>NC_083343.1:82318823-82632990 GCF_019175385.1 Lycium barbarum
GCGGGACTGCTACAGCGGCAACCGACAGGGGGCAGAAAGCCCTATTTTAATAACCCAACTCCTACCCATTACGCCCAAGACCCCAAAGTCAGTTTTCAAGAGAGAAAGAGGCAAAATTCATTCCATTCTTTGGTGAAAGCAAATTGGAGGGTAAGTCCCCATCTTTATTTGTTCATTTTCCTTTCTTCTTCAAGTTCCACGATTATTTTAAGATGTCCATCAATGGTGGGTGAAAATCCTAGAACGCTAGAATTAGTAAACCCTTAAATAATTGGTGGGTTGTTGATTAATCATCTAGGAGTATAGATTATCACTTTCTAGAAGGAAATTTGATTTCTTATGGTTGAAATTGCATGTTGAGACTTAGGGTCCTAATAAAAATGGAATTTTTTTCCTAAAATCTGTTGTAAAGGGTAAAATTGATTATAAACCCACGAATTGAAGGTTAATGATTGTGGAAATAGAAGTTATGATAAATTCACCATTAAAGGATGGTTTCCTCTATTGAAAAACGTAGAAGTAAGTAGGTCTTATTCCCCAAATTGTTGTTATGGTTTAAATACATGGTTTGTTTCTTACTTAGCATCATATTGTTAGACTTTGACCGTTATGAGGTGCTTCAGAAATAGAAGGCTCGCGTGGAGTAGATCGCGACTTCTTTTCTGCATTCGAGGTAGGTTATGGCTTACTTTAGTTAGACTTTGATTAGCGAAATGTATGTATTGTGTAGAATTGATGGGTGAAAGCATGATTAGGTCTTAGGACATAGTGATTTGTTTGGATATTAGCTAGGTTGGTATGACTTCTGATTTTGTGGGCTCGTCGCCATTACGTTATGTACTGAATTATGAGGTGTAGTTGTATTCATACTGTGGAGTTTCGAGATGGATTTCTATTGGGTTGATTGTTGTCTATGGTGGCTCATTACCCTATTATTGCGATTAGACTTATTACTTAAATTGTCGTGTTGTGCTCAGTTCTCTCTTATTGTGACATATATTATCGGAGAAAGGAACGATAATGAGTTTAGGCTTGAATTGTGATATAAACTTATGACAGTACGTAGATGAAAACTTGCTGTATGATTTACTGTTGATGATAATATATAGAAAAGTGGAGCTTATGATGATACAAGACTTAGTTGTGAGGTGTACTTGCTACATGTGGAAGTAAAGAGGGACATAGACTTATATGTTGGTTGAGACGGTTTGTATGATTCATTTCATGGCTGAGTTGATCCAAGTCTTGATATGACTTGTGGCTTTGTGACTTGTACCTTCACTGTTGCTTTATTGGTTTGCATTGGTCTACCACGTTTACACTCATTTATGTATTCATACACTGATACATGATGGAAGTGGTTTGGATGACTTAGGGCATAATGCCTTGTGTTTGACATTGATATTGCTAATTGTTCATAGTCCGTACATACTAGTGAACTGGAATACGTTGAGACATACATTGTGATGACAAATTAGTGAAGAAGTTAATATAATCTTCATGTTGCACTTGTGATACTATTTGATACATGGTACTTGATGAATTGATCATTAAGAGTGATGTGACAGTGTTACTATACATATTAAAAGGCACATTTGACTGAGGGTGAGGATATGGCCTAGTTGTGAGCTCGTGGTCCAAGGTTCGTTCCGAAAACGAGTGGCACATAATGTGGATCCACGTCTGAGGTTCTTTCCGAAGCGGAGGTTTATGTTCGGGTCCGAGGAGTGAATCCGAAACGAGTGGTACATGGACAACATGGGTCCCCTGCAGGTCATGACTACTGAGCAATGACATTAGTTAGCATGTGTGTACAGTTCGAGTGATTGGCCAGTGCATGGCATTGCATTGCACATCACATCATCATATTTTGCATCGCATATCATTACATTTTATTCTGCATTATTATATGTTTGTTTGTTTCTGATTATGGTATGGATGTTGAATGCCTATTGTGATATAATGATGACCATTGACTGGGTTAAATTGTGGATTAGTGACTCTACCTAGGGGCAGAACTTAGACTTGTGCTTATCAGGTGAGATTATTGAGACTAGACAGATTTGTGGTTTAGAAGCTTCATCTTAGGCTATGACTCTGTTATGGGATATTCTGTGACTTGGATTCGAGTATTAAGTGCCTATCTATTTATCTTGTTGATTTTATACTTATATGCGTGAACTAATCTTAGTAAGCCTATGATGGTTACCGGTATATAGTGTTTATATTGATACTACCTTGTTGCACCCTTTTTTAGTGCAGATTGTGTTCTAGAGATTTCATCCAGACTCATCTTTAGCTTGAAGCTAGTTTGCTCGATCAGATCCCAGGGTGAGCTTCTATCTATGCCATGCCACCTGAAGATCTATCTTTCTAGATGTCTATTTTCATTCCAGACATTATCAGTTATTATATTTGAGACGTACTTCATTCTTTAGACATTGTTGGTTAGAGCCCTTGTACGATGACTTTCAGATCTTAGGGGTGTAATAGTTAGACTTCTGCACTCATATTGTCTATTAATTATGACTTATTTTATTTATTCATTCATTCACATGATCATTGATTGTTTGGGTATAAATGATTAAAGAAGTTAAAATTTGCTAGTGATTAATGGATTAACGGGTAAGGGTTCGCCTACTAGTGATAATAAGGTAGGTGCCCGTACGATCGGTAACTTGGGTCATGATAGGCATAGAGCTAGACCCAACAAAAATCAAAGCAATCCAAGAATCACCTCCTCCCCAAACTAAGAAAGAAGTCATGAGTTTCTCGGGCAGGCTGAATTAAATAGGACGATTCATAGCTCAATCCACCATCATTGTGGAGCCCATTCTCAAGCTCTTGAAAAAGGACACTCCTAAAAAATGGACAGAAGAGTGCCAAGAGGCATTCGACACTATAAAAAAACACCTGTCCAACCCGCCAGCCTTAGTACCACCAAGGCTCGGGAGACAACAACTGCTGCTATACTTTTCAGTTGCTGAAAAGGCCTTCGGTTGTGTGTTAGGGAAACACGATGAAGAAGGGAAAAAGGAACTTGTCGTTTACTATCTGAGCAAGAAGTTCACAGCCTGTGAGGCAAGATATATGCTAGTGGAGAAAACCTGTTGTGCTCTAACTTGGGTGGCTTAGAAATTGAGGCATTATTTGTCTTTTTTACACCACTCACCTCATATCCAAGATGGATCTGTTGAGGTACATATTCCACCAGCCCATGCCCATCGGGAAGTTGACCAAATGGCAGATGCTATTAAGTGAATTTGACATCATGTACATAGCCCAGAAAACCGTTAAAGGACAGGCTTTGACTGACTTAATAGTTGCAAGCCCGGTGGATGAAGAGCTCGAACCACTTTGCACCTATTTCCCAGACGAAGGGGTGTTGGCCATAGAAGAAGGAGCAAAAAAATCTTATACTGGCTGGAATTTGTTCTTTGACGGAGCACTGAATTACAAAAGTTCCAGAATCAGAGCGGTCTTGATGTCAGAAAATGGGTAACAAATCTCAAATTCTGTTGTACCAATAACATGGCTGAATATGTAGCCTGCATCCTAGGTCTCAAAATGGCACTGGACATGGACATCAATGAATTATTCGTCATTGGAGATTACGACTTGCTGATTTATCAAGTACAAGGCGAACGGGCCACCAAGAATGAAAAGATCTTACCATATGTGAACTTGGTACAAAGATTGTGCAAGAAATTCAGAAAGATTGAATTCAACATACGCCGAGGGCTCAAAATGAATTTGCCGATGCACTGGCCATTATAGCATTAATGATCCAACATCCTGAAAGCAGTCACATTGACCCCCTAAGGATAAGTCTGAAAGAAGAGCATGCCGATTGCTGCCAAGTGAAGGCTGAGCTAGATAGCAAGCCATGGTACAGCGACATCAAAATGTATATGGAAAGACGGGAATATCCCGAAAGCATTACAAATGGAAAAAACAAGACCATCCGAAGAATGGCAAATGGTTTCTTCCTAAACAAAGAAGTGTTATACAAATGGACACCGCATTTGGGTCTACTTCGATGTATGGATGCCGACGAAGCCACCAAACTTCAAGAAGAAGTACATGCTAGGATGTGTGGAGCCCATATGAACGGTTCTGTACTAGCAAAGAAGATTCTACGAGCAGGATACTATTGGATGACCATGGAAAGTGCTTGCTGCAAATATGTGCAAAGGTTCCATTAATGCCAAATCCACTGTGATCTAATCAAGGTCCCTCCAAGTGAGCTTAATGCTATGAGTTCAACATGGCCTTTTGTTGCTTGGGGCATGGATGTTATTGGACCCATTGAACCCGCAGCTTCAAATAGACATCGGTTCATCTTAGTTGCTATTGACTACTTCACCAATTGGGTGGAAGCAACGTCTCTGTCACGACCCAACCCTGTAGGCCGTGACTAGTACCCGATCTGGGCACCCAAACACATCTATCCAATGCTATCTCAACTGTTATCAAACGCATTCAGGTATAAAGCAAAAGCCGTCAAGGCTATATTTCAAATTTAGATAATTTCCAGAAAAATTTTGGCAGAGTTTCCTTTGTTTTACAGACTATCAAAAATAACCCTGCGCACAGAAAATACCAACAAAGGCCACACCGGCCAACAAAGCAATATATAAACATATGCGGACTGGCCGCCGTGGCGAATGGGGTCGCCCCAAACACAACATATACACACATCCGTACAGAAAGACCCTAACCCACAAACGTATCTACAGGCCTCTAACAGACATACAGAGTCATATGACGGGACAGGGCCCCGCCGTACCCGGAGTTGCCATACATACAGAATATACAGAAGACAGAAGATATATACCGAAAGTACACGCTCCGGACCAAAGGAGCTCTTCAAAATAGCAGAATCTGAGCCCTAGACTGGCGGCGTATCTTCAGGTGCGTCTGTACCTGCGGGCATGTAGCGCAGCCCCCGAAGAACCGGGGGTCAGTACGAAAAATGTACCGAGTATGTAAAGCAGAAACATAACAAACATAATCATAGTCTGAACCGGAAGCACAGAAATATAGCAAACGGAATCGTAATCCAACGAACAGACAGAGATATACCGGACAGAGTCGTAGTCCAGACAGACAGACGGAAGGATACCGGACAGAATCATAGTCCCAACGGACAGACAGAATCATAATCCATACGGACAGACAGAATCAGAATCCAATCGGACAGACAGAATCATAATAGGGCATAAGAACGTGGCCGCCACTCCTGCCTTTGGCGCCACAACATATCATATTTCAGAAGATTTCACATCTTCGAACATCTCGGTCACATAACACATCATATCATAACCACGGTAATGTCACGACCCAGCCCCGTGGGCCGCGACTGGCACCCTACCTGGGTGCCCAGACCAAATCGCATATTCATTTCCGAATCCAAACTTATTTCAGAATTTTCAAGAAGTTATATCAAACATAATTTATATCGAAAATATGTCTTAAGCGGTCATATCAAATCAAACTCAAACAAAGCGGCGGAATAGACATCGCCGGTCAAAATACAAATATATACAAAAGGGCCATTTGGGGCCATCATATCAAACAGACCGCTTTAAGACCCGAAAGCAAAATCAGACAATAAACACATAGGACCCTCGCCCCACATATATGACTACAGGCCTCTACGAACTCAAAACAAAGACATGTGGCGAGACAGGGCCCCGCCGTACCCAAATAGTCAGACATACCAAATATATACAAAACAAAAGAGTCTGTACCAAAAGTGGACTCCGGATCGGATAAGAGTACTCCGGAATAGCAAGAAGTGAAGCCTACTGCGGAGGATCACCGATATCTGCACCTGCGGGCATAAAACGCAGCCCCCGAAGAAAGGGGGTCAGTACGAAATATGTACTGAGTATGTAAAGCACGGAGTACAGAATTATAGATCAAAACCGAAAGCAAATCAAATGTCAAAGTGGGGTACAAACTGGTATGTCAAAATCTGTATCGAAATCATATACATGTATTTTATGCAAACAAAATCATGCAAACGCTTAAGAACGTGGTCGCCACTCCGACGCTGGCACCACACACAACATAACACCAGAAGGTTTCAAATCTCCGTACATCCCCGAACATAATCATAATCATCGGTGAGCGTATCGCATCACGAGCCATATCACAGCATAACTCCAAACGGAATCGGGCCCTATGGCGAAGCCTCGGGAACCGTAACACAGCATACGGCCGAATTTATCATACAGCGCACGAATCAAAACCGGCCCGGGAACCGGTGAACGAAGTCATAATAAGGCACGAGCGGAGTCGTGAGCAAACAAATGCAAATCGTATTTCAAAATAGTGTTTCAAAACAAAGTAAACTCATAAATCATATCCTATTACAAAATAGTCGAATACTTAGTCGACATCAGGTTTCATTTTGCAAAACGATTCCAAAATGGTCCATATAGTTCAAAACCTGGATTAGTGCATCGAATAGTCCAAACATACCCCGTGGAAGGATGTTCCAAAGATCAGAAGTGGTACGTTTAACTCTATTCTCAAAGATGGCCCGAAGGGCAAATCGGGCAATTTGGGGTAGCGGACCCACCTCGAGTCGAAGTGAGGTGGCGAACATATTTTTTTATGAGCAGTAATATGCCAAGGGTCATACATAATCATTTCTAGGTTACCCGACCACATTTCGATAGGTTTCGGACGAATAATGGCATTCTAGCCAAAAAGGGAGCCTTTAGGCTTCAATCGAATTGAATGAATAGTAACTTTCCTGTGGATCGGGTTTCGAGGAGCAGAAATGCTCCGGAAGGTCTCATATTCAACTAACACACTAAGATATGCCAAATAAAGAATTGGGAAGCTTTACATACCTCACAGACGTCGTAAGCCCTTCCAAAAGTCCAGTCCCGTTTCGTCAAAAATCTGCAAATGGTCAAAGTTACCAATTGAGATTCTTAGGCTTAAAAATGCCTTTAACTCCAATTTTTGCCTACCGAAATTTCGGCAGCACTTCCCCTATAAATCTAACATCCCCGAGACTTAGCTCGGCTCAAAATACAACAACAACAACAGCCCACACATCAACAAACAACACAAACAACAATCAAGCCATTCTAGCTTCAAAATTCCACTTTGTTATCTAAATTGGCAACTTCCATTCAAACTTTCAAAACTCCAATTCTACATCTACATAATTGGATTCATTTCCACATTCAAACTTATACAATCACAATCTAACTACAATCCAAGCCATACCCGAAATTACACCAAGATCCATTATATTCCATAATTCTTCAAAACAATCAAAAGTGCACGACGAACATTCTAACTCACGTCGTTTCATTCCGAATTCATTAACATCATTATAAGTTCATATCTAAAGTCTCTAGCACCCTAAATATACAATGATATACATAAAGATACAAAGGATATACACTTTCCGATAATATCCGAATTCGTTTTCCACCGCCAATTTAATTCAACAATCAATCATTTACGATATAAGGATCACAACAACACATTATACCAACTTAGCCAAGATCAATTCACACCAATTTTTCTCTCTATGGCTCACGGCCAAACACTCTACAAACACACACCCACGACTTTCTATTTACGTTAAAATTACGGGATTCTCGTCTATTTCCAATTCTTAATACATTCATATCAATTCTACAACATAAAAGGGGCAAAATTCTTACCTTTTCTTGAAAACCCGACTTATCGAAAACGTCGTCCTCGTGCCAAACTATTTATACCACGTCGGAGAGCGTCTTGAGTACTTCACAAATATGTAGAACCCAAGGTTTTTGGATCACAACACAAGCTAGGAAAATTTTCTTTTCTTTTTTTCTATGGTTCGGCCGAATGGGGTTTTTGACTCAAAGGAATGATTTGTGATTTTCTTGATAATTTCTAAGTGTTACATTGATATATATCCATACTAGAGGTCATGTGCATAGCACATGACTTTTAAAAGTGGGCTTGGACCATGCCTTAGTGGCCGGCCACCCCACCTCTTTGGGCCCAAATGTTTATTTCAATTTCCTTGGCCCAATTCATTAAAAGTCCCGTTTTGTAATTCCCGAAACTAATTTTCGAAATTCCAAATTTACCCTCGGCCTTCCCCGAGGTCTTAGCATCAAAGATTTCACAACCAACATAGTCATATTCACAAAATTTAAATTAGGTCCTTATAACACACAAGTCGTAATTATTTCACGATTTCCAATTGTACGAAAACACGGGACATAACATTCTCCCCCCCTTAAGAACATTCATCCCCGAATGTTAGATTAGTCTTATAAGGTCTTATGATCAAGGCAGGAGTGTCCCTCTTTAATGATGACATACATAATTCATTTTATCAATCAACACAACAAACTGAAAAAAGGAATTAGATTACCTGCGGATGTCGGAAACAAGTGGGGATATTTCTTCTTCATCTCGTCCTCCGCCTCCCAAGTCATCTCCTCCCGATTATTGTTGCGCCACAGGACTTTGATGGAGGGCACTTCTTTAGTGCGTAGTCTCCGCACTTGTCGATCCAGAATAGATACAGGCTGCTCGTCATAAGATAACTGCTCCGTCACCTGAATGTCGTCAACTGGGAATATCCTGGCAGGATCACCAATGCATTTCCGCAACATAGACACATGAAACACCGGGTGTACGGCCTCCAAGTCGGATGGTAAGTCTAGCTCATAGGCGACCTCGCCTATCTTTCGCACGATCTGATACGGTCCAATGTACCGGGGGCTCAACTTACCCTTTTTACCGAATCTCATGACACCCTTCATGGGCGACACCTTCAGGAATACCCAGTCGCCAATCCGGAACTCTAACGGTCGACGTCGTCTATCTGCATAAGCTTTCTGTCGACTCTGAGCAGCCAATAATCGTTCTCGAATAAGCTTTACTTTATCTACAGCCTCCTGGATTACATCTGGCCCAATCAACTTAGTCTCGCCCACGTCAAACCAGCCAATAGGAGACCTGCATCTCCTGCCATAAAGGGCCTCGTACGGAGCCATCTGAATGCTGGAGTGATAACTGTTATTATAGGCAAACTCAATAAGCGGCAAATGATCGTCCCAGCTGCCCCTGAAATCAATAACGCAGGCCCGCAACATATCTTCGAGCATCTGAATAGTGCGCTCGGCCTGCCCGTCGGACTGAGGGTGAAAAGCTGTACTGAGACTCACCTGAGTCCCTAATCCCTCCTGAAATGACCTCCAGAAATTTGCTGTAAACTGGGTACCTCGGTCAGTAATAATAGATATCGGGACTCCGTGAAGTCTGACTATCTCTCTGATATACAATCTGGCATAGTCCTCAGCCGAATAAGTAGTCCGAACCGGAAGGAAATGGGCTGATTTCGTCAGCCTGTCAACAACAACCCAGATAGAGTCGTACCTGCGTGGAGTGCGCGGTAATCCAACAACAAAATCCATATTAATCATCTCCCATTTCCAGGCTGGAATTTCCATCTCCTGTAATAATCCACCGGGCTTCTGATGCTCGATCTTAACTTGCTGGCAGTTCGGGCACTGACTAACAAACTCAGCAATATCTTTCTTCATGCCGTCCCACCAATACAAACACCTGAGGTCCCGATACATTTTAGTGGAACCAGGATGAACAGAATACCGTGCATTATGGGCCTCGCCCATAATCTGCCGCCGTAAGCCCGCAACGTCCGGTACACAGAATCTGCCGTCGTATAATAATACTCCGTCAGGCGAGATCTCAAACTGAGTCTTTGATTTACTAAGGGCCACATCTCTGTACTGAATCAAAAGAGGATCCTCAAACTGGCGCTGCTTTACCTCCTGAATAATAGATGACTCAGCAACTGGACGGACAGAAATCCCAGAATCTCCAGAATCCACCAAACGAACTCCGAGGCTGGCCAGCTGATGAATATCACGAACCAAATCTCTCTTATCAGATGGAACATCAGCCAGACTGCCCACGGACTTGCGGCTAAGCGCGTCAGCTACCACATTGGCTTTCCCCGGATGGTACAGAATATCAACGTCGTAGTCCTTTAGTAACTCAAGCCATCTCCGCTGCCGCAAATTTAGTTCCTTCTGTCTGAAAATATACTGGAGACTCTTATGGTCCGTATAGATATCAACATGGACCCCATATAAATAATGCCGCCAAATCTTCAAAGCATGAATCACCGCGGCCAACTCAAGATCATGAGTGGGATAGTTCTTCTCGTGCGGTCTAAGCTGCCGGGAAGCATAGGCTATGACTCGACCGTGCTGCATCAATACACATCCTATCCCAATACCAGAGGCGTCACAATAGACAACATACCCGTCAGATCCCTCTGGAAGAGCCAAAACTGGTGCTGTAATCAATCTCTCCTTCAGCATCTGAAAGCTGCGCTCGCAAGCATCTGTCCACTGGAATTTTGCTGCTTTCTGGGTAAGCCTCGTCAGTGGTGCTGAAATAGAAGAGAAATCCTCCACGAACCTGCGGTAATACCCAGCCAATCCAAGAAAACTACGCACCTCTGTCGGTGTAGTAGGCCTGGGCCAATTCTGCACAGCCTCAATCTTCTGCGTGTCAACCCGAATACCATCTGCGCCGATAATATGGCCCAAGAATGCCACAGAAGTCAACCAGAACTCACAGTTAGAGAATTTAGCATATAACTTCTGCTGACGGAGGATGCCAAGTACCGTCCTCAGATGATCTGAATGCTCCTCGACTGATCGCGAGTAAATCAGGATATCATCAATAAACACAATAACAAACATATCCAGGAAAGGCCGAAATACCCGGTTCATCAGATCCATAAATACTGCTGGAGCATTAGTCAGCCCGAAAGACATAACTCTGAACTCATAATGCCCGTACCGAGTCCTGAAAGCAGTCTTCGGGATATCTGACTCCCGTACTCGCACCTGATGATAACCAGAACGCAGATCTATCTTTGAAAAGTGTCTAGCACCCTGCAGCTGGTCAAACAAGTCATCAATCCGGGGGAGGGGATATTTATTCTTAACAGTCACCTTATTCAGCTGCCGGTAGTCGATACACATCCGCAATGACCCGTCTTTCTTTCTGACAAACAGCACCGGCGCTCCTCAGGGTGATGTGCTGGGTCTAATAAAGCCCTTATCCAGCAAATCTTTCAGCTGCTCCTTCAACTCCTTCAACTCGGCTGGTGCCATCCTGTACGGAGGAATAGATATAGGCTGCGTATCTGGCATCAACTCAATAGAAAAATCAATCTCCCGCTCAGGCGGAAGGCCAGGAAGCTCGTCAGGAAAAACATCTGGAAACTCGCTGACGACCGGAACAGACTGAAGGGTAGGTACCTCCGCGGCAGTATCGTGCACACGAACCAAATGATAGATATAACCCTTCTGGATCATCTTCTTAGCCTTGAGGTATGAAATAAACTTACCCCTCGGCGATGCTGTAGATCCGAACCACTCTATGACTGGTTCTCCTGGAAACTGAAAACGGACTACCTTTTTCTGGCAGTCGACATTAGCATAACAGGAAGACAACCAGTCCATGCCCATAATGACGTCAAACTCCAGCATGTCTAACTCTATCAAGTCAGCCTTAGTGCTACGATCATAAATGGTCACAGAACAATCCTTATAAATCTGTCTCGCTACAATAAAATCCCCAACTGGCGTAGCTACCTCAAACGGTTCTATAGGCTCAGACACTATCCCAATCTTACTAGCAACGAGCGGGGAAATATACGATAAAGTAGAACTAGGGTCAATCAATGCATATACAGATCTGGAGAAAACCAGCAATGTACCTGTGACGACGTTTGGCGAAGCCTCCTGATCCTGGCGGCTGGCCAAAGCATATATGCGGTTCGAGGGACCGCTAGAACCTGAAGTGCCACCGCGGCCTCGACCGCGTCCTGCCGGTGCTGAAATACCTCGCCCTCCAGGGCGTGCAACTGATGGAGTAGAAGAAGAACCGGCGGCTGACCCTGTCTGCTGAGCAGCACTACCAGAACTGCTAGCCAATGGACAATCTCTCATAAAGTGGCCCTGACCGCCACAAGAAAAACAAGCTCCCGTCGCTCGGTAACACTCCCCGGGATGTGACTTCCCGCAATGAGGACAACGGGGCCTGGGTGGTCTGGCCTGGCTGGGACCCCTGGGTACCTGTGAACCTGCCACTCTGGAGCTCTGACCGGCCCCAGACGGTCCTGTACTATCGAATCTCCGGCTACCTGACTGAGTACCCCGGCCGGAGGGAGGAAAATATCTGTCAGACTGCTGCTGTTGCTGAGGCTGTCCGCCTCGAGAATCCCCTGAATAACCCACGGATCTAGCCCTCTTGGGCGGCCTCCTGTCTCGATCTCTGCCAGCAGGATCAGATCTGCGACGGTCCTCCATACCCATCGCATAGGCCTGAAGCCGGGAAATGTCCATGTCTGCCTGCAATGACACTGCCATACAACTATCAACCAAATACCGGTCCAATCCCATAACATATCTGTGCATCCGATCGGACATATCTGCTACCACGGCCGGTGCATATCGGGCCAGAGAATCAAACTCAAGGTTATACTCGCGAACACTCCGACCCCTCTGCTGCAGACGTAAGAATCGATCAGCCCGTGCCCGCCGTAACTCTGGTGGCAAAAAGTGGCGGGTGAATGCTGTCACAAACTGATCCCAAGTGGCTGGAGGGGCACCCTCTCCTCTAGACAGCTCCCAAGTCTCGTACCAGTGGGTGGCCACATCTCGAAGCCGGTGCGAAGCCAGCTCAACTGACTCAGTCTCTGAAGCCCTGACCAAGTCCAGTGAGCGTCGCATCCCCCGAATAAAGTCGTGGGGGTCCTCGTCGGGCTTAGACCCGAAGAACTCTGGAGGGCCACATAGCAAAAACTCCCGAACTCTCAGGCTGTCCCGTCTGTCATCATCATCGTCGTCCCTCCGCCCGCGCCTGCGAGCCTGTCCTGCTACCAGTGTAGTCAACAGCTGTACAGCCTCCCTCAGGGTCCTATCCTCCGCCCCTGGCTGAGGAGCTGGAGTCTCAGGTGCGGGTACACGGACCTCTGGGGCTGCTGAAGGTCCTGCTCCAGGCTGTACTAGTGGGGGTGTAGCAGACCCCTCCGAATGAGGTACATCCTCAGGCAAATCATAGACACGAGCCCGGGTAGCTCGCTGTGCCTGGCTAGTCTCTCCAATCCTCGCCTTGCCCTTCTGGGCCGCCGTTGCCTTCTTCGGAGGCATCACTGCAAACACGAAGGCGAGTCAGATCAAAATCATCCTAATAGCACATCTCTATCGCACGATCTAAGATTACAAAGAAAGTAACATCCTAAATGCCCTGTAGCTTCCCGTTTATAGATGTGGTGCACAACACATCGATAAACAAGACTCTACGAGACACGGCCTGTAGACATTCCGAGGACAAACCGCTCTGATACCACTTTTGTCACGACCCAGCCCCGTGGGCCGCGACTGGCACCCTACCTGGGTGCCCAGACCAAATCGCATATTCATTTCCGAATCCAAACTTATTTCAGAATTTTCAAGAAGTTATATCAAACATAATTTATATCGAAAATATGTCTTAAGCGGTCATATCAAATCAAACTCAAACAAAGCGGCGGAATAGACATCGCCGGTCAAAATACAAATATATACAAAAGGGCCATTTGGGGCCATCATATCAAACAGACCGCTTTAAGACCCGAAAGCAAAATCAGACAATAAACACATAGGACCCTCGCCCCACATATATGACTACAGGCCTCTACGAACTCAAAACAAAGACATGTGGCGAGACAGGGCCCCGCCGTACCCAAATAGTCAGACATACCAAATATATACAAAACAAAAGAGTCTGTACCAAAAGTGGACTCCGGATCGGATAAGAGTACTCCGGAATAGCAAGAAGTGAAGCCTACTGCGGAGGATCACCGATATCTGCACCTGCGGGCATAAAACGCAGCCCCCGAAGAAAGGGGGTCAGTACGAAATATGTACTGAGTATGTAAAGCACGGAGTACAGAATTATAGATCAAAACCGAAAGCAAATCAAATGTCAAAGTGGGGTACAAACTGGTATGTCAAAATCTGTATCGAAATCATATACATGTATTTTATGCAAACAAAATCATGCAAACGCTTAAGAACGTGGTCGCCACTCCGACGCTGGCACCACACACAGCATAACACCAGAAGGTTTCAAATCTCCGTACATCCCCGAACATAATCATAATCATCGGTGAGCGTATCGCATCACGAGCCATATCACAGCATAACTCCAAACGGAACCGGGCCCTATGGCGAAGCCTCGGGAACCGTAACACAGCATACGGCCGAATGTATCATACAGCGCACGAATCAAAACCGGCCCGGGAACCGGTGAACGAAGTCATAATAAGGCACGAGCGGAGTCGTGAGCAAACAAATGCAAATCGTATTTCAAAATAGTGTTTCAAAACAAAGTAAACTCATAAATCATATCCTATTACAAAATAGTCGAATACTTAGTCGACATCAGGTTTCATTTTGCAAAACGATTCCAAAATGGTCCATATAGTTCAAAACCTGGATTAGTGCATCGAATAGTCCAAACATACCCCGTGGAAGGATGTTCCAAAGATCAGAAGTGGTACGTTTAACTCTATTCTCAAAGATGGCCCGAAGGGCAAATCGGGCAATTTGGGGTAGCGGACCCACCTCGAGTCGAAGTGAGGTGGCGAACATATTTTTTTATGAGCAGTAATATGCCAAGGTCATACATAATCATTTCTAGGTTACCCGACCACATTTCGATAGGTTTCGGACGAATAATGGCATTCTAGCCAAAAAGGGAGCCTTTAGGCTTCAATCGAATTGAATGAATAGTAACTTTCCTGTGGATCGGGTTTCGAGGAGCAGAAATGCTCCGGAAGGTCTCATATTCAACTAACACACTAAGATATGCCAAATAAAGAATTGGGAAGCTTTACATACCTCACAGACGTCGTAAGCCCTTCCAAAAGTCCAGTCCCGTTTCGTCAAAAATCTGCAAATGGTCAAAGTTACCAATTGAGATTCTTAGGCTTAAAAATGCCTTTAACTCCAATTTTTGCCTACCGAAATTTCGGCAGCACTTCCCCTATAAATCTAACATCCCCGAGACTTAGCTCGGCTCAAAATACAACAACAACAACAGCCCACACATCAACAAACAACACAAACAACAATCAAGCCATTCTAGCTTCAAAATTCCACTTTGTTATCTAAATTGGCAACTTCCATTCAAACTTTCAAAACTCCAATTCTACATCTACATAATTGGATTCATTTCCACATTCAAACTTATACAATCACAATCTAACTACAATCCAAGCCATACCCGAAATTACACCAAGATCCATTATATTCCATAATTCTTCAAAACAATCAAAAGTGCACGACGAACATTCTAACTCACGTCGTTTCATTCCGAATTCATTAACATCATTATAAGTTCATATCTAAAGTCTCTAGCACCCTAAATATACAATGATATACATAAAGATACAAAGGATATACACTTTCCGATAATATCCGAATTCGTTTTCCACCGCCAATTTAATTCAACAATCAATCATTTACGATATAAGGATCACAACAACACATTATACCAACTTAGCCAAGATCAATTCACACCAATTTTTCTCTCTATGGCTCACGGCCAAACACTCTACAAACACACACCCACGACTTTCTATTTACGTTAAAATTACGGGATTCTCGTCTATTTCCAATTCTTAATACATTCATATCAATTCTATAACATAAAAGGGGCAAAATTCTTACCTTTTCTTGAAAACCCGACTTGTCGAAAACGTCGTCCTCGTGCCAAACTATTTATACCACGTCGGAGAGCATCTTGAGTACTTCACAAATATGTAGAACCCAAGGTTTTTGGATCACAACACAAGCTAGGAAAATTTTCTTTTCTTTTTTTCTATGGTTCGGCCGAATGGGGTTTTTGACTCAAAGGAATGATTTGTGATTTTCTTGATAATTTCTAAGTGTTACATTGATATATATCCATACTAGAGGTCATGTGCATAGCACATGACTTTTAAAAGTGGGCTTGGACCATGCCTTAGTGGCCGGCCACCCCACCTCTTTGGGCCCAAATGTTTATTTCAATTTCCTTGGCCCAATTCATTAAAAGTCCCGTTTTGTAATTCCCGAAACTAATTTTCGAAATTCCAAATTTACCCTCGGCCTTCCCCGAGGTCTTAGCATCAAAGATTTCACAACCAACATAGTCATATTCACAAAATTTAAATTAGGTCCTTATAACACACAAGTCGTAATTATTTCACGATTTCCAATTGTACGAAAACACGGGACATAACAGGTAACCCCGTGGACAGATCACACGCCGGGAAACCGGACACATCATACTTCGTAACATATACATGGTAACCGGGGACGACATATACCACAGCACCCCGGAACCGGACACATCATACTTCGGAATTCATACATGGGACCCGGCCCCCGACAAGGGACTCGGCGGCCCATCCGCACGATATAAACCAGCCCGGGATCCGGTGAAAGGAATCATAGCACAAGCACGAACTGATTAATGAGAAACCATATACATACAGATCATTATACAGACCCAATCAAATTGAGGTAGGCCATATGGCGAGTCAAATCAGAGTATTCGGATAGTGTTCATAATACGCGCCTATATCCTACTTGGGAAGGCACGACAGATTATCGCCGAAATCAGATTTCCAGATATCAGAACCATTTCGTAGGATTTATATAAAAATAGTCATATCATGATTAGAATAATAGTCCAGATGTTACTTTTGAAAAACGGACAGGAATAAGGCAATTTAGGTCATACAAAAGGTATCGGGGCTCCGTGGGCCCACCTCGGACCAACTCGAGGTGACATACGTAAATTACTGGTAATAGACCTTATGAGGTCATCCATAATTATTTGGAAGTATTCCGACTCCGTTTAGGAAAGTTTCATACAGAAGTTCACTTTAAAGACATTTTATAAGGAAATGGTTTCAATCTTACTGAAGGAATTGGAGCAGATTTTAATCTCGAATTCCGAGGAACGGAGTTGTACTTAAGGCTCGCGGCCGAGCCTATTATGTTCAGAACATGCCTAAGAATGAAGGGGTAGGCTTTACATACCTCAGTTGCGCCTTATGCTCGCTTAGCTTCAATCCCAATTTCGTCCAGAATCTACAAATGGTCATGTTTACCAATTGTCAAATTCGAGCCTTTAAGATTCCAAATTTCATTGCATACTTGCCTACCGAAATTTCGGCAGCATTTCCCCTATATATATAACATCCCCGAGACTTAGCTCGGCTTAATATATCAGCATAGCACCCAACAACAACATCAATAACAACAACAAGTATTACAAAATATGCAATATGGCATTACTAGCCTCTTTCCGACATAGCACAATATCTTTCATTGCGACCTTACACTTCCAACCCAATCTTACCATTTTCATATTCATCACTCATCAAGATCATTACAACATAATTCGGAGGCACATCCTATTGTTTTCACCAAATATACATAAGGTATACACAATATACAAGCTTACTACCAAAGTCATATTTTACCCACAACTTCCAATCTTTAGCATATATGTTCATGACATATTTCTATCTTCCAACTTCATCAATGACAATCATAATTTACCTCTTACTACTTTTCTTTCCATATTTACATAAGTTACAATAAATTTGCATAATTTCTTACAACAACTTAACAACAAGTTTTCCATGACAACAAGAACCATTATCCTTCCATTCATTTCACAATAACACAATTAACATACTAACGGAATTTAATTCACATTCCATCATCACCATAGCATCACACGGCCACATGCTATATTTTCCAACTTCCCCTAATTCATTCAACTTTCACTTCCAATATAAATTCCAACATAATCACAACTAGGATATAATACAAAATTCAACACATCTCAACCACACAATTATGCACACACACGGCCATACATGCACATACCCTTAATACACAAAATTTCCATGCTTTTTAATCATTTCCACACACTACAACATGCATACATCTCCCATAACATAACAAAGGCATGAAATCCTTACCTTTCCTTCAAGTTCTTCACTTGCCACTAGAGTTGTCCTCTTGCCAAGATAATTGTACCAAGTTGTAGAGAATCTTGCACTTAGTAATAATCCCACAAGAAATGGATTTTTGAACCAAGGATTTAGCTCCAAGAATTTTTTTCCTTTTCTTTCCTTTCTTTCTCTCTTGGCCGAAATGCTCTCTTTCTTTTTCTCTTGTTCTCTTTTTGTTCTTGTTCTCTCTAGACTCTTCTATGGATATAGATGACTTGGTCATCTTATATTAATTCATCACATGAATTAATTAAGGTGGGCTTGGGCCATATGCACATGGCCGACCACCTTTTATAATTGGGCCTCAATTTGTTTTTGAATTATTTGAGCCCAATTCATTAGAAATCTTACTTTGTAATTCCCGAAACAAATTTCCAAAATTCCAATTTTTGCCCTTGGCCTCCTTTCGTAATTCCACACCAATGTATTCTTAGCCGACACATTCATACCAAGTAAGGTCCAAATATGGCCTCATTCATTACAAGTCAACTTATCTCAAATTTTTCGAACATGCAAAAATGTCGGATGTAACATCCTCCCCCCTTTAAAACATTTGTCCTCGAATGTTAAATTTACCTTATGGGGTCTCGTAACACTTCGGGGAGGTTCCTTTCTTCCCTTCTAAATCCTTTTCCACGTTACAATTGCCCTCAACGTCTTTTACCTCTTGTCACACCTCTCGGTACTTACAACGTTGTCATAATACCACGTCATATCAAACAGGTTCATAACTGGGGTCGGATGCATAGAAGCATATTGGATAGATTCATAATCAGAGTCAAATGTACTGAACTATGGCGGACAGATTCGTAGTCAAAGTCAGACGTATGAAAATTTGTCAGACGGATCGGTGATCAGAATCAGACGTACAGAGGTATATCAGACAAATTCGTAATCAGAGTTGAACGTGCAGAGGCGGATCAGACAGAAACGTAATCGGGTCCAGAAGTACAGAGGCATAATAGACAGATCCGTGTTCAGAGTTAGACGTACAGAGACGTACCAGACAGATTCGTGATCAGAGTCAGACATACAGAGATGTATTAGACGGATTCGTATTCAGAGTCAATCGTACAGAAGTATATCGGACAGAAGCGTAATAGGCAGAACCTCATTAGAGTCAGAAGTGCAGAAGTATAACCGAGAGAGTTTTGATTAGCATCAGACCACTCCTATTAAGGCTCCAGTGACTTCCGAAAATTTTCCTTTGTCGACATTTCATTGTTCACCCTGACAATTGTACCACGGATTATCTCGTCGAAACCTGTTCACTCATTCATAAACTTGTTCATCAAATTGTCATACAAATCGTCTTACGTGTCGCTTATCGACTCTTTCGAAAGTTTTGCTTAATCGCATCTCTTATCTTTCATCTTTCCTACTATCCATGCTCATTTTCTTTTTCAGATATCGTCGCACTAGACTAAGTCGTAAGGTAATCGGGGTTTTTCTATTCTTTGACAACATTCGTGTCCTCACCTCCGCTTCGTTTCGTGTATTCGGTTTAGTAAAACCTTTCGTCTATCACAACATTAGTCGCCGGGACTCGGCTCTTAATCCATATGGTCACCAGACAAAAACCACACACATACATATACGTTTATTATTATGTTACCTGCAAACATCTCCAACCGCCCTTCAAGTTCGCCCAAATTCGCGAGCGGTATTGCACTTTTTCCTTTCGCCCATTTAGTCCGCCTCGGTCTACGCGACTCCTGTAAGGGTACTAATTACTCCACACATTATCTTTTCCTTTTAGGTTACCCCACATTTCCATTTACATCTTATACTTGCACTTGTAAAAATTTTAGTATCCTTCCCAGGGGGGTCACCCATCCTAGAATTGCTCTAGCCTTAGCACGCTTAACCTCGAAACTTTCATGCGTTTGGACCCATTAAGGCCAGTATAATTTCGTCGACTGCCCCGCACGACCTTCGTCACGTAATTTGAGGCAGATCAGGATCTTAGTAAATTTTCGGAAAATTCTCGTAGTGGGTCCCACCCCGGGCTATACCATACAATTACCATGTTATCTTTCTGAATCTTCAATATTCACCTTCATCTGGGGTTTCTAGATTCACACTAATAGTGGAGACATCTCAGTCACCCTTGCTTTTAACCACTAGGTCTTTAATCCTTTTAAACTTTCCGTCGTCGTCATCGAATACTATTTTACAGATATCATACACACATCGGAAATTCTAGGAAACTTATGTACTCGTAAATGATCAATCTCGGGTCTAACCTGGGGAGCTGCCGTGGGAACTGTGTCCATCATCATCATCATCTGTCTGGCCCCCACTCGTCTGGCCCCCGCTATTACCTGCGTCTGAATCAGAGGAGTATAGGTAGCCCGGCAATTCCTGATTCACTAATGGCCAGGACAATGGACTGGAATAGGGCGTAACACTCTCCGGGGAAGCCTGTCTAACATAGTGCTCTATCACAGGAGCTGCTGGCACATCCCCGGAAACCTCCTCCTCCGGCGTCCCAGAGGAATGCTCGGGGGGATCTGCATCATGGCCATCCTCCTCCCTGGGAGTAAGAAGCTCTGGAGGTATCGTCGCCGGATCCTCCGAAGGGTCAGTATCATAACTATCTTCTCTGGGATCCTCTGCTCGGGGAATCAGAAACTCTGGAGGAATTGTCTCTAGATCCTCCGAAGGGTCTGTCTCAATCGAGTAGCTGGGGATCTGCCTACTCGGTCCTGGTGATATCCTAGGGGCATTCTTAGCACCCCCATCATCAGAAGCAGTCCTCTTCATTCTTGTCAATCTACAGTCACCTGCAGGAAGAGGGTCAGAAACATTTTCCCCAAATACTGACACTGATGCTCTTTTGGAGCCCCGCTGTAGATACAACAATTCGTAGGGAAGCAACATCCTAACCATACAGCTTTATCGCACGATCTAAGATCCAAAGAAGGGTAACATCCTAGATGCCCTATAGCCTCCTGTTTATAGAAGTGGTGCACAACACACCGATAAACAAGACTCTACTAGACACGGCCTGTAGACATTCCGAGGACTAACCGCTCTGATACCACTTCTGTCACGACCCAACCCCGTAGGCCGTGACTAGTACCCGATCTGGGCACCCAAACACATCTATCCAATGCTATCTCAACTGTTATCAAACGCATTCAGGTATAAAGCAGAAGCCGTCAAGGATATATTTCAGATTTAGATAATTTCCAGAAAAATTTTGGCAGAGTTTCCTTTGTTTTACAGACTATCCAAAATAACCCTGCGCACAGAAAATACCAACAAAGGCCACACCGGCCAACAAAGCAATATATAAACATATGCGGACCGGCCGCCGCGGCGAATGGGGTCGCCCCAAACACAACATATACACACATCCGTACAGAAAGACCCTAACCCACAAACGTATCTACAGGCCTCTAACAGACATACAGAGTCATATGACGGGACAGGGCCCCGCCGTACCCGGAGTTGCCATACATACAGAATATACAGAAGACAGAAGATATATACCGAAAGTACACGCTCCGGACCAAAGGAGCTCTTCAAAATAGCAGAATCTGAGCCCTAGACTGGCGGCGTATCTTCAGGTGCGTCTGTACCTGCGGGCATGTAGCGCAGCCCCCGAAGAACCGGGGGTCAGTACGAAAAATGTACCGAGTATGTAAAGCAGAAACATAACAAACATAATCATAGTCTGAACCGGAAGCACAGAAATATAGCAAACGGAATAGTAATCCAACGAACAGACAGAGATATACTGGACAGAGTCGTAGTCCAGACAGACAGACGGAAGGATACCGGACAGAATCATAGTCCCGATGGACAGACAGAATCATAATCCATACGGACAGACAGAATCAGAATCCAATCAGACAGACAGAATCATAATAGGGCACAAGAACGTGGCCGCCACTCCTGCCTTTGGCGCCACAACATATCATATTTCAGAAGATTTCACATCTTCGAACATCTCCGTCACATAACACATCATATCATAACCACGGTAACCCCGGGGACAGATCACACGCCGGGAAACCGGACACATCATACTTCGTAACATATACATGGTAACCGGGGACGACATATACCACAGCACCCCGGAACCGGACACATCATACTTCGGAATTCATACATGGGACCCGGCCCCCGACAAGGGACTCGGCGGCCCATCCGCACGATATAAACCGGCCCGGGATCCGGTGAAAGGAATCATAGCACATGCACGAACTGATTAATGAGAAACCATATACATACAGATCATTATACAGACCCAATCAAATTGAGGTAGGCCATATGGCGAGTCAAATCAGAGTATTCGGATAGTGTTCATAATACGCGCCTATATCCTACTTGGGAAGGCACGACAGATTATCGCCGAAATCAGATTTCCAGATATCAGAACCATTTCGTAGGATTTATATAAAAATAGTCATATCATGATTAGAATAATAGTCCAGATGTTACTTTTGAAAAACGGACAGGAATAAGGCAATTTAGGTCATACAAAAGGTATCGGGGCTCCGTGGGCCCACCTCGGACCAACTCGAGGTGACATACGTAAATTACTGGTAATAGACCTTATGAGGTCATCCATAATTATTTGGAAGTATTCCGACTCCGTTTAGGAAAGTTTCATACAGAAGTTCACTTTAAAGACATTTTATAAGGAAATGGTTTCAATCTTACTGAAGGAATTGGAGCAGATTTTAATCTCGAATTCCGAGGAACGGAGTTGTACTTAAGGCTCGCGGCCGAGCCTATTATGTTCAGAACATGCCTAAGAATGAAGGGGTAGGCTTTACATACCTCAGTTGCGCCTTATGCTCGCTTAGCTTCAATCCCAATTTCGTCCAGAATCTACAAATGGTCATGTTTACCAATTGTCAAATTCGAGCCTTTAAGATTCCAAATTTCATTGCATACTTGCCTACCGAAATTTCGGCAGCATTTCCACTATATATATAACATCCCCGAGACTTAGCTCGGCTTAATATATCAGCACAGCACCCAACAACAACATCAATAACAACAACAAGTATTACAAAATATGCAATATGGCATTACTAGCCTCTTTCCGACATAGCACAATATCTTTCATTGCGACCTTACACTTCCAACCCAATATTACCATTTTCATATTCATCACTCATCAAGATCATTACAACATAATTCGGAGGCACATCCTATTGTTTTCACCAAATATACATAAGGTATACACAATATACAAGCTTACTACCAAAGTCATATTTTACCCACAACTTCCAATCTTTAGCATATATGTTCATGACATATTTCTATCTTCCAACTTCATCAATGACAATCATAATTTACCTCTTACTACTTTTCTTTCCATATTTACATAAGTTACAATAAATTTGCATAATTTCTTACAACAACTTAACAACAAGTTTTCCATGACAACAAGAACCATTATCCTTCCATTCATTTCACAATAACACAATTAACATACTAACGGAATTTAATTCACATTCCATCATCACCATAGCATCACACGGCCACATGCTATATTTTCCAACTTCCCCTAATTCATTCAACTTTCACTTCCAATATAAATTCCATCATAATCACAACTAGGATATAATACAAAATTCAACACATCTCAACCACACAATTATGCACACACACGGCCATACATGCACATACCCTTAATACACAAAATTTCCATGCTTTTTAATCATTTCCACACACTACAACATGCATACATCTCCCATAACATAACAAAGGCATGAAATCCTTACCTTTCCTTCAAGTTCTTCACTTGCCACTAGAGTTGTCCTCTTGCCAAGATAATTGTACCAAGTTGTAGAGAATCTTGCACTTAGTAATAATCCCACAAGAAATGGATTTTTGAACCAAGGATTTAGCTCCAAGAATTTTTTTCCTTTTCTTTCCTTTCTTTCTCTCTTGGCCGAAATGCTCTCTTTCTTTTTCTCTTGTTCTCTTTTTGTTCTTGTTCTCTCTAGACTCTTCTATGGATATAGATGACTTGGTCATCTTATATTAATTCATCACATGAATTAATTAAGGTGGGCTTGGGCCATATGCACATGGCCGGCCACCTTTTATAATTGGGCCTCAATTTTTTTTTTGAATTATTTGAGCCCAATTCATTAGAAATCTTACTTTGTAATTCCCGAAACAAATTTCCAAAATTCCAATTTTTGCCCTTGGCCTCCTTTCGTAATTCCACACCAATGTATTCTTAGCCGACACATTCATACCAAGTAAGGTCCAAATATGGCCTCATTCATTACAAGTCAACTTATCTCAAATTTTTCGAACATGCAAAAATGTCGGATGTAACAGTCTCACAAATCAGTAACAAAGAAAGTGGTAGCTGACTTCATGCGAAAACACATCATATGCCTATCCAGTATACCCGAGTCCATCATAACGGATAATCGAGCAAAGTTGAACAGCCACCTGATGAAGGATATCTGTGAGCAATTCAAGATCACTCACCAAAACTCGGCAGCCTACCGGCCACAAACGAATGGAGCCGTAGAAGCAGCCAACAAAAATATCAAGCGGATATTAAGGAAAATGACCGACAATCACAAAGGTTGGCACGACTAGTTGCCTTATGCTTTACTGGGATATCATACTACGTCCAGAACTTCAACATGAGCGACTCCATATCTGTTAGTCTACGGTACTAAGGCAGTCGTACCTGCCGAAGTTGAGATACCTTATCTGAGAATCATTCAAGAAGCAGAATTGAGCAATGCTGAATGGGTCCGAGCCCAATATGAGCAATTGGTTCTAATTGACGAGAAAAGGATGGTGGCCATATATCACGGTCAACTATACCGGCAAAGGATGACAATAGCCTTAAACAAACGAGTCAGGACTAGGCTTTTTCAAATTGGGCAAATAGTTCTCAAAAGAATTTTCTCGCATCAAGATGAATACAAAGGGAAGGTTGCTCCCAATAAGAAAGGTCCTTATGTGGTCCGCAAAGTACTCTCCGGAGGAGCAGCAGTGTTGGCAGATATGGACGGACAAGAATGGACAAAGCCGATCAATTCAGATGCAGTCAAGCGGTACTATGTGTAAGAGACAAGTTGTTCAGTATGTAATAGTACTTTTGTTTGTAATCGTTATTTTATTTTCATGTATTAGCTGTTCCCTTTGGCTTGTAATCGTTTTCTAATAGATAGGAAAGATCAAAACATCTTTTGTAATCTGAACTATGCAATGACCTGACTTCCCCATAGTCAGATACGTAGGCAGTCCATTTGGGACCCGGTCACACTATTAGTATAAACCAAAAACTCCTTTACTTTTATTTGAACTACGTTCGACCTGAATTCCTGCTGCAATGGGATACGCAGGCGTTCTTTGAGTTCGGTTGCACTAAAAGAAGAACCCAAGAAACCCTAGGAAGCCTCAGAGATAGTTTACAGAGGAGAGAGAATTATTGCATGCCCAACTAGGGCAGAATTTTTTAGAAGATCTCAAAAATTCGCGCCATCACTCCGCTACAAAGAGTCAGCTAACCCCAAGTTTCAAACTGGGTAAGAAATTTTGAGAAGCTCTCAAAATTCCTCATTTATTCAATATTGTAAACTGGGGCAGAAATTTTGAGGAGACCTCAAAATTTCCCGCAACTCGGAAGATTCTGCACGAGAGTTCGTTGATCGAGATTCAAACTGGGGCAGAATTTTTGAGAAAAGGTCTCAAAAATTCCACGCAAAGAAAGCAAACCCCAGTCACGAAAGAAGGGATCTCCCTCATTTAAAGCACATGTCATGAAAATTAATCTTATCGCTTTCAAAATAATGCATTTATTTTCCTACAAATTAGATACTTTTATGGTAACTTTGCAAAACGATTTTCTACATAGTGAAAATAAATTTATCTTTCGAATACCGAAGCTGAAGGGGTTTCAAGTCTAGAAAACCGAAGATGCGACAGCGCCGGCGACACGAATCAACTTTAAATAGGGAAAACTAATCCATTTCTAATGCAGGTCCCCAGGATGTCGGAAGACGATCCTTTTTCTAACTTTACTTTATGTGCAGGAAGAGATTCTCATATCCAGCCATGAAGGCCATAGGGGTTTTGAATGCTACTAAGGGCAGAATATCTAGCCACAATGGCTAGGAAAGATCGGAAGGCCATAAAGTTCAAATATCCAGCCACAAGAGCTGTAAGATTTTGAATGCCAAAAGGGGGAGTATCTAGCCATAAGGGCTACGAAAGGATTAAAATTCCACGAGGAGAAAATATTTAGCCCACAAAGGCTACAAAATGACTGAAGTTACCGCAAAAGCAAATGTTTAGCCAAAAGGGTCATAGTACAACAATACGACATACCTAACTAAGAGGGTCACAACCGGCATAAAGGATGAAAGAAAGATGATTTAGCCAAAAGGGTCATATCTGTCATTTGCATCACTTCTTCTTATTTTCCGAAAAGGCCATTGCATATCTATTTTCTTGCTGCCAAGAGGGCGATTCATACAACGTGCAAAGAGGGCTATTCATACGAACATGCCAAGAGGGCCATTTATTTCAATTGCTAAAAGGGCCATGCATATAAACAACCAGATACAACAAGACAATAAAGCAATGTAAAATTAGTCATGAGACCGTAGTATTCGCTCTAAAAAAGACAAAGCGATGTAAAATCGGTCAAAAGACCGAAGTATTTGCTCAAAAAGACAAGACGATGTAAACCCGGTTAGATGACTGCAGTATTTGTCACCCAAAAATCAACATTACTTAGCAGATAGAAGCAGATTTGTAGCCGACATACATAGCAGGTTGATCAAGTCAAATCTAGGCATATTGCGGAGCAAATATGGAACTTTTTCTTACAACCAGTCGAGATAGGGTGCCCATGAGAGTCAAGCTCTCCGACCAGTACTTGGAAGATCACTTCTCACCATGCTGAGCCACACAAGATTTCTTATTTGCTTATGTGCCGTGTTTGTTTTTACTATTCCGCTACCGGTCGGACGTAAACCGACACAAAGGCACTCCCATATAAGGGATGACCTTTTTCCTCCGATCGAGTCGAACTACCAGTGACCTGATTCCCAAAGACAAAGAAATGTAGGCGGACTCAATGCCAGAGCGTCAGTCACACTCCAACCAATCACTCCGGACTTCCCAGTTTGATAACTCGGAAATATGAGATTTCTTTAAATTTACATTTACAAGTCATAATCTAGTCAAACTACAAATGGATTGAATTCCCATGAAGCCTGAGATATGTAGGAAACCCAGACACCAGGGTCCGGCCATATATTTTGAAATTTGTGTAAAAATGAGAGGTGATATAAGTTGGGTCAGTAAAAAATTAGGGTCAGTCAAGTTTCGCTGCTCAGGGATGGTCCCGTCATCCCCGAACACCGAAGGGGCAGTTGTTGACACCTAATTTTTGACCTCCCATAAGTTTTTTTAATTACCCAGAGTCCTTGAATATTAGACAGAGTGAACTATGTATTTTTCAGAAGTCAAAATGATTTTATAAAGTTATTTAAATAATATTTTACCAATTTTGTTTGATAAATAATTTCTATAATATTATAAGTTAATTTAAGTTTTTTTTTATAATTATAATACGTTTGCTAAAATTAACCAAGAAGGAAAATAATTTACCATTCACTTAATTGTCTAAATTGTTAAAATGTCAATTTGAAAAGTATTTTACTCTGTTTAATGGAAGGAATCTGGTTAATTGAATAAATTAATCATATCACCCCTCAATTCTTGTTTAATCAATTTATTAAAATTTATCATAATCAATTGAGTGATTAATTGTGGTTCATTCTGTAAATTACCCATTAAATGACTATAATTGAAATAATCAATTAATGGTCCAATTATGGCCCAATTGAAAATTAATTTTCTTTATTGGGGTCATTATTGTAAAATCATCCTTTTTAATTGTAATTCAGTTTAATTGTAACCTTATATGAAAGGGCCAAAATCATTGGTCTAAGTAATTAAGGTCATTTTTTCAAATGTTACCATAAGATGGCTAATTGGACCAAGCAAGGCCATAAGTAAAATAGCATGGTCTTAAAATTAAGCCAATTAAGGCCATTATTTGCAAGATTAGATTTAGCTGCTGAATTAACCTATTTAATCATGATTACAAGTCTAAACTAGTTAGTCTTTTCTTAATTATGGTTATTTATTAAAAGCAAGTGTCAAATCAAGCATATATACACATGTATACATGGATATACATGTATATAGCGCTCGCGCGCGCACACACACACATATACATACATATATATATATATATATATATCAGTCAAGCCCTTACATTTTTAAAATGGGATCGAGGCCTAGATTTAGCTTCTTAATTATGTTATTTATTAAAAGCAAGTGTCAAATCCAGCATATAGACACATGTATACATAGATATACATGTAATATACATGTATATTGCATGTACACACACACACACACACACACACATATATAGATATCTAAGTCAAGCCCTTACATTTTTAAAATGGGACCGAGGCCCAATCCAATTTGGATTTCAGTCGGCCCACATCAGTGCATATCAAGTGTAATACCTCTTTATTCTTTTATTTCCCCCTCCAAACGCACACTTGCACCTCCCTTTTCCCTTTTCCCCTTTCCAACCCTAGCCGCTGCGGGGCCCTTCCCTCTCTCGTCTCGTCATCTCGCCATTTTTGGCAAAGAATCAGAGATGTAAGGTCTTTAGCAGGCCTGGCAGGGATGATTGGAGTCAAGCATTAATTGCTTGACCTCCTCTCTCCTCCATTGCAACCCAAACACGGTATTATCCTTGCCTGTTTTGATATTTCCCTTGCTTTTTCTGTGATTCAAACTGTCAAAGACTGATTTTCTTTAATTATTCTTTTTTGTTTTCGATTTTGAATACCGTAATATGACTGGTTCATGAAGAACTTTTTGGATCGGATTTTGTTAGTTAAAATCCGACCGTTGATGCCTATTTTTGATTTAATTTCCACCCTACAACATAGGATGTGAGGAGGAAAGCCCACCTTTGGGAGTTATCCCACATTGATGCGATTGGGGTTCGGGGGATTTAGGGATTTCTTTTTAAAGGGCCATATTCTATGTTATTTGAACAAGTTTGAGCATATTGAAATTTGAATATACTCACAGGACTCAAAATACTTGAGGTTTTCAAAAGAAATATTTGAGATCCTTAGATTTTTCTGAGTCAAGTAAAATTTTAAAATTTGTGTTCTCTTGTTTTCTAGGTTTTGTGGCTGAGTTTTTGGGGTTTGGAGGAGCAAAAAATCTCCAAGTTCAATCTCGATATAAGGCTACATTTACAAAAGGTAAACCTCTTTTTCATTTTCTAGTAATTCGCCTGTTTGTTATTTGTGTATGGAAACTACTAGTATAGCTATGTTGTTATTTTTGGTTTGAATTAGGCTTATATATGTTAAATTAAGTCATATCTAGTTATGTTTTCCATTTGCTGGTTCAATCATGTATTCAATGTCTACTTAGCTTCTGTTTAATGTGCATTTAGTTTAAATTTCACTTAGTTGTACCGTCCATTATGCTTAATGACTTGACTCCTGTGGTATTGAGAGTATAGTAATAATGTCTCTCTCGTTAAACTCTATTTGTATTTTTGACCCATTAGTGAAGATTGTTGCTTGTTAAATGAATAATAGTAGTAATATACATACTTGATAACTCATACAGGGTGGACTAAGGGATTGTGATTCATCATGTGTCTAGTTAAGGTTTTGTTTGCTAATGGGCAGTTGGGTTTGATGAAATTCATCATGTCTTTATCTAATTGGAGTTTCTTTTAAAAACTGAAAATTTGTCAATTGGTAGGATGTATAGCAGGGTAAACTCTAATAGGATGTTGTGCTCAATAGTTGAGTTTAGGAAAGATTTGAAACATCCAGATTGGATTTGATATCTCACTAAGTGTTTTTCACAAGTGTTTAAGTATGGAAGGCTTAGGTTTGATTATATGTTAGTATGATAGGTGTGTTCTTTAAACTTTAATTTGCCAGCTTGGGGGAACTAGATGTATATGTGTGAATTGTGCTAAAAGTGGTACAAGAAAATAAGCTCCTACATTTGAACATAATAGCCCATCTCTATACTTGTCAAATGTGCATATTTACTGATACAAGCATCTCTATTGGATGCTACTTGCTTTGGTTGAGTCTATGTTGAATCTAGGAATAGTTTGATGATCCTAACGGGTCTAAATTAGCTGCTTACTTGGTTTGACATAATAGTTTGTTATAAGTCAAGTTTAATGTGATTGGTTCTACATGGATAACTTAAAATAATGGCTAGCTTATTTGGTTCAGTTTCCCTGGTCTAATTTAATATGATAGTGTTATTATGAATTTGTGTTTAGCCTGCATAGGTTGATTCTGCATAGGTTGATTCTGATAGAGTTGATGTAAGTCATGTCTATGAGATAAAGGGATGTGCTAGACAACTGTGATCAAAATGCTAAAACTATTATACATGGCTCTGTTAATAAGATAATTAGCTATTGTTGTGCAGCACCAATAGGTTCCACATTAAGCTGTTTGTTTTATCTTGAAAATGGAAAATTTGTGTCATATGAGAATGTGTTTTGAACTTGTTTAATGTGCCTAGATTTCATTTAAGTCATGCCAGTTTTAAAGAGATTTGTTATTGACAGTTGCTAAAACCTGAGGTGGTAGTGCTTCTTAATTAAACATGTTCACATAAGTTAACCTAGTTTTAGTTTGTTAAAGTACCTTAGTTGCAGGAAGCCTAGTTTAATCTGTCTTGATTAAGCATGCTTATATGTTAGTTCAACCTGCTTGATGCGGTTCTATACAATCAGTCTAGCTTACTTTGCCTAGTTAGAGTTGCCTTCTGTGAGGTGCTGTTAAGTTGAACGATTTGGTGGTAATAACCTGATCTAGGCATGATTAATTTAAGAAATCTGTTTATTGACATGGACAACCTAGTTGTCTTTGCATATTACCCTCTCAAAGTTGCTTGGTATTTCTATTCCTTTTGGTTCCCCCCTCCCCCTTTTTAGTTTGGTAAAAAGCATGTTACAATTGCTTGGTTCAATTCTATGTGCCATCTAGTCTTCATGTATTCTTTTTAAACTTGAGTCCTTGTGGAGCACTATTTGAAAGGTTTACTCCCACCCCCCCTCAATTTTTATCCTCTTGCCTATTTATACCTCTGTGTGATTTTAAAGGCAAGAAAAATATAGCTCTTTGAAAGTTCTAAATTTGTCCTCATGAACTGCCCAATTATTTGAGCTCATAAAATAAGTTAGTTCCATTTTTCTGTACAAGTCTAAGTGTTTGAACTGCTCATGAGTCTCATGTGGCATTATTTGGTCACTAGTCTATCTGTTTAGAAGTTGTCTGAGTAAACAAGTCCTATACATGAATCTCAAGCAATCACTTAATCATGCTTTTCTTTGTGGATTGTGGTTATGTTTGAAATAAGTGTAAGTTAAGCCTGTTTTGAAGATCAATATTTGATTTATGGTAAAGGATTAAGCATGTCCCTTGATGACTTTATGTCATATTCTAGGGAGGTAAAAACTTTGCCCTATTAAGGAGGTCTTGTCTGCCTAAACAGTAACTATAAATTGGAAATGTGAGCTTTCTTTTTGTTTCTGTGGGATGTTGGGTGGATGCTGGTTTGGTTTGTTATAGGAGAATTAAGTAACAACCCCTGAAAATCTTACCTCTACCTGCTATGTGTCATTTATATTTGTGCCTTGAGCTAGGGATATGCCCAGTATACCAGGTATACATAGCTTGGCATGCCTCTGGTATACCAGGATCTGTATATTTGGTATAAATGAGGGATACCACCTATGTGAATTAGGAATTTTTTCTTTTGCTTCAACTAATACTCAGTTGGGCTTGGTCTTTTACTGGTCTTAACATGTTGGGCTCCCATTTACTTAACTCTGCTACTCCCTTTTATGACTGGAATTTGGGCCTTCCACTTTCTTCATCTCTTTTAAAGTTTGGTTCAGTTGGGCTACTTGTGTTTGGGCCCGACCTTTATGCCATATTAACCTAATTAATTACATGATTGTATACTATGTGTGTGGATAAGTATAGCTAGTTTTTATTTGTAAGCTTTGTATACAAAATATCGAACACTCCCTCTCCTATATACCTTGAGCTTAACACATAAATAGAGATGCCAAATAGCACTTAAGGATTAAGCTTAAGCCTCCCCTGGTGTTTGCCATGCCTGGGGTTCCTGGAAACCCCTTGGATCTTGTGCGACATCAGGAGCAAGAGGGTGAAAGCTTTCCTTTTTTGGTATTTTAGTATCCCATGGGTGTGTAAATCCATGGTATATTGGCTGATGGTTGTGCATATTTGTTTGTGTGGTATTGTCTATTTTTAGTCAAGAATATGATCTTGTGGACTTTTTTTTTTGTTAATGTTGGGCATGTTTTTGTACTGTTTTAATGGGCTTTAGAGTTGTAAGTCTATAGTTATTTGCAATTCTGGGCCTATCTCTTTGCTGTTTCTAGTCTATATAGGTACATATGTCTAGTCGAGTTCCTATTTCATTGAATGATGTATATTTAGAGTTACATGTCTTATATGTATTTATTATATCATTTTTTCTTTTATTTAAGTCTCAGTCAAAACATGTCCTAATCCATATCTCCCTTCCTTTTTGTTTGGATGAAATATCATTGTTTGGGCGATTTCTGTTGCATAAACCTCTTGGGCCAAGGGCACAATACCCTTTCTTGATCGAGTCCGTGGGAAAATGTTGAAAGGGAAGCAAATATGATGAAGGCCCGTCAATGGGTAAAAATGGAGGCTAGTGGGTTTGGTAGGCCCACCAGCTTAATTTCCTGTCTTTTAATTTTAGTTGTATATCATATATGTATGTGTATATGTAAATACTCATGAAAAATATTGAAACTCTTATGCATGTAGAACTAGGAAAAATACGTACTATTTAGGAAAGTCGCCAAATGATTTTCAAAGGAACTCGGATGATAACTATTTTCGCATAAACTGGGATTTTAACAATAAGATTTAAGTCTAAAAGCTATTTTTAAAGCTTTAAGTCTTAAATTTTAAAATTGATTCAATTTTTAAAAAAAGGGACATTTCTTCAAAAATGTTGAATTACTGATTTTGGACCTTAAGCCCATGATTCAAATGAATTTGTGGAATAGATGTGTCTTAGAACTGGTTGAAGGATGGTTTGATTTATTTGTAATGCGCAGTTGGTTGTACAAAAAAAAATGAATTCCGGGCTTGAGCTGATCTGGACAATTTTAAAAATAGGTTTGGACTTGAAAATGAAGGCTATTTGGGCCTGGAAGCCCACATTAAACTTAGACCAAAAAATGAGTTTGCTTTGGGCTACATTTGGATCGAAACTTTCAGACTGGGTTATTTGAACTTGTGTTATTTTATATATATATATATATATATATATATATGTATAAAACGGAGATATACTCCATATTTTATATATGTGCGTATAAAAAACCTGTAGGTACTAAAGTTATTTTGTTAGGACTAGATTAGTAGCGATTCTACTCAGGAGAAATCCCAAATGTGTCCTAGTCCGGCAACAAAGTGAGTTGGACACTTACGCGGATTTTCTAAACCAAAACTCCTTTTACAAGGGGACTTTTTGCCGAATTTTATCTTTAAACTATGATATGAATGAAATGACATTTTCTTGCAAAAAACTAAACACTTTTAAGAAGATAATTATATTAATCACACATTGAAGCTCGTAGGTAAACCGTATTCTACGAATCTTTAATACTAGGGTGCATAAAACCTTCCCTAGGGGATCACCAGAACTGTTACACCTTGGGAAATTTCGTGTCGTTCGCATTATGAGTAGACTAATGCAAGCCTAAAGTGCATATGAATCCCTTATAAGGTTAAGGATGTTATCTAAAAATTCCAAGTATGTGCCTTAAGGTTTCAAAGTCATATGTAGCGACGAAAGTGAGTTCGTTGAAGGAGTTGGGATTTGAATAATGCTTTGGGAAGGTTTCGTATCATTTGAGTTATACATTATTTAGTAATGCCTTTAGGGGGGGGGGGGGGAGGTATGAGGCCCCTTAGATGGTTAATAAAGTATTATACAAGTGCCAAGAAGGTTCCATAAGGATTGGAGGTCAAACGAATAAAAAAGAATGTATTTTTGCGAAACCAGGGAAATTGGGGCCATATGCGGCCGCATACTCAGTATGCTGGACAGCATATGGGCAGAAAACTGCCCAGTTTTTCCACCCTTACTACCCAGACTCCTCCCTAAGGAGAGGAGGGGAGATGCGGCCACATACCCCACATGCGACGCCACATCTCCACTGCAAGTGGGTGCGGGGGAGCGGTCTTGCCACCTTTTTAAATCCCAAAAGATCCCATTTTCATACCAACCTCCCACATTTATTTCCCCACACTTCTAGAAATATCTTGAAGGTTCCATAACACTCCAGACCTTTCCATATCATCAAGAGAGAAGATCAACATCAAAACCCAAAGAGAATCCATGGAAGGTGATTGTTCTTGCTTCTCTTCCAAGTTATGATAAATTTGGTCTTGAAAGGAGTTGGGGAAGGTGAATTTCTCTTATAATAAGGTATGATTTTCCTATTATTTACATGGTTGAGTTGATATAAAGGTTTAGCTACCCTTGGAAAGGAAAAGAATTAAAGTGGAGAAGTCATAAATGTTGAAGTGAAGAAGATGACTATGAGATGAACTTAAAAAGGGGACTTTGAGTAAATTCGAGACTAAATTGAATAACTTCTTGATTATACTATTTTGGATGTTGTTATTGTTAATTGGGAGTTTTTTTGTGATATGGTGAAGGTTCACAAAATAGGGAAAATGCTACCCAAATTTCGTTAGTTCGTTAATTGCATTAGTTTGAACTTAGAAGTGTTTTCAAGACTTAACCTTGGTATGAATCCTCTTGAATGTAGATTTTTCAGACATTGGAAAAGAATGTTAAGTAGCTAAGATGACGTAAAGGTATGTAAGGCTAACCTTTTTTTCTAAATGCATGGTTTCCTCATTGTGAACCTATACGTGATGTCCACAATATTCCTATTCCTATAAATGCTAGAAGTTCATACTTCTCAAGATTCTCATTATATTGTGACAATGTTCCTTATGTTGATAATGATAACGATTATGATGATGAGTTCAACTCTAGAGATTCCATCTAAGATATTCACAATGTTCTATTCCTAGAAATGCTAGAAGTTCATGACTTTCAATATTCTTGAGATACTTTTGGTAAAAGCTCTTCATAGTGATGATGATAAAGATGATTATGATGATGATGGTGATTCCATAATAGAAATCGGGGGTTTACCGACTTTATGTCACTCCGATAGTGTTGTAATGTTTCTCTCGGATACTTATATATGTCATAGATGTATGTAGCTATGTTGTGACACCGAACTTATATGGCCGGGTATGATATCTATTGCGCGCACACCACTGCAGTTGGGTACAGACAACACCGAGACTTGTTATGGCCGGGTATGTGTGACACCGAACCTGTATGGTCGGGTATGGTATCATTATATGTACATGTATGGAATGTTTTCTTTATAGAGGTTGAGTGAGCATGATGAACACCTTAAGAGGTATTATGAGGTATTAATGATTCATTATGTTATGCTATTCCTCATGCTTTCATTATGTTACTATTCATGCCTCACATACTCAGTATATTGTTCGTACTTCCATCATTTTGTTTGTGGACACTGCGTTCATGCCCGCAGGTAGACAGGGAGACAGACTCGACCCTTAGACTGCTTCCTCAGAGATTGCCTAAAAGAGCTCCATTTGATCCGGAGTTGCAATAGTTGGTATTATTCTTTTGTATACATATATGGGCATGGCGGGGTCCTGTCCCGTCTTTATGACAGTGCATACTCTTTGTAGAGGCTCGTAGACAGATGTGTATTGCTAGATATCTGTCAGCTTTGTTGACTCATATTTTGTATATCATTTTGATAGCCTTGTCGGCTTGTGTATATGTGGGCAAAGCTAATGACGTTGATAGAAAAGTGCCTTAGTCTGATGGAATTCGTATTATTGATGCATGGTAATTATGAGTTACATGTAGCTCACCTAGATATGATTATCAAAGTATGATGAGAGGTGCTCGGCAGGTTAGCTCTAGGTGCCCGTCATGGCCCTCCGGTTGGGTCGTGACAAAAGTGGTATCAGAGCAGTTCGTCTTAGATTGTGTCTACAAGTCGTGTCCTGTAGAGTCTTGTTTATGGGTGTGAAGCATGGCACACGTATAAACAGGAGGCTGCGGGCATTTAGGAATAAATGACCTTTTTCTTCATTATAGATTGTGCTATAGAGCCATGATATAAGAATTTCTCTTTCCTAAATGGTGTGTTATATTTTAAGTGATGCCTGTAAAGAGGAAAGTTACAGCAGCCCAAAAGGGCAAGATATTGACAGGAAGGCGGACTAAGAGGGTACCGCCAATAAATATAGAGGAGGGCGAGTCCCAGAATGAGGTTCCATCTCGGTCCTTTCATACTCCACCTGCTTCAGAGGAGCATGAAGGAGCCTCAGCTTTAGCTCCAGCACCTCCAGTTCCTTCGCCAGATGCCTCGGGCCAAGAAATGAAAGAGGCCATCCATTTGCTAACTTAGTTAATCGCCGCTCAGGCTCATTGGCAAGGTACGGGTCATGCTGATAGGGCTGTCAGTGCCAGAGTCCGTGATTTTAATAGTTTGAATCCTCCAGAATTCTTTGGGTCAAAATCGGACGAAGACCCGCAGGGCTTTATAGATGGAATGTTGAGAACATTGCGGGTAATACATGCTTCGGATGTTGAGTCGGTAGAATTGGCTTTCTATAGATTACGGGTTGTTGCAATTCATTGGTATACTATTTGGATATCTTCTAGAGGAGTCAACGCACCTCCACTGATATGGCAAGAGTTTGTAGATGCTTCCCTTTGACACTATTTGTTGCCAAAGGTGGGACAGGCCAGAGCTGACAGGTTCTTAAATCTTAGACAAGGAAGTATGAGTGCTCTAGAGTATAGCCTCTATTTTATTTCTTTGGCCAGGTATTCTCTAGCCATGGTAGCCGATATGAGGGATCGCGTTCACCGGTTTGTTAATGGTTTAAGCCGCATTTGATGGATAAGTGCTTGACAGCCTCACTTCAGTAAAGTATGGATATTTCTCACATTCAGGCCCATGCCAAGAATTTTGAAGAACGAAAACAACAGCAAAGGAGCGAGCGTGAGCATGATAAGGGTTATAGTAAGAGGGCTAGATCCTCAGGTCTGCCTAGTGAATTTAGAGGAGGGCAGAGGCAACAGTATTCTAGGAACTCAAGCCATTTTGTGACTAGTGCACCTCCACGATTTGCAAACCAGAGATTTGATAGGCCTATTCACTCCGGATCGGGTCAGGGCTTCAAATCTTCGAGTTCTCAGTATAGGGGTGATTCAGGCCAGACGAGACCACCCTTACCACGATGTAGTAAGTGCGGTAAGCTACATTGGGGACAGTGCCGATTAGATTCAAGTGTATGCTATGCCTGTGGTCAGCCAGGCCATATCATGTGTAACTGTCCATCGATAGGTGGTAGGGGTATGGTCCAGCCTACAGGATCAGCTGCTGGTTCTTCATCATCTATACGCCTTCTGGGGAAAGGCTCACAGACACCAGCTGGTCATGGTATAGGTAGAGGAGGAGCGCCCAGTTCTAGTAGTCCTAAGCACCGTATTTATGCTCTAGCGGAGTGACAGGATCATAAGTCTTCCCCCGATGTTGTCACAGGTATATTATGGGTATCTTCTCATAATGTGTATGCATTGATTGATCCAAGTTCTACATTATCATATAGTACTCCTTATATTTCCGATCGTGTTAGGGTGAAACCTGAGCCAATTAAGCCTTTTGAAGTGTCTACACCCATCGGTGACCCAGGGATAGCTAGTCGGGTATATAGAAATTGTGTGGTTGTGATTTGTGACCATCATACTATGGCTGGCCTACATGAGTTGAAAATGGTAGATTTTGATGTCATTATGGGAATGGATTGGTTGGCTTCCTGCTATGCCAATGTTGATTGTAGAACCAAAACAGTTCATTTCCAGTTTCTGGGAGAACCAGTTTTAGAATGGAAGGTAAATATGGCATCTCCGAGAGGGAGGTTTATTTCCTATCTCAAGGCAAGAAAGATGATTGCTAAAGGCTGTATTTATCACTTAGTCCGGGTTAAGGGTATAGAGGAAGAGTCACCAACTCTCCAATCTGTCCCTATGGTGAATGAATTTCCGGATGTATTTTCGAATGAGCTGCCAGGTCTTCCACCCGAGCGGGAGATTAATTTCGCTATTGATGTACGGCCGGATACTAAGCCTATATCTATTCCTCCTTCTAGAATGGCTCCTGCAGAATTGAAACAGCTGAAGGAGCAATTGAAGGATTTGCTTGAGAAAAGCCTTATTAGGCCTAGTTAGTCACCGTGGGTAGCCCCTGTATTGTTTGTAAGAAAGAAAGATGACTCCTTGCAAATGTATATTGATTACAGGTAGCTGAATAAGGTGATGATCAAGAATAACTATCCGCTTCCAAGGATTGATGATATATTTGACCAATTGCAGGGTGCCAAATGGTTCTCAAAGATAGATCTAAGATCCGGGTATCACCAGGTAAGAGTTAGAGAGAAAGATATTCCAAAGACAGCCTTCAGAACTAGATATGGTCAAGTTTTGGATAATGTCGTTTGCATTGACTAATGCACTGGCAGTGTTCATGGATTTGATGAACAATGTGTTCAGGCCATTCCTAGACTTGTTCGTGATTGTGTTTATGTCACGACCCGACTAGGGGCCGCGACGGGTACCAGGGGCTAACCACCGAGAACCGCTCGTTCTATTACCCATCATAATAAATTGTAAGAAAATCATCTTTCATTTTGAAAACCTAATTACTTTCATATACATATGCCTCTCGGCCATCAAAATAATATACATATACATAATAGCATCCTCGTGAGACCATATAACCCAAACTACGTATCTACGAGCCTCTACTGGAGTACTAGACATAGGGATGGGACAAGACCCCGTCGTGCCCAAAATACATATACATATATATATACACAAAAGTATAAATCCGACTAGCACCTCCGGAATAATGGAGTGCTCTTGCAAATCTGCTAATAGATCCTAAAGGTCTGCGCCGTCTCCCTGTGGGCATGAACACAACGTCTAAAGAAAATAGACGCCAGTATGAATATTGTACTGAGTAAGTAAGGCATGAATGAAATCAGCATGATAGAGAAATCATAAGTCATAAGGTGAAGGAAAAACCGGCGCAACTTTAGGGATGAATACATTTCATACATATATCATATATATACATAATCGTCATACATGAATCATCACAGCGTATACATCATTATGTCATATAATTCATCGTCGTAGTATCGTATCTGCTCATGCACAAAACATTATCCGTATTCGGCCACATAGGGCTCGACAATATCCATATTCGGCCACGTAGTGGCTCGACAGTATCACATACATATCTTCCATATTCGGCCACGTAGTGGCTCGACCATATCACATACATCATAACAAGGATCAGTATATCTCATCATCATCATTGTTATCACATACATCTTATAAGTGTATCGTAACCTTTCATTAATGCATACATATAAATTTAAAGAAAATCTATGAAAATCACATCATATTCGTAGCATGGACTTCGTATGAATATCGTAGGATAGACTTTATAATCTCTAGGCTTAAGCTCAACATTACCACTATCGTTTATATAGCATATCTCTTACCTTTATCTCATATGAAATCCTCTATGGACATAGACTCGCAACTTTGCGGAACATTGGTCATAAGATGTGGAATAAGGCTTATGGACAATCTATAACAATGTCGAGGTGACATAAGGTCGAGAAACCCCGATTACATTATAGAGCATTCATAGGTATTCCGCTTCACCTTGAAGGAATTAGTACATAAGGTGAGTGTATCCAACAAGTAACACCAATAGATTATAGGTAATGTCGTAAGCTTGGTAGGAACATTATACCATGAACTCTAGAATCTTTAGACTTAAGCGTATCATCTTCATTATCATATTCATAACGCATTCCTCATCTTTATCTCATAAGAAGATCTCTATCAATCTTGACTCGCAGTTCCGGAATATAAGAAAGTCAGGGAGAGGTAGAGAAATAATATCATAGGAGTCGTATAAGGATTTCCATCTTCGTAGGAATGTCGTTCATGAGCTTTAGGACTCCTAGACTTAGATTCATCATCAATATCGTCATGCTCATACATGTCTCTTTTCTTTATCTTGTGATACTCTTTATAATCGTAGAATCATAGCTTTTGATATGTAGGAAAATCATGAAGAAGGTTGGTACATCATACTATAGGATTAATGCCTTAGAAAGAAGGGACTAGCCTTACATACCATTTCCTTTAGCTATTCCACCGCTTGATCGTTCCCCTTCAATATTCGCGTTCCTACCTTCAAGAGAAGTCGTACGAACGTTAGTCAATCGATTACTTAAGCGTGCTTACTATTTCTAGGAAAATTTGGGAAGCATCTCCTTTGTTTATACAACTTTCCTCAAATGGTATATCAACTCCTAAACGTTAATAACAACATTCACAATATCGCAAGCAACAATCATTGTTTATCTTAATTTACCACAATTCACCATTTCCCTTCGATTTCTCCACAATTATAGTTATAGCTCATTATCGTATTTTTTCATATATAATACTTATTACATGGTCTAAATGTCATTTATAACATATTTAAAATCACAACATACCAACATTCATGATTCACCCCTACCACTATTCAACAATGACACTATTCACTCATTTGTGACCCATTTTCTATGTCTTTCTACAATTCAAGTGTCTTAGCCTTCCAATACCTTAAACAACATGGTATGGTCATAAAACTTACCTTAGATGATGAATGAACAACCCTTGAGTGGAACTTCTCTTCTTGCACCAAAACCCTAATTCACTTCCCTTGAGTTTTCTTGGTGTAGATGAGCTTTTGCTAGGTTTCACACACTTGTTTTAATGGATTTGGTGTAGTTGATGTTGGTTTTCCCTTGAATCCTTGTGGATGAATATTAGAGAGTGTTCTAGAGTTTACTTGAAGAGAGGAGAGTGAAAATGAAATGAATTAATGAGGGAATGGTCCTTATATTAAATGTTGAAACCTGTCCCGACCAAGTTATACGGACCAACATACGGTCCGTACATTTTATACGGGCCATATGTGTGGCCATATGTTTGGTCCAGTAGGTGGTTCTCCTCTTGGCTAAATATACGGCCTAACATACGGCCAGTATAATTTATACGGTGTATGTTGGGCCGTATAGTGCCCAGTTGTTCCGTTTTCGTTCTCGTCGACTCGTTTGATCTCGATCCTTATGGAACCTTCTTGACACATTTTTAACACCTCAATACCAATCTAAGGGACATCATTACTCGTCTCTAAGACATCATTATGCCATCATTAACTCGTCGTCCATAATTCCTACCCGACACATAACATATCCTTTACTTTCTTTGCCAAACTTCTTCCTTTTAGTCAAATGTCTTTAACTCTCGATTAAGATCATCAAATGTTATTTCTTACTTATCCAAATCACGGTATACCTCGTGCTCTTCAATAGCCCATTCACTTTACGCTAACGGGAAAGTTTCCAAGGTGTAACATTCTTCCCCCCTTTTGGAACATTCGTCCTCGAATGTTAAACACTCGGGAATTGTACAAACATTTTGGCAGAGTTTCCCCTGTAATATGGCACTACCATCCTATCACAACAATCCATAGTAATATTTACTCACAAGGCCACAATATTATAGCACTAGAGTTTGGCCACACACGACCCAAAAGTATAAAAGAAAACGTACATACCTTTATCAAGCTTGCATTTTTAGTTCTTAACTCACATCCTGGGGCTATTTGGGAGGGCATTTTTATATCTTCCTACACCTCTCCCATTCCGTTTTGATCATACAGTAAATTCTTCTAGGACATCTCTCATGTCCTTCATTGATTATGCAGCCTCGTACTACTAACTCAATAATCCTGTAATGGTAACTTCTAAAGTGCTATAACTCATATCTCGGATATTTTCCTTACATTCACATCTTCATAAAACATATTGACAATATAGTTTACATGATAAGGGGGTTTTCATTCATAACTAGCTTACTCAGTAGCGTAGGTCACTCTCTTGCTTTTTCTAATTGATCCTATCTTTTCTCTATTCTTCAGCAATTACTATCGTGGAGATTCTACTCTTCACACCCTATTCCCTTAAAATTCGCGTACCATCGTTCTTACAATCCCCTTTAAGTCTCATGGGTAGTACTTTTAAAGGTATTTCATATAGATTACAGGTGGTGGATCAATACTATCCTCAAGGATATATATAAAAACTGTTGATACTGTCACGACCCAACCCCGTAGGCCATGACTAGTGCCCGATCTGGGCACTCAAACGCATTCTAGTATATGGCAGAAGCCGACAAGGCTTCATTTCAAATTTAGCTAATTTTTAGAAAATTTTTGGCAGAGTTTCCTTTGTTTTATGGACTATCCCACATATCCTGCACGCAGAAAATACCAACAAAGGCCACACAGGGCTAACAAAGCAACATCTAAATATATGCGGACCGGCCGCCGCGGCGAATGGGATCGCCCAAACACAACATAAGCACCCAACTGTACAGAAAGATCCCAACCCACAACATGTCCACAGACCTCTAACAAACCAACAGAATCCTATGACGGGACAGGGCCCCGCCGTACCCATGTACGAGAATATATATATATAGAAGTGACAGACTATACCAAAAGATGGCTCTGAATAAAAGAGCGCTCCAAAAATAGCAGAATGAGATCCTAAGCAGACGGATCAGCAAACCTGTCGTCGGTACCTGCGCGGCATGAAAACGCAGCCCCCGAAGAAAAGGGGGTCAGTACGTAATATGTACTGAATATGTAAAGCCTGAGTTGCAGAAACAAAATCATAACTGGTGCAGAACATACAGAAAGTAAATGGAAAATCCAAAGTATCAGATACATATTTCCAAAACATGCAGAGTGTGTACAAAACATATGTCATATCAAATCCGGCCCCTGCCAAGGGACTCGGCCGACAGAACGTGGCCACCCTCCCGACGCTGGTGCCACAACACAGAAGAATCAGAATAGGGGCATAACCCCATAACATAACATATCATAGCAGATGGCCATAGTAAATCATATCAGAACAAGCGTACATGGCACAGCATACTCCACAAACCCATGTACGCGTATACCTGCCCCCTCACATCGAGGCACGGCGAACAATGCAGAGGATCACGCTTGACAACATATCCTGGCCCGGGCTCAGTGTGGGAAACATTGGGGTATCCACGAATAGAGTCGTGAGAAACTAATGCAAGTAAATTATCATAAATGTTTCCATAGACTCGATGAGGCATATCAAAGACAAACCGATCCGATGAAGTCGGAAGGAATCATAGTAAATGAGTTTCGAGTATCAAAACAATTTATCAGACTTAATGGAATATTTAAAACCATATTAGTTAGGTAATTAAAAAGGTAGTCGAAACATTTCTTTCAAAAATCGTTCAAAGAGGGGACTTTAGTACATTAAGGGCAAAACCGGGAATAGCGGGCCCACCTCGGAACAAGCAAGGCGGTGGGCTCAAATTACGCCCTTTGAGCTTATGGGGTCACCTATAAAGGTTCTACGGACATTCTATAGCTTTTCAAGGAGTTTAGAGAAAGTCTACATACTTTCAGGAAAAGCATATCAAAATGGTTCAATTCTACTGAGGGAAAAACTGAGATTTTCTCTTGCGGATTCCGATGGCCAAGAAGGTCTTTTGAGGCCCGAATCCGATCCTAAAACACTTAGACATGCCAAAAGAAGGATCGGGGTAGCTTTACATACCTTTTGAGCTTTTTAAGCCTATCCAAGCTCACTCTCCGTTTCGTCGAAAATCTGCAAATGGTCACATTTACCAATTGTAAGTTATAGATGCTACAAATTCAATTCAACTCTTATTTGTCTACCGAAATTTCGGCAGCATTTCCCCTATACATATAGCACCCCCGAGAATTCAACTCGGCCAAATCAATCAACAACAACCCAACAACAACACCCACAACAACCACAATCAATACAAAACACAATATGACATAACTAGTTCTACTTGCCGACATAATGCCATAACATTCACTTTAACCTTAACTTTCAAACTAAGCTCAACGATTTCACATTCATTATCAATCTAGATCACCACAACATAGTTTAAAAGCATTTCATAGCATTTCCACAAAATATTCATACGATATACATAATATACAAACTTTCCGCTAAAGTCATAACTCGTCCGAAACTTCTAATCTTTAACAAACACACTCATAATATGTTTCTAGCTTCCAACTTCATCAATACTCATCATAATTTGCAACTTAATAACTTTATTTTCATAATGTCATAAAATCATTCTAAAACGACATAAGCCACTACATTCCATTTCAATGCAAACTTACATCATTTTACCTTCATCTACATTGCAAGGATCACAACAACAGCACTAACATATTAAACAACATTAATTCATTCCCATTTCTTCAAGAAGTGCCACACGGCCAAGTGCCCATTTTACAACTTCAACCAAATTAATTTAACTTCCACTTCCAATATAATTCCCACCATAACCACAATTAGAATACAACATAAAATTCAACTCATTTTTGCCTACACCACATTGCACACACACGGCTACATATATATCTATATACCCACTTTGCAAACTTCCATATTTCCATACTTTCTACTCATCCCTACATACTACAACACAAACAAACCTTCATAACATAATAAAAAGGGATGAGTTCTTACCTTTTTCTCCAATCTTCTTCACTTGAGTGAGTTGTCAATTTGAAGAAACAAGTCCTCTTTCTTCCAAACCAACTACACCAAGTTGTAAAGGACACTTAATTTAGTAGACAAACCACAAGATAATAATTTTTGGAGGAAGATTTTTGAAGGTGAATTTGTGAGGGTTTGGCCGAATTCCCTTCAATTTTTGCTCTTCTTTTGTTTTGTTCTTTCTTTTCTATGCTTCTTGAATATTCCAATAGATAAGGGCTTCATATATTAATTCCAACACATGGAAAATATTCATTAAATTGGTGGGTTTTGGGCCTTCATGGCCGGCCATCCCTTAAGTGTTGGGCCTAAATTTTTCATTCAATTATTTTAGCCCAATGACTTATAGATCCCATTTGTAATTCCCGAAACTAATTTCCGAAATTCCAATTTTTGCCCTTGGCCTTCTTCAACACTTCCACATTAATATTCTTTCATGAACAACTCATGGGTTACATAAATTCAATATGACCTTATTTCCTACAAGTCCAAATTATTTCCAATTTTCCAAAGGTGTGAAAACACGGGATATAACAGATACCACGTATCGTACTTTACTGATTATCGTCGCTACATAGCATAAAACCTCTCAATTCATACTTGTTTAATATGATAAATATTTATTTCTCCTTTCACACATTATCAAAGGTGCAGATATACATGTGACGGCATCGGGAAATGACTCTGGATCCTGTCGCTTAGCTAAAGAATATATATGGGGCTGAGTGGCACCTAAAGTAGATGCTCCCCCTCTGCTTCTTCCTCGACCTGCTGGAACCGGGGAAGTCTGCCCTCCCGGGCGCACCGAAGAAGAACCAGCCGCTGATCCTGCGGGCTGAACCGCATGCCTACCGCCTCGAAATGGGCACTCTCTCATAATATGACCTGACTGGCCGCAAACATAACAACCATCCGAACCCAATCGGCACGGTCCCCAATGTAGCTTACCGTACTGGGTACATTGTGGTATAGATGATCTCCTCTGGCCTGAATCACTCCTATACCGAGAGCCCGACTCTGTGAAACTCTGATCCGGTCCGGGATGACTAGAGAAGTCGGACCCCTGGCTTGCAACTCGTGGAGGTATACTAGTCACCGACTGACCTGAGTGTCTAGAATACGTCTGCCTCAATCCCCTTCTATGGTCGCTATCAGTACCTATGGATCTGGCCCTCTTACTTGGCCCCTGATCCGTATCACGCTCGCCCCATTGCGGATGTAGTTGCTCTTCTAGATTTTGAGCATGGGCTTGAATGCGGGAAATATCCATCCCGTCTTGCAATGAAGCCGTTAAGCAATATTTGAACAAATGTGGCCCTAGGCCACTCACAAACCTATGCACTCTATCCCTCATATCAGCCACCATAGCCGGGGTATATCTAGCCAATGAATTGAATTGAAGGCTATAGTCCCGGGCACTCATATCTCCTTGTTTCAAATTTAAGAACCTATCCGCTCTAGATCGGCAAACCTCGGGTGGCAAATAGTGGCGGATGAAGGCATCTACAAATTTTTGCCAAACCGGAGGAGGCGCATTTTCTCCTCTTGATAATACCAAGTTATTATACCATAAGACTGCCACATCCCGGAGTCTATAAAATGCTAACTCCACGGATTCAGTTTTAGAGGCATGAATAATCTTCAATGTCCTCAACATCTCGTCAATGAAACCTTGCGGGTCTTCATCCGGCTTCGACCCGAAAAACTCCGGAGGATTCAACCTCATAAAGTCACGGGCTCGGGTACTAGCTGACCGATCACTTGGGCCCGCATTCTATCGCTGTGCCTGGGCGGCAACCAAATTTTTCAATAAATGAATGGCCTCAGTCAGCTGTTGACCCGAAGCAACCGGTGGAGGAACTGGAGCTGAAGCTCCTCCTTGTTCCTCTACATTGGGCGGGGTAGAGGAAGTATTAGATAGGGCCTCATTATGTGATTAGCTCTCTTTTACATTCATCGGAGGCTCTCTTTCTACTCGCCTCTTTGTCGTAGTCTTTCCCTTCTGGGCAGCTGTTGCTTTTCCTTTTGGCGGCAATTCTGAAATCACAACACACTATTAGGGAGGATAAAATCTTATACACGGCTCTATCGCACGATCTCATAAGAAGAAAGATGGTCATATTTCCTAAATGCCCTGTAGCCTCTTGTTTATTAGCGTGGCGCGCAACACACAATAAACAAGACTCTACTAGACATGGCTCGTAGACACTTCCTAGGACTGAACTGCTCTGATACCACTTTTGTCACGACCCGACTAGGGGCCGCGACGAGTACCCGGGGCTAACCACCGAGCACCGCTCGTTCTATTACCCATCATACTCAATTATAAGAAAATCATCTTTCATTTTGAAAACATAATTACTTTCATATACATATGCCTCTCGGCCATCAAAATAATATACATATACATAATAGCATCCTCGTGAGACCATATAACCCAAACTACGTATCTACGAGCCTCTACTGGAGTACTAGACATAGGGATGGGACAAGACCCCGTCGTGCCCAAAATACATATACATATATATATACACAAAAGTATAAACCCGACTAGCACCTCCGGAATAATGGAGTGCTCTTGCAAATCTGCTAATAGATCCTAAAGGTCTGCGCCGTCTCCCTGTGGGCATGAACACAGCGTCTAAAGAAAACGGACGTCAGTACGAATATTGTACTGAGTATGTAAGGCATGAATGAAATAAGTATGATAGAGAAATCATTAGTCATAAGGTGAAGGCAAAAACTGCGCGACCTTTAGGGATAAATACATTTCATACATATATCATATATATACATAACCGTCGTATATGAATCATCACAGCGTATACATCATTATTTCATATAATTCATCGTCGTAGTACCGTATCTGCTCATACACATAAAACATTATCCGTATTCGGCCACGTAGTGGCTCGACAGTATCACATACATATCTTCCATATTCGGCCACGTAGTGGCTCGACCATATCACATACATCATAACAAGGATCAGTATATCTCATCATCATCATTGTCATCACATACATCTTATAAGCATATCGTAACCTTTCAATAATGCATACATTTAAATTTAAAGACAATCTATGAAAATCACATCATATTCGTAGCATGGACTTCGTATGAATATCGTAGGATAGACTTAATAATCTCTAGGCTTAAGCTCAACATTACCACTATCGTTTATATAGCATATCTCTTACCTTTATCTCATATGAAATCCTCTATGGACATAGACTTGCAACTTTGTGGAACATTGGTCATAAGACGTGCAATAAGGCTTATGGACAATCTGTAACAATGTCAGGGTGACATAAGGTCGAGTACCCCCGATTACATTATGGAGCATTCATAGGTATTCCGCCTCACCTTGAAGGAATTAGTACATAAGGTGAGTGTATGCAACAAGTAACACCAATAGATTATAGTTAATGTCGTAAGCTTGGTAGGAACATTAAACCATGAACTCTAGAATCTTTAGACTTAAGCTTATCATTTTCATTATCATATTCATAACGCATTCCTCATCTTTATCTCATAAGAAGATCTCTATCAATGTTGGGTCGCAGTTCCGGAATATAAGAAAGTCAGGGAGAGGTAGAGAAATAATATCATAGGAGTCGTATAAGGATTGCCATCTTCGTAGGAATGTCGTTCATGAGCTTTAGGACTTCTAGACTTAGATTCATCATCAATATCGTCATGCTCATACATGTCTCTTTTCTTTATCTTGTGATACTCTTTATAATCGTAGACTCATAGCTTTTGATACGTAGGAAAATCATGAAGAAGGAGGGGACATCATACTATAGGATTAATGCCTTAGAAAGAAGGGACTAGCCTTACATACCTTTTCCTTTAGCTATTCCACCGCTTGATCGTTCCCCTTCAATATTCGCGTTCCTACCTTCAAGAGAAGTCGTACGAACGTTAGTCAGTCGATTACTTAAGCGTGCTTACTATTTCTAGGAAATTTTGGGCAGCATCTCCTTTGTTTATACGACTTTCCTCATATAGTATATCAACTCCCAAACGTTTATAACAACATTCACAATATCGCAAGCAACAATCATCGTTTATCTACATTTACCACAATTCACCATTTCCCTTCGATTTCTCCACAATTATAGTTATAGCTCATTATCGCGGTTTCTAATATATAATACTTATTCCATGGTCTAAATGTCATTTATAACATATGTACAATCACAACATACCAACATTCATGATTCACCCCAACAACTATTAAACAATGAAACTATTCAATCATTTATGACCCATTTTCTTTGTCTTTCTACAATTCAAGTGTCTTAGCCTTCCAATACCTTAAACAACATGGTATGGTCATAAAACTTACCTTAGATGATGGATTAACAACCCTTGAGTGGAACTTATCTTCTTGCACCAAAATCCTAATTCACTTCCCTTGAGTTTTCTTGGCGTAGATGAGCTTTTGCTAGGTTTCACACACTTGTTTTCATGGATTTGGTGTAGTTGATCTTGGTTTTCTCTTGAATCCTTGTGGATGAATATTAGAGAGTGTTCTAGAGTTTTCCTGAAGAGAGGAGAGTGAAAATGAAATGAATTAATGAGGGAATGGTCCTTATATTAAATGTTGAAACCTGTCCCGACCAAGTTATACGGACCAACATACGGTCCGTACATTTTATACGGGTCGTATGTGTGGCCGTATGTTTGGTCCAGTAGGTGGTGCTCCTCTTGGCTAAATATACGGCCTAACATACGGCTAGTATAATTTATATGGTCCGTATAGTGCCCAGTTATTCCGTTTTCGTTCTCGTCGACTCGTTTGATCTCGATCCTTATGGAACCTTCTTGACACTTGTTTAACACCTCAATACCAATCTAAGGGAAATCATTACTCATCTCTAAGACATCATTATGCCATCATTAACTCGTCGTCCATAATTCCTACCCGACACATAACATATCCTTTACTTTCTTTGCCAAACTTCTTCCTTTTAGTCAAATGTCTTTAAATCTCGATTAAGATCATCAAATGCTATTTCTTACTTATCCAAATCACCGTATACCTCGTGCTCTTCGCTAGCCCATTCACTGTACGCTAACGGGAAATTTTCCAAGGTGTAACTGTTTATTGACGATATCTTGGTATACTCATGATCCGAGGCAGAACGTACAGATCATTTGCGTACTTTCCTTAGAGTTCTTCCAGCTCGGGAGCTATTTGCAAAATTTTCAAAATGTGCATTTTGGTTAAATTTTGTGACCTTTCTGGGGCATATATTTTAGCTGATGGTATTCGGGTGGATATCCAGAAGATTGAAGCTGTGAAGACTTGGCCAAGGCCTATAACACCTATGGAAGTTCATAGTTTTCTGGGTTTGGCAAGTTATTATAGAAGATTTGTCGAAGGCTTTTCTTCTATTTCTGCACCATTGACGAAGCTGAATTAGAAATCAGCTAAATTTCAATAGACGGATGCTTGGGAGCGTAGTTTTTGGGAGTTGAAAGGTATATTGACTTCAGCCTTTGTTCTGACACTTCCTGAAGGGTTGGAGGGCTATGTTGTCTATTGTGATGCTTCAGGAGTAGGGTTGGGTTGTGTGTTAATGCAACACGATAAATTTATTTCTTATACTTTAAGGAAGATGCGAAAACACGAGAAAAACTATCCAACCCATGATCTTGAGTTAGCTGCTGTGGTTCATGCATTGAAGATGTGGAGACATTATTTGTATGGTGTTCACGTTGATATTTATACAGATCACAAAAGTCTCCAGTATATTTTCAAGCTGAAAGAGTAGAATTTACGGCAATGGCGATAGTTGGAGTTGTAGAAAGATTATGATGTTAACATTCTATATCATCTCGGGAAGACAAACATTGCGGCTGATGCTCTTAGCCGTAGATCTATGGGAAGCATATGTGATGTTTAGCCAGGGAAGAGAGAGTTATCTCATGAGCTTTAGCAATTAGCTAGCCTAGGAGTTTGAGTAATGGACTCGGGCAATATGGGAGTTTCCATTCAGAATTCAGTTGTTTTGTCATTGGTGGTTGAGGTGAAATAACGCCAGTATAAGGATCCCATATTAGTTCATTACAGAAATTCACTACCTCAGAAGAAGAAGTCATCCTCTGAGATTTCTGCAGATGGAGTTCTCATATGACGAGGCAAATTGTGTGTTTTGGATGTTGCAGGATTACGTCATCAAATTTTGGAGGAAGCCCATTGTTCTCGTTGTTCTATATATCTGGAGACGACAAAAATGTATCATGATCTTAAATCTATATATTGGTGGGACGGAATGAAGAAATACATAGTAGAGTTCGTATCTCAATATCCTAACTGTCAGCAGGTAAAGATTGAGCATCAAAGCCCGGTGGATTGTTGCAAGCTATGGAGATTTCGACTTGGAAATGGGAAGTGATTAATATGAATTTCATCGCAGGCTTACATTGTTCTCAGCGTAAGTATGATTCTATATAGGTAATTGTGGATAGACTTATGAAGTTAGCTCATTTCCTATCAGTCAGAACTATATACGCAACTGAAGATTATGCAAAGCTTTATATCAAAGAGATAGTACGACTCCATGGTGTCCCAGTATCTATTATTTTTTACAGGGGGACACAGTTTACGGCTAATTTCTAGAAGTCCTTCCAAGAAGGTTTGGGGACTCAGGTGAGACTTAGTACAGCATTTCATCCACACACTGATGGACAAGCTGAGCGCACCATTCAGACTCTTGAGGATATGTTCATGTGGGTTAGATTTTTGAGGTGGTTGGGATGATCACTTACCGCTTAATTAGTTCGCGTATAACAATAGTTATCATTCCAACATCCAAATGGTACCGTATAAGGCTTTATATGGGCGTAAGTGCAGATCACCAGTTAGGTGGTTCGAAGTGGGATAAACTATGCTAATATGGCCAGACTTGATCCACCAAGCCATGGAAAAGGTCAAGCTTATTCAGGATCGAGTATTAACAGCTCAGAGTCATCAGAAATCTTATGCAGATAATCGACAATAAGACCTAGAGTTCCAAGTGAATGACTGGGTATTCTTGAAGGTGTCGCCGATGAAGGGCCTCATTATATTTGGCAAGAAGGGCAAGCTTAGCCCTAGGTATATTGGGCCTTATAAGATTATACACAAGGTAGGCCATGTGGCTTATGAATTAGATCTACCTTCAGATTTAGAGTCAGTCCATCCGGTTTTTAATGTATCGATGCTTCGTAAATTCATTGGAGATCCTTCCAGAATTGTACCTGTAGATGGTGTCCAGGTTACCTAGCACCTATCCTACGGAGAAGTTCCCATTGCTATTCTAGATAAGCAAGTTCGGAGGCTCAGAACCAAAGATGTAACTTTAGTTAAAGTTTTAGGGAGAAACAATAATAGGGAAGAAATGACTTGGGAAGTTGAGGAAGATATGAAGTTCAGGTATCCATATTTATTTCCACCCCCAGAAGAGATTCAAATAGAGGCACCATTGTCCTCATGTATGTAATGCTTTCTTTTGATGATTTCTTGGTCGTGTGTGGCCATTATTGTTGTTGTTGTTGTTGTTTTACCCCTGTGAGGCGATGTATATTTTGCTTTGCTGTAACAGGATGGTAGTGGCATATTATAGGGGAAACTCTGACAAAAATTTTATAGGATTCCTGAGAGCATAACATTCGAGGATGAATGTTACTAAGGGGGGAGGAATGTTACACCTTGAGAAATTTCATGTCGTTCGCATTATGAGTAGACTAACGCAAGGCTGAAGTGCATATGAATCACTTGTAAGGTTAAGGATGTTATCTAATAATTCCAAGTATGTGCCTTAAGATTTCAGAGTCATATGTTGCGACGAAAGTAAGTTCGTTGAAGCAGTTGGGAATTTGAATCATGTTTTGGGAAGGTTTCGTATCATTTGAGTTATACATTGTTTAGTAATTCCTTGAGGAGGGGAGCTATGAGACCCCACCCCTTAGATGCTTAATGAAGTATTATACCAGTTCCAAGAAGGTTCCATAAGGATTAGAGGTCAAACGAATAAAAAAGAACGCATTTTCGCGAAACCGGGGAAATTGGGGCCACATGCGGCCGCATACTCTGTGACGACCCGACTAAGGGCCATGAGCCGAGCACCACTCATTAAGATAATCATCATACATATTCTGGACACATATAATCTCCAAGGTAATACATAAATATACATAAGCCCTAATAGCTGCAAAAATGATATACAAGAATATACATTGTTGTATCCATAAGACATCAACTACCCACACGTCCGTATCTATGAGCCTCTACTAGAGTATTGTGATATAATGATAGGACAGGACCCCATTATACCCAATATATACACAAAATAATATGACCATAAGCATGCATAGAAATCAATTAAATACTACAACTTTATCGGGGTGACGTAAGGTCGAGAACCCCCGATTCCATTATGGCGTAGTCATGATCATCGTGTCTCACCTTGAAGGAACTACCATGATAAGGTGAGTCTAGCAACAATGAATAACATCAAAGAATCATTAGCTTCATAAGAATACCTTATCATAAGCTTTGGAATCTCTAGACTTAGACTCATCGTCATCATTGTCATGTTTGCAATGCATCTCTTATCCTTATTTCATAAGAAGCTCTATTTAATCATAGACTCATAGTTTTCGGAAAATGAGAAGATCAGGAAAGACAAAGGAAGTCATATTACAGGAGTCACACCTTATAAAAACAAGGGACTAGCCTCACATACCTTTACGTCTCTCCAACTTTATCAATTTAACGCTTTCCTCCAATGTTCGCGATTCTACATTCAAGAGAACTCGTACTGGGATTAGATAATCGGAAATACACTTAAGCTCAAGTTAAAGTTAACGAAAATCGGGCAGCATTTCCTTTGTTTCTACAACTCCCTTCATATGATATAATAACTCCCAAACATCAATAACAACATTCATAATACCATAATCAACAACTTCGACATTATTCGATTCTCAAATACAACACCACATTCATCCTCATATAATGCTTCTCCAATATTATTAATATCATTTATAACAAGATTATACTCATAACACCTCAAGAATTATGATTTATGTCAACTACTATTCAAGAATACCCTTATTTCAAAATTCAGCTCTGTCACACCCTAACCTTGATAGGGCATGATGGGCACCCGACCCTTATTTAGGGCCGAGCGAACCCACTGATTCTTATTACACTCATAATGTCTTTGGACTCTTAAATCAAATAAACCGAAATACATAGTAAAGGCTTTCAGAAACATTCTTTACGTTGTTCTCAAGTCAAGTAAAATCTGTAATCATATGGAATTTGCAACATGATGCATAATGGTACATCGGCTTGCAGAGCCGCTTACAAGACTGACAACCCGCATACGTGACTCTGTCTGCAAATTCTCTAACATCAATCAAGAAATCATAACATATATATATATATATATATATATATATATATATATATATATATATATATATATATATATATATATATATATATATATATATATATATATACTCTGACTCGGCAACACTCCGGAAGGAAATGGAGCTCGCCAATCCCGCTGGAATATCTTCTAGCAATGTCTTCTACTCATCTGTATGTACCTGCGTGACATGAAACGCAGCCCCCGAAGAAGGGGGGTCAGTAAGGAATATGTACTGAGCATGTAAAGCATGAAATACCGTAAAGAGGATCATAACCAAAATGGAGATTTACTAGAAACAAGTATGATTTTTAAAACATCAATACATATGCCTTTTGAAATGAAAATCATGCATACCATCATCATATACCGTACCCGGCCCATTATGGGACTCGGTGGATAAAATTATGTCATCATGTCAGCATACTATCATATCATCATGCATATATATACCGTACCCGGCCCTCTAGTGAGGGACTCGGTGGATAAAATCATGTCATCATACTATCGTATCCTTATGCATGAATATATATATATATATATATATATATATATATATATACCGTACCCGGCCCTCTAGTGAAGGACTCAGTGAATGAAGTCATCATATGCCCTCCTGGCTGCCATAACATATCATCATGTCATCATATATATACATACCGTACCCGGCCCTCTAGTGAGGGACTCGGTGAACAATGCAGTGGAGTGCGCACGATAACATACCCGGCCCGGGACTCGGTGAAAAACATAGTGAGGCATGCACGAGCAGAGTAATGAGAAACTATATGCACATAAATCAACTTTTCTTAAGACTCGATAGGTAAGTACACAAATCGACACTTGAGGATCATAAACACGTTTCGAGTCGATCCGAGTTAGTATAAGAAAGTTGTGGACATTTTACTACAGAGACCTCTACGAACGTTTCAAAGCAATCCGAGACCGTCTACAAAAATTAGGGGCATTAACACTTATAGAACTCTTTTAGGAGTAAGAACTCCTTGTGCTTTGCTCGTTATTCAAACATACATTAAGCTTGACTATACTAAGTATGCCCATGTCAAGTCGTGAATAAGAATTGGAAACAAGCTCGGAAATATATCAAGTAGAACTTCAGAAATCATAGATATGTATCAAAACCATATGAAATAGCTTATGGAAATCAAGAATATTAGCCATCCTAGCGGCTCTAAGAATAGGAGTTTCTTTCGAATCATATTCATGTATATATATGTATACGTTGTCTGTTTGTTTCACCAAGATCATGCCAAAAGAAAGAAAGGTTAAGCCTTACATACCCGGAAGATGATTCTCGACTTTCAACTAACTTCCCGTTTTGCAACTCGCTTAAGGATTATTCGTAGCCTCGTACTCTACATATGGAATCATTCATAATATCATTAGGATCATCGTCGTACGTTCGTCTCGAAACTTTAATAAAAACCCCTTTTAAATTCTGCCGAAATTCGGGCAGCATTTCCCATGTTTATATGCCTAGCCTGAGATTACAATTCAACAACCAACAACATCAACAACAATACCAATAGTATTAACATCATTTCCAATATCGACGTATGCCATAAAACAGCCCGCGCACTGTTTTCTAAATTTCTCAACCAACCACATTTGCGATATAACTATTTAATAATTTTATTTCCATAAAGACGCTGAAATTAACACTAACAACATCAATAACCACATCCTCTACATTTTACAAGTTAAATACATTTATTTTCATCCAAAGTTTTCTTCAAATCTTGTTCCATAATTCACAGCACCAACAAACGAATTTATCAAGCTATTCTCTCCGTTCTAATCCATTAAAACTCTAAATAAACTCGTTAACAATGAAAAGGAACCTTATTCATACCTTAAGCATACAGCCACCACGTTATCACTCTTCTCCTTGGTTGATTTTTAGCTCAAATTGAAGACAACGCAGCGTACAACACTTTTCTCTTCATGGGCTTCGGGATTCGGGGCTCAGATTTTGGTCAAAATTGGTTTTTCTTCTCTCCAAGGCTCTTCTCTCTCTCTTTCCAGAATTTTCTGGTGTTCTTGGTCTGAAAAATGAGGAGAAAGGGCTGAAATTTCACTTAAATAGGCAGGGGTCATGGGCCTAACCCGGTTGGGCCCGGATTGGGCCTAACCCACTGACCTTTCTGTCTTAAAACGTCTGTATATCATTATACCGACGTCACCTATTGACCCATGACCTATGGTTGGAAATATAATTCAATTATCTACAACTTTCATTCTGGGGGTTTTCCCAAATTCCCAAATACCGATGGGGTTATGGCCTCCCGAAGTCAGATCACCCAAAAACGTAACTTAAAATTATTTGTTTGGAGGGCTTCCACTTTGATTTGTCTCAAGGGTCCTTCTTGAGTTGTGTTTAACTTCACATTTTTGATTCATATAACTTGTCACATGTCCCTAAAAAAAATCTCGACGTGTGGACCCCACCTCGGTTTACGAATAATCCGACGTACAAAAATACGGGATATAATACTATCAACGTGAGTTTAAATTATGTAGCAAAATCATGATTGTCAATTTTGAGGAAGCACGTGTCACGCTCATACTCTGAAAACGCGGGGTATAACAAGCTCCATATTCTACTTTCTTCCATAATCTAAGTCTTTCAATATTCCAAATGACATGAAATGATCATAGAACTTACCTTTGATTGTGTAGGAATGAATTTTGGATGGAATTTCATCACTTGAAGAAAACCCTAGCTCCACTTCCAAAGAAATTCTTGACTTCTAGCAATCCTAAAGAGCTTCCTTGCACTTGATTTCCTTGGATTAATGATGTTGATTTTTGATTTGCCTTGGATTTATGTTGGTGAAATATGTAGAACCTTCTAGAGGTCCTGAGAGAAATGGTGAAGTTTGAAGAATGAAAAATTAGAAGTGGGAACATGTATTTATACTTGGAAAATATTCAGCCCGATGGGACTTATACGGACCCTTATATGGTGCGCATAATATTATACGGTTCGTATAAGTGACCGTATTTCACCATCAGGGAAATCCCTTTTTCTGTTGGGTTATACGGACCCTTATATGGACTGTATAAAGTTATACGGACCGTATAAGTGGTCATATAACTCCACTTTTATGAAATTGTCTTTGACATTTCGTTTGATCTCCAATCCTTATGGAAACTTCTTAGCACTTGTTCAACACTTCATTAACAATCTAAGGAGCGTTATAGCTTTTCCTCAAAATGTTATTTAATCAACATTAGCTCGGTACTTTCCCAACCTTTCTGAAACACGACTTATACTTTACATTCCTCACGAACTTCCTTCTATTGCCTCAAACGTCTTTGGACTTTTAATTAGAATCGTTAAGTACTACTTCTTACTTGTAGCAAAATCATGTACTTCTTACCTTGCGTTAGTCTATCTACCACATAACGACATGAAAATTTTCCGAGGTGTAACTCTCTTTCCCCCTTTAAAAACATTTGTCCTCGAATGTTAAGTTCTCGGGATTTCTACAGAAATTTCGCCAGAGTTTCCACTGTAATATGGCGCTACCATCCTATCACAACAGCCCATAATAATATCGCCTCACAGGGTTATAACACAATAGCAAGAAAATATGGCCACACATGATAAAAAACATTAAAAAGAAAGCATTACATACCTTATGACAACGGTGTCTCATCTTGAATCTCTTCCGGGGTTGGAAACAACTGCGGATACTTGGACCTCATATTTTCTTCCGCCTCCTAAGTCATTTCCTCTCGATTATTGTTTCACCATAAGACCTTAACTGAGGCTACCTCTTTATTTCTAAGTTTCCGTACTTGCCTATCTAGTATGGCAATGGGTACCTCTTCATAAACCAATCTTTCCGTAACTTGAACATCATCTACCGGCACGATTCTAGTAGGATCTCCAACACACTTACGAAGCATCGATACATAGAAGACTGGATGGACAGATTCAAGTAATGGAGGAAGGTCCAGTTCATAAGCTACTTGGCCTATCTTGCGGACGATCTTATAAGGTCCAATGTAACGAGGACTTAATTTTCCCTTCTTGCCAAATCGCATCACGCCTTTCATCGGTGATACCTTTAGAAATACCCAATCATCAACTTGGAATTCTAAGTCTCGCCGACGGTTGTCTGCATAAGATTTCTGGTGACTTTGGGCTGTCAATAATCGATCTCGGATAACATTGATCTTTGCCACCGCTTGTTGAATCAGCTCTAGACCTATTAGTTGCATCTCTCCTACTTCAAACCACCCAATTGGGGATCTACACTTTCTTCCATACAGAGCTTCATATTGGGCCATCTGAATACTGGAATGATAGTTATTGTTGTATGCAAACTCAATAAGAGGTAAGTGGTCATCCCAACAACCACCGTAATCTAGCACACAAGCCCGTAACATATCTTCTAAGGTCTGAATAGTGCGTTCGGCTTGCCCATCGATTTGTGGATGAAACGTTGTGCTAAGCCTTACCGGAGTAGCCAAACCTTCTTGAAAAGACTTCCAAAATTTAGCTATAAATTGTGCTCCTATGTCAGTAATAATAGACATTGGGACACCATGAAGTCGCACTATCTCCGTAAGATACAACTTTGCATAATCTTCTGCCGAATATGTGGTTTTGACTGGGAGAAAATGAGCTGATTTCGTGAGCCTGTCCACAATCACCCATATGGAGTCATATTTTTGCCGAGAACAAGGCAAGGCTATAATGAAATCCATGTTAATCACTTCCCATTTTCAAGTTGGAATTTCCATTGCTTGCAATAATCCTCCTGGCTTTTGATGCTCAATTTTCACTTGTTGATAATTTGGAGATTGAGCTACAAATTCGGCTATGCCTTTCTTCATTCCATTCCACCAATACATTAACTTGAGACCGTGATACATCTTTGTCGCTCTTGGGTGAATAGAATACCGAGAGTAATGAGCTTCTTCTAGAATCCGACGACGTAGTCCGACAACATTTGGAACACATAGCTTGTGTCGGTACCTAAGAGCTCCATCTGTAAAGACTTCAAATGGAGACTTCTCTTTCTCAGGAAATGTATCTCTATAGTGACTCAACTGGGAGTCCTCATATTGGTGCTCTCTCACTTCCATGTCTAAAGATGAAATAGCTGGGTGGTGAATACCAATTCCTGCATTGCCTGAATCAATTAGACGAACTCCGAAACTGGCTAGCTGGTGAAGCTCACGGATTAATTCTTTCTTCTCCAGAGGAACCTCACATACACTACCCATTGATTTGTGGCTAACCGCATTAACTACTACATTCGCCTTTCCAGGGTGGTATAAAATACTCACATCATAATCTTTCAGTAGTTCTAACCACCGTCTCTGCCGTAGATTCAACTCCTTCTGTTTGAAAATATATTGGAGACTTTTATGATCTGTATAAATATCAACATGAACGCCATACAAATTGTCACGACTCGACTAGGGGGCCGCGACGGGCACCCGGTGCTATCCCACCCGGGCACCCCTTATCATACACTGACAATTACATCTAGGTGAGCCACATATTAAATCATATAATTCTATTCATCAATCATACTATTCCCAGTGGACAACAATACTTTTATCATCATTGGCATCTATGCCCATATCAATATATATATATATAAGCCGACGAGGCTAACAAAATATATAGGCCAACAAGGCCAAACATACCTAGCCATATACACATGTCTACGAGCTTATAAGAAGAGTATGTCATATCATATAGGCGGGACAGGACCCCGCAATGCCCATAATTATGTACACAAAAGAATCAATACCCATAGCTATAACTCCGAGTGAAATGGAGCTCTGCTATGTAGTCCCTGAGAATGTAGCTATGGATCAAGTCTGTCTCCCTGGGCACCTGCGGGCATGACGCAGCGTCCACAAACAAAAGGACGTCAGTACGAAGAATGTACTGAGTATGTAAAGCATGATCAATATATATATATAGAAGCATAATAAGCAACATGAGAAATAGCATAAGAGGGGAGATATCAGTATCAACGTCATAAGCACATACTTGCCTTTCATAGAGACTTCGCATTTCTAGTACGTAATTGTGTACATACATCTGTATCCGTATCCGTACCCGTATCCGTACTCATTTACATTGCGTCCATAATCGTATTCATATACATAGTTTTATTCATATTCATATCCGTATCATGTTCGTATTCATACTCATATCTATATCATATACATAACCATATCATATACCTAACATTTACATAGCATGCCCGACCACGATGGTTCGGTGTTTCATACATATTTGGCCAACCAAGGCTCTAGGTTACACATACCTGGCCCTACCAAGGCTTCAGGGTGATCCGTACCATCTGCAGAGGTGCGCGCGCGTTACATCAATATATACATATTCTACCCGGCCTCATAAGCTCGAGGTTCCATAATAGTCATACATAGATACATATACATACTAGCTCACAAGCCTCTTTACTATTATCATCACTATCATCATCGTCATCGCTATCGTCATCGCTATTACCATTATAGTCGTCATCCTTATCATTCTCACTATTATCGTCATTTACTACATCTATCTTTATAGGCATACTCGTCTTATGAGGAACTTAGTACAATCGTAGCATATCGAGAGTCATGAGCTTAATAGCTCGAAAGATAGAATCATTTGAAGGATATCATAGACTTATAGAAGATTTAGATGATTGGCCAAAGAACCATGCCTTATGAAATAAGGGTTAGCCTTGCATACCTTTCCATTCAACTATTCTACACTTGCATGTTCTCCTCCGAAGCTCATGTTTCTACCTTCATTAAAGTCATACTATCATTAGAAATCGATAGCTAGCATACATGACTAAAGCTAGAGAAAATTGAAGAGCATCTCCTTTATTTATACGACATTCCTCCATATCGTATATCAACTCCCAAATGTCAATAATACAACCACAATATCATAACAATAGTCATTATTTATCCACATTATCTATACTTCTCAATTCGCTTCCAATCACCCATATCCATGATCATAACACACGACTACGTTCATTCATATACATTGCATATCCCGTGTTCTTGACATCATTCGTAAGATAGCAATATCACAACACATCACGAATCACGACTCAATTCAAGCTATTACTCAAAATGGCACTATTCCACGTTCATGACCCATTTTTTCTATATCCTTCTACAATCCAAGTATTTCAGCTCTCAAATACCTTAAACAACATAGAAATATCATAAATCTTACCTTAGATGTTGTAGGAACAAGCCTTGGTTGGTAATACTTCACTTGAGCAAAAACCCTAGTTCATCTCCAATGAGATTTCTTGACTTGAATGATCTTTAATGGGTTTCCTTACACTTGATCGGCTTAGTTTATGTTGTTGATCACCAATACTTCTTGAATTATTGTGGAATAAATGTAGAGAGATGTTTTAGAGAGAAGGGGTGTGATATAGAAATGAAATGAAATAAAACTTGAATCCCTTATTTAATGAACCAATTCTGATCCCGACCAGATATACGGACAAACATACGGTCCGTACATTTTATACGGGCAGTATGTTTGGCCGTATGTTTGGTCCAGAGAAATTTGCCATCCGGGGCTGATTATACGGTCGAACATACGGACCGTATAATTTATATGGCCAGTATGTTTGGCCGTATAATCCCCAGTGTTCCGAAGCTCGTTTTCGTCGACTCGTTTGTTCTCCAATCCTTATGGAACCTTCTTAGCACTTGCTTAACACCTCAATACCAATCTAAGGGACGTTATCACTGTACTCCAAGATACCATTAAATCCTCATTAACTCGTTACTCGTAATTCCTTTCTGATACCTATCCTATGCCTTGCCTTCTCTTGTCCAACTTTCTTCCCTATCTCAAACATCTTTGAAATCTTTACTAGGGTCATCGAATATCATTTCTTACCTATTGAAATACCGTATACTCGTACTCTTCATTAGTCTATTCACTCGTGCATCAACAGAAAATTTTCCGAGGTGTAACATTCTTCCCCCCTTAAGAACATTCGTCCTCGAATGTTAAGTCCTCGGGGATTCTATAAAAATTTCGCTAGAGTTGCCCCTCTAATATGGCACTACCATCCTGTCACAACAACCCATAATAACAATGCCTCACAGGGCCACAACATAATAGCAACAGAATTTGGCCACACACGACCAAAAAGCATAAAAGGAAAACATACATACCTTATGATCATGATTTCTCATCTTGGATCTCTTCTTGGGGCTGAAATAATTGCGGGTACTTGGATCTCATAATTTCTTCCGCTTCCCATGTCATTTCTTCTCGTTTGTTGTTTCTGCATAATACCTTAACTGAGGCCACTTCTTTGTTTCTAAGCCTCTGTACTTGCCTATCTAGTATGGCAATGGGTACCTCTTCATAAGTCAACTTCTCTATCACTTTAACATCATTTACTGGCACGATCCTAGTAGGATCTCCAACACATTTACAAAGCATCGAGACATGGAAAACTGGGTGAACTGACTCCAAATCAGGAGGTAAATCTAACTCATAGGCCACTTTGCCTACTTTGCGCACAATCTCATAGGGTCCAATGTACCGGGGACTAAGCTTCCCCTTTTTGCCAAATCTCATTACACCCTTCATTGGTGACACCTTCAAGAATACCCAATCTGTCACTTGGAACTCTAAGTCTCTTCGACGATTATCTGCATAGGACTTTTGACGACTTTGAGCTGCTAATAACTGATCTTGTATGAGCTTGACTTCCTCTATGGCTTGCTGGACCAAGTACGGACCTATCAACTTAGTCTCTCCTACCTCGAACCACCCAATTGGGGATCTACACTTTCGCCCATATAAAGCCTCATACGATGCCATTTGGATGCTAGAATGATAACTATTGTTGCAAGCAAATTCAATGAGTGGCAAGTGATCATCCCAATTACCTCCAAAATCTATCATACATGCCCGTAACATATCTTCAAGAGTATGAATGTTACGTTCAGCTTGTCCATCAGTCTGCGGTTGAAATGCCGTGCTAAGGCTCACTTGAGTCCGTAAACCCTCTTGGATGGACTTTAAAAAATTAACTGTAAACTGAGTTCCTCTATTAGAGATAATAGATGTCGGGACACCATGGAGTCGCACTATCTCTTTAACATAAATCTTTGCATAATCTTCCGCTACATATGTCGTTCTGACTGGTAAGAAATGAGCTGACTTCGTGAGTCTATCCACAATCACCCATATAGAATCATACTTACGTCGAGAATAGGGTAAGCCTATAATGAAGTCCATGTTAATTACTTCCCACTTCCAAGTTGGAATTGCTATAGCTTGCAACAATCCACCAGGCTTTTAGTGCTCGATTTTCACTTGTTGACAGTTGGGACATTGAGCTACGAATTCTGCTATATCTTTCTTCATCCCATTCCACCAATATATAGACTTAAGATCATGATACATTATCGTCGCTCTGGGGTGAACAGAATAACAGGAACGATGAGCTTCTCTCAATATTTGGTGGCGTAAACCTGCCACATCGGGAACACATAATCTGCCTTGACATCGAATAACTCCGTCTTCTGAAATCTCAAATGATGACTCCTCCTCCTGAGGGTGTGTATCTCTGTAATGCATCAGCATGTGATCTTCGTATTGTCGCTCTTTCACTTTCGCTACTAGCAACGAGACTGCTGAATTCTGAATGGTAGTTCCCCTGTTACCTAAGTCCACTACTCGAATTCCTAGGCTAGCTAACCGCTGGAGCTCACGAGCCATTTCTCTCTTCTCTGGTCGTACATCACACAAACTTCCCACGGATCTACGGCTAAGAGCATCAGCCACAACATTTGCCTTTCCGGGGTGATATAGGATATCAACATAATAATCCTTTAGCAACTCCAACCATCGTCGTTGCCGCAAATTCAACTTTTTCTCTTGAAAATATACTGAAGAATCTTATGATCTGTATAAATATCCACATGGACACCATATAAATAATGTCTCCATATCTTTAATGCATGAACCACTGCAGCCAATTCTAGATCATGGGTTGGATAATTCTTCTCATGTTTCCGCAATTGCCTTGAAGCATACACAATCACCTTACCATGTTGCATCAATACACATCCTAGCCCAATGCCTAAAGCATCGCAATAAACAACATATCGTTTCAATCCCTCTGGAAGTGTCAGGACTGGGGCAGAAGTCAATCTACCTTTTAACTCTTGGAAGCTACGTTCAGAAGCATCTGTCCATTAAAACTTTGCTGATTTCTGGGTCAACTTTGTGAGTGGTGCAACAATGTGCCCCATAAATGTCACTGAGTTCAACCAAAACTCACACTTGGAGAATTTTGCAAACTACTCTCGAGTTCGAAGAACTCTAAGAACAGTATGCAAATGATCCGCATGTTCTGCCTCGGATCTAGAATACACCAAGATATCATCGATGAATACAATCACAAACAGATCTAGGAAGGGCCTGAACACATTGTTCATCAAATCCATAAATACCGCCGGAGCATTAGTTAGCCCAAATGACATTTCCCGGAACTCAAAATGACCATATCTTATTCTAAAGGCTGTCTTAGGGATATCTTTCTCCCTAACTCTCACTTGATGATACCCGGACCACAGATCTACCTTGGAAAACCATTTGGCACCTTGTAATTGATCAAATAAGTCATCAATCCTCAGAAGAGGATATTTGGTCTTAATTGTCACCTTATTCAATTGCCGATAGTCAATGGACATTCTCAAGGAGCCATCTTTCTTTCGGACAAACAATACGGGTGCTCCCCACGGGGATGAACTAGGCCTAATAAAGCCTTTCTCAAGCAAGTCTTTCAACTACTCCTTCAAGTCTTTCAATTCTGCGGGAGCCATTCTATAAGGAGGAATAGATATAGGCTTAGTGTCTGGCAACACCTCAATAGAAAAATCAATCTCCCGCTCGGGAGGAAGGCCTGGAAGCTCTTCCGGGAACACATCCAAAAATTCATTCACCACGGGAACTGACTGAAGAGTTGGCGATTCAGCTTCTACATCTTGAACCTGAACTAGATGATAAATACATCCTTTCATAATCATTTTCCTTGCCTTTAGATAGAAAATAAACCTGCACTTTTGGTGACGCAGTATTCCCTTTCCATTCTAAAACTGGTTCTCCCGGAAATTGGAAACGAACCATTTTCATTCTACAATCAACATTGGCATAGCAAGAAACCAACCAATCCATGCCCATAATGACATCAAAATCTACCATTTTTAACTCATGCAAGTCAATCATAGTACGACGGTCACAAATCACAACTATACAGTTTCTATATACTCGGCTAGCTATTACCGATTCACCAACGGGTGTAGACACCTCAAAAGGTTTGATCGACTCCGGTTCAACTCTAAATCGACCCGCAATATATGGAGTAACATATGACAATGTGGAGCCCGGATCAATCAAAGCATATACATCATGAGAGAATACCGATAATATACCTGTGACCACATCAGGAGAAGACTCAAGATCTTGGCGTCCAGCCAAAGCATAAATACGGTGCGGAGGACCGCTAGAACTGGGAACTCTCCCTCTGCCTCTACCATGGCCAACTGGCGCATGTGAACCTGGCCCCATAGGGCATACAGATGTTGAAGATCCGACTACCGACCCTGATGGTTGGGTCTTACCTCTACCATGAACTGAGGGGCAATCACGCATAATATGGCCTGGTCGACCACATGAATAACAAACCTCTGACCCCAATCGGCATGGACCCCAATGTAACTTCCCACACTGGGAATATCATGGTACGTGTGACCTCGCCTGGCCCGAATCACCTCTAAACTGAGATCCCGAAAAGCTTTGACTCAGCCCAGAATGAGCGGATCTATCAAATCTCTGGCCTGAAAATCGTGGGGGCGCACTAGTCATAGAATAGCATGAGTGCCTAGAAAACTGTTGTCTGTGCCCACCTCTGAACTCACTCATCGGACCCGAAGATCTGGCCCTCTTGCTATGTCCCCTATCATGTTCGCGTTCACTCCTTTGCTGTTGTATACTTTCTTCCAAATTCTGAGCATGGGCCTGCATGCGTGAAATATCCATATTGTCCTGAAGGGACGCAGTCAAGCACCTATCCATCAAATGTGGCCCTAGGCCTTTCACAAATCAGTGCACTCGGTCACCCATTTCCGCTACCACGGCCGAAACATACCTAGCCAAAGAATTGAAGTGGAGACTATACTCTAGAGCACTCATGCTACCTTGCTTCAAGTTCAAGAACTTATCTGCTCTAGCTCGTCGAACTTCTGGAGGCATATAATATGGGAGGAAAGCATCAACAAATTCTTGCCATACCGGGGGAGGTGCATTGGCTCCCCGTGAAGCCATCCAAACCGTGTACCAAGGGATCGAGACATCCCTCAATCTATATGACGCTAACTCCACCGACTCAGTGTCCGAAGCATGTATCAATCGAAGCGTCCTCAACATACCATCAATAAATTTTGAGGGTCCTTATCCGACTTTGATCCAAAGAATTCCAGAGGATTTAAGCTAATTAAATCACAGGCCCTTGCACTAACAGCCCTATCACCTTCCCCTACACTCTGCCACTGAGTCTGGGCGGTAACCAATTGAGTAAGCAAATGAACGGCCTCTTTTACATCTTGGCCTGAAGCATCCGGTGGAGGAACCGGAGGTGCTGGAGCTGGAGCTGAGGCCCTCTCACGCTCCTCAGAAATAGGCACTGTCTGGGAGGACTGAGATTGAGCCGCATTCTGGGACTCACTTTCCTCTACAACTGTTGGCGGTACTCTTTCAGCCCGCTTTTCTGCCGCTGTCTTGCCCTTTTGGGCTGCCGTAGCCTTTCTCTTTACAGGCATTTCTGAAATACACAATACACGGTTAAGGAGAAGGAAGTTCTTATATCATAGCTCTATCGCACGATGTTATGAAGAAAGAAGGTCAATCATTCCTAAAATGCCCGCAGCCTCTTGTTTATAAGTGTGGCGCGCAACACACCCATAACCAAGACTCTACTGGACACGGCTCGTAGACACACCCTAGGACACAACTGCTCTGATACCACTTTTGTCACGACCCGACTAGGGGGGCGTGACTGGCACCCGGTGCTATCCCACCCGGCCACCCCTTATCATACACTGACACTTACATCTAGGTGAGCCACATATTAAATCATATAATTCTATTCATCAATCATACTATTCCTAGTGGACAACAATACTTTTATATCATCATTGGTATCTATGCCCATATCAATATATATATATATATATATATATATATATATATATATATATATATATATATATATGCCGACGAGGCTAACAAAATGATGTACAAACTATAGGCCGACAAGGCCAAACATACCTAGCCATATACATATGTCTACGAGCCTATAAGAAGAGTATCTCATATCATATAGGCGGGACAGGACCCCGCAATGCCTATAATTATGTACACAAAAGAATCAATACCCAAAGCTATAGCTCCAAATGAAATGGAGCTTTGCTATGTAGTCCCTGAGAATGTAGCTATGGATCAAGTCTGTCTCCCTGGGGACCTGCGGGCATCACACAGCGTCCACAAACAAAAGGACGTCAGTACGAAGAATGTACTAAGTACGTAAAGCATGATCAATATCAATATAGAAGCATAATAAGCAATATGAGAAATTGCATAGGAGGGGAGAAAGTAGTATCAACGACATAAGAACTTACTTGCCTTTCATAGAGACTTCCCATTTCTAGTACGTAATCGTGTACATACATCTGTATCCGTACCCGTATCTGTACGCATTTACATTGCGTCCATAATCGTATTCATGTACATAGTCTTATTCATATTCATATCCGTATCATGTTCGTATTCAGACTCATATCTATATCATATACATAACCATATCATATACATAACATTTACATAGCATGCCCGACCACGAAGGTTCGGTGTTTCATACATATTTGGCCAACCAAGGCTCCAGGTTACACATACCTGGCCCTACCAAGGCTTCAGGGTTATCCGTACCATCTGCAGAGGTGTGCGCGTGTTATATCAATTTATCCACATTATACCCGGCCTCATAAGCTCGGGGTTCCATAATAGTCATACATAGATACATATACATACTAGCTCACAAGCCTTTTTACTATTATCATCACTATCATCATCGTCATCGCTATCGTCATCGCTATTACCATTATAGTCGTCATCCTTATCATTCTCACTATTATCGTCATTTACTACATCTATCTTTATAGGCTTACTCATCATATGAGGAACTTAGTACAATCATAATACATATCGAGGGTCCTGAGCTCAATAGCTCGAAAGATAGAATCATTTGAAGGATATCATAGACTTATAGAAGATTTAGATGATTGGCCAAAGAACCATGCCTTATGAAAGAAGGGTTAGCCTTACATACCTTTCCGTTCAACTATTCTACACTCGCATATTCTCCTCCGAAGCTCATGTTTCTACCTTCATTAAAGTCATACTATCATTAGAAATCGATAGCTAGCATACATGACTAAAGCTAGAGAAAATTGAACAACATCTCCTTTATTTATACGACATTCCTCCATATCATATATCAACTCCCAAACGTCAATAATACAACCACAATATCATAACAATAGTCATTATTTATCCACATTATCTATACTTCTCAATTCGCTTCCAATCACCCATATCCATGATCATAACACACGACTACGTTCATTCATATACATTTCCTATCCCGCGTTCTTAACATCATTCGTAACATAGCAATATCACAACACATCACGAATCACGACTCAATTGATGCTATTGCTCAAATTGGCACTATTCCACATTCATGACCCCTTTTTTCTATATCCTTCTACAATCCAAGTATTTCAGCTCTCAAATACCTTAAACAACATAGAAATACCATAAATCTTACCTTTGATGTTGTAGGAACAAGCCTTGGTTGGTAATACTTCACTTGAGCAAAAACCCTAGTTCATCTCCAATGAGATTTCTTGACTTGACTGATCTTTAATGGGTTTCCTTACACTTGATCCGCTTAGTTTATGTTGTTGATCACCAATACTTCTTGAATTCTTGTGGAATAAATTGAGAGAGATGTTTTAGAGAGAAGGGGTGTGATATAGAAATGAAATGAAATAAAACTTGAATCCCTTATTTAATGAACCAATTCTGATCCCGACCAGATATACGGACCAACATACGGTCCGTACATTTTATACGGGCCGTATGTTTGGTCCAGAGAAATGTGCCATCCTGGGATGATTATACGGTCCAACATACGGACCGTATAATTTATACGGCCAGTATGTTTGGCCGTATAATCCCCAGTGTTCCGAAGCTCGTTTTCGTCGACTCGTTTGATCTCCAATCCTTATGGAACCTTCTTAGCACTTGCTTAACACCTCAATACCAATCTAAGAGACGTTATCACTCTTCTCCAAGACGTCATTAAGTCCTCATTAACTCGTTACTCGTAATTCCTTTCCGATACCTATTGTATGCCTTGCCTTCTCTTGGACAACTTTCTTCCCCTATCTCAAACATCTTTGAAATCTTAACTAGGGTCATCGAATGTCCTTTCTTACCTATTGAAATACCGTATACTCGTACTCTTCATTAGTCTGTTCACTTGTGCATCAACGAAAAATTTTCCAAGGTGTAACACAAATAGTGTCTCCAAATCTTTAGTGCATGAATAACCACAGCCAATTCGAGATCATGGGTCGGATAGTTCTTTTCATGTTTCCGAAATTGCCGGGAAATGCAGGCAATGACTTTATCGTGTTGCATCAACACACACCCTAACCCAACACCTAAGGCATCACAATACATAACATAACCATCTGATCCTTCTAGGAGTGTTAAGGCCGGGGCTCAGATTAATCTATCCTTCAATTCCTGGAAACTGCATTCAGAAGCATCGGTCCACTGGAATTTTGCTGATCTCTGAGTTAGCTTAATTAATGGTGCTAAAATAGAGGAAATCCCTTCCACAAATCTTCTATAATAGCCTGCTAATCCCAAGAAGCTACAGACCTCTGTAGGCGTTGTAGGCCTTGGCCAAGTCTTCACAGCCTCAATCTTTTGAACATCTACTCGAATGCCATCAGCTGAGATAATATAACCCAGAAAAGTCACAGAATATAACTCGCATTTTGAGAATTTTGCATACAATTCTCGTGTCCTAAGAATTCCAAGGACAATACGCAAGTGGTCTGCATACTCTGTTTCTGACCGAGAATATACCAAGATGTAATCGATGAACATAATCACAAATAGATTTAGAAAGGGCCTGAATACGTTATTCATCAGATTTATAAATACCGCCGGAGCATTAGTCAATCCAAATGACATCACCCAAAATTCATAGTGGCCATATCTCGTTATAAAAGCTGTTTTAGGAATATCTTCTTCTCTAACTCTCACTTGGTGATACCCCGATCTTAGATCAATTTTGGAAAACCATTTGGCACCTTGTAATTGGTCAAACAGATCATCGATTCTTGAAAGCGGATATTTATTCTTTATCGTCACCTTGTTCAGCTACCTATAGTCAATGCACATCCGTAAGGACCCATCTTTCTTTCTCACAAATAGGACTAGTGCTCCCCACGTGATGAACTGGGCTTAATGAATCCTTTCTCAAGCAAATATTTCAATTGCGCCTTCGGCTCTTTCAATTGTGTAGGAGCCATTCGGTAAGGGGGAATAGATATAGGCTCGGTGTCCGGCAGCACATCAATAGCAAAATCAATTTGTCTTTCCGAAGGAAGTCCTGGAAGTTCATTGGGAAATACATCTGAAAATTCATTCACTACCGGGACGGATTGATATGTTAGAGGTTTTGCTTCAGTATTATGAACTCGAACTAGATGATTAATATAGCCTTTGGCTATCATCTTCCTCGCCTTGAGGTAGGAAATAAACCTACCTCTTGGAGACGCTGTATTACCTTTCCTTTTAAGCACTGGTTCTCTTGGAAATTGAAATCAAACTATTTTCGTTCTACAATCCACATTAGCATAACAAGAGGCCAAACAATCCATGCCCATAATCACATCAAAGTCTAACATTTCCATCTCAATCAAATCAACTTTAGTCTGACGATCACATACCACAATCACACAATTTTTATACACTTTTCTAGCTACTACGGGATCACCAACCTGAGTAGATACCTCAAAAGGTTTAATTCGCTCGGGTTTCACCCTAATACAGCCAACAATGTAAGGAGTAATATAGGACAATGTAGAACCCGGATCAATCAATGCATAAACATCATGAGAGAATATGAATGATATACCTGTAACCACATCCGGGGAGGACTCAAGATCCAGACATCCGGCTAAAGCATAAATACGGGCCTGGACGCCACCTGAACTGGATGCTCCTCCTCTGCCGCTACCGGGGACTGCCATAGTCTGGGAAGTCTGCCCTACGGGGCGTACAGATGAAGAAGAACCGGCTACGAATCCTGTGGGATGAACCCCACCTCTCCCGTACCTCGAGGGACAATCACGCATCACATGCCAGTTTGTCCACAAACATAACAAGCATCTGAACCTTGGTGACACAGGCCCGAATGTAACTTTTTGCACTGACTATATCGTGGAACCGGTGGTCTCATCTGACTAGGATCACCTCTAAACTAGGAACCTGAGACCCTCGAACTCTGACCCGGACCAGAATAAATGGTGCGGTCAAATATCCTACCCGCGAACCGAGGAGGTGCACTAGTCGCGGACTTGCCCGAATACCTGGAATACTGTTGCTGACCCTCTCTATACTCACTGCTAGCAGATCTGACCCTCTTACTCTGCCTTCTATCAATATCGTGCTCACCTCTTTGCGGACGTTGCTGCTCTTCTATGTTCTGGGCATTGGCCTGAATACGTGAAATATCCATCCCTTCTTGCGATGAAGCTGTCAAGTAATCTTTGAACAAATGTGGCCCCAAGCCACTCATAAACCTGTGTACTCTATCTCCTATATCGTCTACCATAGTGGGAGCATACCGGGCCAATGAATTAAAATGAAAACTATACTCCCGAGCACTCATATTCCCTTGCTTTAGGTTCAGAAACCTGCCGGCTCGGGCCCTTCAAACGTCGGGTTGCAAATAGTGACGAAGGAAAGCATCTACAAATTCCTGCCAAACTGGGCGAGGTGTATTTTCCTTCCTCGAAGATATCCAATTATTATACCATAAGATAGCTACATCCCGGAGTCTATAAGATGCCAAATCCATAGATTCAGTATCGGAGACATGGATGATTCTCAACGTCCTCAATATCTCATCTATAAAACCTTGTGAGTCTTCGTCCGGCTTTGACCAAAAACTTTTGGAGGATTTAAACTTATGAAATCACGGGCCCTTGCACTAGTGGCTCTATCACCGGGACCCGCACCTTGTCCGTTGAGCGTGAGTGGCAAGCAACTGTGTTAATAGTTGAATAGCTTCGGTCAGTTGTTGACCCAAAGCACCCGATGGAGGAACTTGAGGCATAGGAGCTGGTGCTGAAGCCCCTCCTTGTTCCTCTAAGATAGGCAGAGTGTGAGAAGTATTGGATGGAGCCTTATTATGGGATACACCTTCTTCTACATTCATTGGCGGCTCCCTTTCCATCTGCCTTTCTGTCATGGCCTTGCCCTTCTGGGCGGCTATGGCCTTTTCTCTTTACCGGCATCGCTGAAATCATAAAGCACAATTAGAGAAGAGGAAATCTTATAGCATGGCTCTATGGCACAATCTATTAACAAGAAGAATGGTTATTTTTCCTAAATGCCTCGCAGCCTCTTGCTTATAAGTGTGGCGCGCTTCACACCCATAAGCAAGACTCTGCTGGACACGGCTCGTAGACACACCTTAGGACGGAACTGCTCTAATACCACTTTTGTCACGACCCGACTAAGGGCCATGACGGGTACTCAGAGCTAACTCATTACGCTAATCATCATACTCATTCTGGACACATATAATCTCCAAGGTAATACATAAATATACATAAGCCCTCATAGGTGCAAAAAGGATATACAAGAATATACATTATTGTATCCATAAGACATCAACTACCCACGCGTCTTATCTACGAGCCTCTACTAGAGTATTGTGACATAAGGACGGGATAGGGCCCCGTTATACCCAATATATACACAAAAGAATATGACCATAAGCAGCACCTCCGGAGTAGTGGAGTGCTCCTATGAATCCGCTGATAAGCTCCTATGGGTTTGTGTCGTCTCCTTGTCTACCTGTGGGCATGAACACAGCGTCCAAAGAAAGGACGTCAATACGAAAAGTCTATTGAGTATGTAAGGCATGAACAGATATCGCATAATAAAGAAACAATGAAACATGAGGTGAAGACATAACCTGCTTATCTTTTAAAAGAAATCACATGTTACGCATATCAAATGTACTATCATCGTTAACCCGCGTCCGGGTAACAATCTGTTATATCCCTTATTTTTGTACGTTGGATTTTTCGTAAATAAGTTTGAGGACAAGATTAATTTTGAGATATGAGACAAGGATTTTTAGTCCCGATTTTAATAAGTGCACGATTTGTTTGTAAATTACAATTAGTGTAGAAATGTTAGTGGAGATTAGGGATTAATTAACCATGATTAGATTAATAAGTGGGGATTAATGATAAATTAAGTTAATTAGTGTGCTAAATGGACCCCACTACAACATGGCCAAATCTGATTGGTCCATGCCATAGTGTGACATGTGTCAACATGGCTGAGTGCATATATATTCATGTAATGACTCATCTAATCATAACTTCATTTCACAATTTTTTGAAATCAAAATTCATAGCACAGCCATGGCAGCTCACGACCATGGCAGTTCACGATTAAGCTCAAGATTTTGATAGCAAAAAAAAAAAAAAATCTAAAAAGTGTTCTACACATTCAAGGAGGCAGCAACCTTGGGATTTAAATTGAAAAAAGAAGAAGTGGTGCAATTGGTGCAAGTAATTGTAGGATCTGTCCTAACTAATTCGAGGTAAGATTTCTTCTTCTTGTAATGTAATTGGAGTTAATGATGTTGTAATGGAAAGATTAGTTTGTATTAGGCGAAATTGGAAGTAAGAAAATTGCATGAATTCGTTGGTATTGTAAGTTGGGCTGAATTGGAGTTGTTTCAATTTAATCGAGTTTGATTGTTGTTGGTGTCGTTGATTGTATGTTAAAAGTGAAGGAACCACGATAATTAAAGTTGTATTTGTTTATATGGAATTGTTGAGATATGAATTGGATTAGACGTTCATGAGGTTAGGGTTGTTCTGGTTGTAGTTGATGGGCTGCTTGGGGCATGTTATTGCAAGGTTTATTCCCTCCTACATGTTCTAGAGTTAGTGTGGTCTTTGTACAATTTGATGGATGTGGAATTTATGAAAGGAAATTTTAAATCATGCTAAAACTTGTATATATTTTATGGGCTGTTTTAGAACTTCTTGTGATATGATAGTTTTCTTGTGTACGAGTAATTGGTGTTGTTGTCGTGTTATTGTTGATTTGGCTCATAAATTTGGAACCAAGAAGTGTATAAGTATCGTATACGAAGCGTATATTGGTCTGTTTGGTGTATAGTCTTAGATGTTAATGATTTGGATTGAAAAAGGATTAAGAGAAGTTATTGAGTTGTTTGAGTTGTTTATGGGCTGGATTTTAAGGATTTGATATGATTATTTCTGTTATCGTTGGTGTTGGTATGGTTGTGATAACCGGAGATTATTGGAAGTTCGGGTTAGGCAAGTTATATAGAGGAAATGCTGTCGATTTCAGTTAAGTTCTTAACTAATCAAAACACTAATCTAGAAGTATGAACTAAGAAGTGATTCCCATAAGTGATTGGTTATAGATTTATAAGTTTGGGAAGTCGTAGTTTATTAACAATAGTGTTACTCTCATATTAAATAGGCTAAAGGGGCGACGAAGCAAGCTTGGTTACAATTGATCTATGACAGGTATGTAAAGCTAACCCTTCTTTCTTTTTGGCATGATCTATGTGACACAAACAGTCGACGAATGTATAAACTCCAAAGAAACTCCTATTCTTAGAGACACTAGGATGGCAAATGTTCTTGATATCCAAAACCTATTTCATATTGTCTTGATACGTGTCTATGATTCCTGAAGTTCTATTTGATATAATCCATAGTGACATTCGAAGGGTACTTGACATGACTATTGTCTTTGATTTTCAAATGATAGTTCATTTTAACTATTCTATTGAGTCTCAGACATGACTTAGTTTTGCATATAGTTGCTCACTACTCTGCTCGTGCATGCTGTTAATATATCTTTCACCGAGTCCCGAGCCGAGTAGTTTTCATGCATTGTTCATCGAGTCCCTCACTAGAGGGCCGGGTACGGTATATATATATATATATATATATATATATGTGATTATGGCGCCGAGTATGGTATATGATGAATTTATTCACCGAGTCCCATAATGGGCCGGGTATGGTATGTGATTTAAACATGCATGATTCTCATCTCGTAAGGCACATGTGCATTAGTATCTTTGATTATCATATTTTCCTCCTGTGATCCTTTATTCAGTTTTGATTTTCCTTTTTGTATTTCATGCTTTATATACTTAGTACATATCTCGTACTGACCCCCTATCTTCGGGGGGGCTGTGTTTCATGCCCGCTAGTACAGACACTCGGTTTGGTGATCCTCTAGCTTAGGACTTCTGCTCAGCTGTTTGGAGAGCTCCATTGTTCTGGAGCCCAGACTATTTTGGTACAGATCTTTTGATATAGACTTATGTATATGTCCAGGGGTACGGCGGGGCCCTGTCCCGTCATATTTAACTTTTATACACTTAGAGGTCTGTATACATGTGTGGGTTGTATATAAGTTTTGGTCAGCAGTGCCTATATGGTTTTATTTTGATATTCCCGTGTATAGTGGCAGCCTCGTCGGCTTGCGTATTGTGTTATGTTGTGGTTAGTCGTGACTCCTCAGGAGACAGGTTTATGATATGTGGTGTTGTGAATCCTTTGTTTGTTTTTACAAGTTTCCATATTGTCCTTAGTTTTAGTTTGACTATATTTAACAGGTCTGTATACGAGTGTCCAGTTCGGGCACTAGTCATGGCCCATGGGGTTGGGTCATGACAAAAGTGGTATCAGAGCAGTTCATCCTCGGAGTGTCTACAGACCGTGTCTAGTAGAGTCTTGTTTATCGGTGTGTTGTGCACCACATCTATAAACAGGAAGCTACAGGACATTTAGGATGTTACTTTTCCTTATTACTCTAGATCGTGCGATAGAGCTGTATTATCAGGATAATCCCTCCCTAACAAATTATTGTGTTTACAGCTATGCCTCCAAAGAAAGCGGCAGCTGCCCAAAAGGGCAAGTCGGTAGCAGGAGATACTAGCCAGACCGAGAGAGTTACTAGGGCCCGTGCCCAGTCTATGCCCGAGATTGTACTTCAGTCGACGAGTTCTGCTACACCGCCCCCTCCAGAGGAACTTAGAGCAGCAGCAGCTCTAGTTCAGGGGGCAACCCCACCGCCAGCTCCCGAGGCCCCAGTACCTGAGCCTCCAGCTCTTCAGCCAGGGGCAGAGGATAGGGTCATGAGAGATGCAGTTCAGTTGCTGACCATATTAGTGGCAGGGCAGGCTCGCAGGCACGGACTAGGAGTTGACCATGTGGATAGATCTGATAGTTTGAGGGCTCGTGATTTCTTAAGTTGTAATCCTCCAGAGTTTTTTGGGTCAAAGCCCGAGGATGATCCGCAGGAGTTTATTCGGCAGATGCAGCGTACATTGAGGATAATCAAGGCTTCTGAGACTGATTCTGTTGAGTTGGCTTCATATCGGTTGCAGGATGTAGCTGTTAATCAGTATGAGTCTTGGGAGTTATCCAGGGGCGAGGGTGCTCCTCCAGCAGTATGGGATGAGTTTGTGGAGGCCTTCCTTGGCCATTTCCTGCTCCAGAGATGAGGCGAGCTAGAGTTGATAGATTCTTACATTTGAGGCAGAGTGCAAGAGCGTTCGAGAGTACAGTCTTAAGTTTGATTCATTGGCTAGATATGTGCCTACTATTGTAGCTGATATGGCTGATAGAGTGCATCGTTATGTGATGGGACTGGATCGTTTCTTGATTGATGGCTGCATGGCAGTGGCTCTTCAGCCAGGTATGGATATTGCTCGGGTATAGGCATATGCACAGGGGGTAGGGGATCGACACAGAGGACGTCAACCAGATAGAGACTATGACAGAGGCCAGCATAAGAGGGCTAGATCGGCTGGTTATCCTGGTGAGTTTCGAGGCAGGCAGCCTCAGCAGTATATTAGATATTCTTCCCAGCCAGCACGGAATGCACCCCCACAGTTTACAGGTAGGAGATTTGATAGCACAAGGTATTCAGGAGCCGGTCAGAGCTCCAAAGCTTCGGGTTCGCAGATGAATAGAGGTTTGAGTCAGTCGAGGCAACCTTTGCCTCAGTGTTCTCGGTGTGGTAGGCTCCATTCTAGGGAATGCCGTCTTGCTACAAGTGCTTGTTTTTCTTGCAGCCGTCAGGGCCATATAAAGAGAGAGTGTCCTTATGGGGATGGTGTAGGTGGTATGGCTCAGCCTACTGGGTAGGTTGCTGGTTCATCTTCTTTTGTAGCTATGCACCCTATGGGGCAGGGTATTCAGACACCAGCAGGCCGTGGTAGAGGTCGTGGCGGAGCTTCCAGTTCTAGCGGTCCTTCGAACCACATATATGCTTTGGCTAGTAGGCAGGATCAGGAGGCATCACCAAACGTGGTTACAGGTATATTATCAATTTTTTCTCGGGGCGTATATGCATTGGTAGATCCAGGCTCCACCTTATCATATATATCTCCCTTTTTTGCTAGTAGAATCAGAATAGAACCTGAGTTGATAGAACCATTTGAAGTAGCTACACTGGTAGGAGATTCTGTCATAGCAAAGCAAGTCTGTAGAAATTGTTCGGTGATTATATATAGTCGTCACACCGTGGCAGATCTGATAGAGTTAGATATGACTGAGTTTGATGTTATTATGGGTATGGGTTGGTTAGCTTCTTGTTATGCTAACGTTGATTGTAGAGAAAAGATAGTTCGATTTCAGTACCCAGGAGAGCCGACTATAGAGTGGATGGGGAATACAGCATCGCCGAGGGGTATGTTTATTTCATACCTCGAGGCAAGGAAGATGGTTAGAAAGGGTTATATTTATTATCTGGTTTGTGTGCATGACCTAAAAGTAGAGGTACCGACTCTTCAGTCAGTCCCGATAGTTAATGAATTTCCAGATGTATTCCCAGACGAACTTCCAGGTCTTCCTCCTGAGCGGGAGATAGAGTTTACTATAGATGTATTGCCAGATACTCAGCCCATATCTATTCCTCCTTATAGAATGGCACCTGCAGAGCTGAAGGAGTTAAAAGAGCAACTGAGGGACTTATTAGAAAAAGGCTTCATCAGGCCTAGCACATCACCTTGGGGAGCACCGGTATTATTTGTGAGAAAGAAAGATGGGTCGCTGCGGATGTGTATTGATTATAGGCAGCTGAATAAAGTAACAATAAAGAATAGATATACCCTCCCCAGGATTGATGATCTATTTGACCAGTTGCAGGGTGCTAAATGCTTTTCGAAGATAGACTTACGGTAAGGTTATTATCAAGTGCGGGTGAAGGAGAGAGATATTTCGAAGACTGCATTCAGGACCCGATACGGGCATTATGAATTTAGAGTGATGTCTTTTGGGCTGACCAATGCTCCAGCAGTATTTATGGATTTGATGAACCGAGTATTCAAACCATTCTTGGATATGTTCGTTATTGTATTTATCGATGATATTCTGGTCTATTCACGTTTAGAAGAGGAGCATGCAGACCATTTGAGGACGATACTTAGAGTACTCCAGCACCAGAAGTTGTATGCTAAGTTCTCTAAATGTGAATTCTGGTTGACTTCAGTAGCATTCTTGGGGCATATTATTGGAGCTGATGGTATTCAGGTAGATACACAGAAGATTGAGGCTGTAAAGACTTGGCCTAGACCTACGACACCTACTGAGGTACGCAGTTTTCTGGGGCTAGCAGGATATTACAGGAGATTCGTAGAAAATTTTTCCTCGATTTCAACGCCTTTAACAAGGCTAACACAGAAGGCAGCTAAGTTTCAGTGGACTGATGCATGTGAGCAAAGCTTCCAGTTGTTGAAAGACAAGCTAACTACGGCTCCAGTCTTAACTCTTCCAGAGGGAACAGATGGCTATGTTATTTATTGTGATGCTTCAGGTGTTGGACTAGGTTGTGTATTGATGCAACATGGAAGGGTTATAGCCTATGCTTCCCGACAGCTCAGAAAGCACGAAAGGAATTATCCTACTCATGATCTGGAGTTAGCAGCGGTAATTCATGCCTTGAAGATATGGAGGCATTACTTATATGGTGTTCATGTTGATGTCTATACGGATCACAAAAGTCTCCAATATATCTTTAAGCAGAAAGAGCTGAATTTGCGACAAAGGCGGTGGTTAGAGTTACTAAAGGATTATGATGTTGATATTCTATATCATCCACGGAAAGCAAATGTTGTAGCAGATGCTCTTAGCCGTAAATCTATGGGTAGCTTGACGGACGTACAACCAGAAAGGAAGGAGATGGTCCGTGAGATTCACCGGCTAGCTAACCTTGGAGTCCGTTTGGCTGATTCTGGAGATGGTGGAGTTTCTGTTCGAGCAGTTGCTGAATCCTCTATCATAGAAGAGGTAAAGAGATACCAGTACGAGGACCCTATTCTGGCACGGTATAGAGATACAACTCTTCAAAAGGAGAAGACCCCATTCGAGGTTACACCTGACGGAGTACTACAATATGGAGGCAGATTATGTGTACCTGAGGTCGCAGGGCTACGTTAATAGGTTATGGAAGAGGCACACTATGCCCGTTATTCTGTTCATCCAGGGTCAACGAAGATGTATCATGACCTCAGATGTTTATATTGGTGGGATAGCATGAAAAGAGACATAGCGGAGTTTGTTGGTCAGTGCCCGAATTGTCAACAGGTTAAAGTCGAGCATCAGAAGCCCGGTGAGTTATTACAGGAGATAGAGATCCCAACCTGGAAATGGGAAGTAATTAATATGGACTTCATTACAGGTTTACCTCGCACTCCACGGAAGTATGACTCTATATGGGTTATTGTGGATAGGCTGACAAAATCAGCCCATTTTCTTCCAGTCAGGACTACTTATTCAGCTGAGGACTATGCAAGGTTATATATCAAGGAGATAGTGAGACTTCATGGAGTTCCCACATCTATCATATCGGACAGAGGAGCTCAGTTTTCAGCTAACTTCTGTAGATCATTCCAGAAGGGTTTGGGAACATAGGTGAGTCTTAGCACAACATTTCACCCTCAGACTGACGGACAGGCAGAGCGTACTATTCAGACTCTAGAAGATATGTTGCGAGCCTGTATCATTGACTTCAGAGGTAGCTGGGATGATCATTTGCCACTTATCGAGTTTGCTTATAACAATAGCTACCATTCTAGTATCCGGATAACACCGTATGAGGCCTTATATGGGAGAATGTGTAGGTCACCTATCGGTTGGTTTGATGTTGGTGAGACTAAATTGATAGGCCCAGACATGATTCAACAAGCTGTTGATAAGGTGAAGCTTATTCAGGAAAGATTATTAGCAGCTCAGAGTCGACAGAAGTCATATACAGATAACCGACGTCGACACTTAGAGTTTCAGATTAGTGATTGGGTGTTCTTGAAGGTGTCACCCATGAAGGGTGTGATGAGATTTGGCAAGAAAGGGAAGCTTAGCCCGAGGTACATTGGGCCTTATCAGATTATTCGTAGGGTAGGTAAGGTTGCCTGTGAGTTGGACCTACCATCTGATTTGGAAGCAGTACATCCAGTATTTCACTTATCAATGCTTCGTAAATGTTTTGGTGACCCTTCTAGTGTATTCCCTGTAGACGATGTCTAGGTAACGGAGGAGTTGTCTTATGAGGAGAGCCCTATAGCTATACTTGATCGCGAAGTCAGAAGGTTATGTACTAAAGATGTGGCTTCCATCAAGGTATTGTGGCGAAACAATAATAGAGAAGAGATGACCTGGGAAGCCGAAGACGAGATGAAGAATAGTTATCCTTACTTGTTCCCTATGCCTACAGGTAATATTAATCCCTTACTTGACTACATTGATTGGTAGATGAGACTATATGTTATTGTGGCCCTGTGAGGCATCTGTGGGTTGCTAAATGCAGGTTGGTAGGTAGCGATAGAGGAGACGTTCCCAAAACTTTAATAAGACCCTATAGGACTAGTTTAACATTCGAGGACGAATGTTCTACAGAGGGGAAGGATGCAATATCCCGTATTTTTGCACGTTGGATATTTCGTAAATAAGTTTAAGGACAAGATTAATTTTGAGATATGAGACAAGGGTTTTTAATCCCGATTTTAATAAGTGCACGATTTGATTGAAAATTACAACTAGTGTAGAAATGTTAGTGGAGATTAGGGATTAATTAACCATGATTAGATTATTAAGTGGGGATTAATGATAAACTAAGTTAATTAGTGTGCTGAATGGACCCCGCTACAACATGGCCAAATCTGATTGGTACATGCCATAGTGGGACATGTGTCAACATGGCTGAGTGCATATATATTCACTTAATGACTCATCTAATAACAACTTCATTTCACAATTTCTTGAAAGAAAAATTCATAGCACAGCCATGGCAGCTCACGGCCATGGTACTTTGGGATTAAGCTCAAGATTTTGATAGCAAAAAATAATAATCTAAAAAGTGTTCTACACATTCAAGGAGGCAGGCAGGCAGCAACCTTGGGATTTAAATTGAAAAAAAGAAGAAGGGGTGCAATTGGTGCAAGTAATTGTAGGATCTTTCCTAACTAATTCGAGGTAAGATTTCTTCTTGTTGTAATGTAATTGGAGTTAATGATGTTGTAATGGAAATATTAGTTTGTATTAGGCGAAACTGGAAGTAAGAAAATTGCATGAATTTGTTGGTATTGTAAGTTGGGCTGAATTGTAGTTGTTTCAATTTAATCGAGTTTGATTGTTGTTGGTGTCGTTGATTGTGTGTTTAAAGTGAAGGAACCATGATAATTAAAGTTGTAGTTGTTTATATGGAATTGTTGAGATATGAATTGGATTAGACGTTCATGAGGTTAGGGGTTGTTCTTGTTGTAGTTGACGGGCTGCTTGGGGCATGTTATTGCAAGGTTTATTCCCTCCTACATGTTCTAGAGTTGGTGTGGTCTTTGTACAATTTGATGGATGTGGAATTTGTGAAAGGAAAGTTTAGATCATGCTAGAACTTGTATATGTTTTATGTGCTGTTTTAGAACTTATTGTGATATTTAGATAGTTTTCTTGTGTATGAGTAATTGGTGTTGTTGTCGTGTTATTGTTGATTTGGCTCATAAATTTGGAAGCAAGAAGTGTATAAGTATCGTATACGAAACGTATGTTGGTCTGTTTGGTGTATAATCTTAGATGTTAACGATTTGGATGGAAAAAGGATTAAGAGAGGTTATTGGGTTTTTTGAGTTGTTTATGGGCTGGATTTTAAGGATTTGATATGATTATTTCTGTTATCGTTGTTGTGATAACCGGAGATTAATTGGAAGTTCGGGTTAGGCAAGTTATATAGAGGAAATGTTGCCCGATTTCCGTTAAGTTCTTAACTAATCAAAATACTAATCAAGAAGTATGAACTAAGAAGTGATTCCCATAAGTGATTGGTTATAGATTTATAAGTTTGGGAAGTCGTAGTTTATTAACAATAGTGTTACTCTCATATTAAATAGGCTAAAGGGGTGACGAAGCAAGCTTGGTTACGATTGATCTACGACAGGTATATAAAGCTAACCTTTCTTTCTTTTTGGCATGATCTATGTGAGACAAACAGACGACGAATGTATAAACTCCAAAGAAACTACTATTCGTAGAGACACTAGGATGGCTAATGTTCTTGATATCCAAAACCTATTTCATATTGTCTTGATACGTGTCTATGATTCCTGAAGTTCTATTTGATATAATCCATAGTGACATTCGAAGGGTACTTGACATGACTATTGTCTTTGATTTTCAAATGATAGTTCATTTTAACTATTCTATTGAGTCTCAGACATGACTTAGTTTGCATATAGTTGCTCACTACTCTGCTCGTGCATGCTGTTAATATATCTTTCACCGAGTCCCGGGCCGAGTAGTTTTCATGCACAGTTTCACTGCATTGTTCACCGAGTCCCTCACTAGAGGGCCGGGTACGGTATATATATATATATATATATATATATATATATGATGTGATTATGGCGTCGAGTATGGTATATGATGACTTTATTCACCGAGTCCCATAATGGGCCGGGTATGGTATATGATTTAAACATGCATGATTCTCATCTCGTAAGGCACAGGTGCATTAGTATCTTTGATTATCATATTTGCCTCCTGTGATCCTTTATTCAGTTATGATTTTCCTTTTTGTATTTCATGCTTTATATACTCAGTACATATCTCGTACTGACCCCCTATCTTCGGGGGGCTGCGTTTCATGCCCGCAGGTACAGACACTCGGTTTGGTGATCCTCCAGCTTAGGACTTCTACTCAGCTGTTTGGAGAGCTCCATTGTAACGGAGCCCAGACTATTTTGGTACAGATCTTTTGATATAGACTTATGTATATGTCCAGGGGTACGGCGGGGACCTGTCCTGTCATATTTTACTTTTATACTCTTAGAGGTTTGTAGACATGTGTGGGTTGTATATAGGTTTTGGTCAGCTGTGTCTATATGGTGTGCTTTTGATATTCTCGTGTATAGTGGAAGCCTCGTCGGCTTGCGTATTGTGTTCTGCTGTGGTTAGCCGTGACTTCTCAGGAGACATGTTTATGATATGTGGTGTTGTGAATCCTTCATTTGTTTTTACAAGTTTCCATATTGTCTGTAGTTTTAGTTTGACTATATTTAACAGGTCCATATACGAGTGTCCAGTTCGGGCACTAGTCATGGCCCATGGGGTTGGGCCGTGACACTATCACACGCCGCCCACTAGTGGTGTCATGTCCAGCCATCTAGGCACGGTGTTATCTTAAGCTGCCCGCCTTAGCGGTGTCATGCCCAGCCATCTAGGCACGGTGTAATCATAAGCCACCTGCCATCGCGGTGTCATGGCCGACCATTTAGGCACGGTGTAATCTCATCATTATACTTATCACAAAGCATGCATAGAAATCTAAATACTACAACTCTATCGGGGTAACATATGGTCGAGAACTCCCGATTTCGTTATGGAGTAGTCATGATGATCGTGTCTCACCTTGAAGGAACTAACATGATAAGGTGAGTCTAGCAACAATGAATAACATCAAAGAATCATTAGCTTCATAACAATACCATATCATAAGCTTTGGAATCTCTAGACTTAGACTCATCATCATCATTGTCATGTTTGCAATGCATCTCTTATCCTTATTTCGTGAGAAGCTCTATTTAATCATAGACTCATAGTTTTCGGAATATGAGAAGATCATGGAAGGACAAAGGAAGTCATATTATAGGAGTCATGCCTTAGAAAAAGAAGGGACTAGCCTCACATACCTTTACGTCTCTCCAACTTTATCAATTTAACGCTTTCCTCCAATGTTCGCGATTCTACATTCAAGAGAACTCGTACTAGGATTAGATAATCGGAAATATACTTAAGCTTAAGATAAAGTTAACGAAAATTGGGCAGCATTTCCTCTGTTTCTACAACTCCCTCCATATGATATAACAACTCCCAAACATCAATAACAACATTCATAATACCATAATCAACAACTTCGACATTATTCGATTCTCAAAATTTTCTCTCAAGGTCATGCATAACCATGGCCATAATAAAACACCACATTCATCCTCATATAATGCTTCTCCAATACTCTTTATATCATTTATAACAAGATTATACTCATAACACCTCAAGAATTATGATTTATGTCAACTACTGTTCAAGAATACCCTTATTTCACAATTGAGCTCCATGTTATACTTTGTTCCATAATCTAAGTCTTTCAATATTCTAAATAACATTAAATGATCATAGGACTCACCTTTGATTGTGTAGGAATGAGTTTTGGATGGAATTGCTTCACTTGAAGAAAACCCTAGCTCCACTTCCAAAGAAATTCTTGACTTCTAGCAATCCTAAAGAGCTTCCTTGCACTTGATTTCCTTGGATTAATGATGTTGATCTTTGATTTTCCTTGGATTTAAGTTGGTGAAATATGTAGAACCTTTTAGAGGTCTTGTGATAAATGATGAAGTTGGAAGAATGAAAAATTAGAAGTGGGAACATGTATTTATACTTTGAAAATATTCAGCCCGACGGGACTTATACGGACCCTTATACGGTCCATATAATATTATATGGTCCGTATAAGTGATCGTATTTTACCATCAAGGAAATCCCTTTTTCTGTTGTGTTATACGGACCGTATAAAGTTATACGGGCCGTATAAGTGGTCATATAACTCCACTTTCCTGAAATTATCTTCGACATTTCATTTGATCTCCAATCCTTATGGAATCTTCTTAGCACTTGTTTAACACTTCATTAACAATCTAAGGAGCGTTATAGCTTTTCCTCAAAACGTTATTTAATCAACATTAGCTCGGTACTTTCCCAACCTTTCTAAAACACGACTTATACTTTACATTCCTCACGAACTTCCTTCTATTTCCCCAAACGTCTTTGGAATTTTAATTAGAATCGTTTACTACTTCTTACTTGTAGCAACATCATGTACTTCTTACCTTGCGTTAGTCTATCTACCACATAACGACATGAAATTTTTCTGAGATGTAACATACTCAGTATGCTGGACCGCATATGGGAAATTGGGGCCACATGCGCCTGCATACTTAGTATGACATAATGTCACACCCTATCTTGAAAGGGCACTATGGGCACCCGACCCTATACTCAGAGCCGAGCGAACCCCTTTAGCTCTCGTTATGTTCATAACCTCACTGGACTCTTAAGTTACGAAATGAAATGCATAATAAAAACTTGACAAAAACCATTCTTTTTGTCGTTCTCAAATCAAGTAAAATCTGTAATCATATGGAATTTGTAACATAATGCATAATGATACGTCGGCTTGCAGAGCCGCTTACAAAACTGACATCCTATACCCGTGACTCTGTCTGCAAAGTCTCTAACATCAATCAACATACCAAAACATGAATACTCTGACTCGGCAACACTCCAGAAGGAAATAGAGCTCGCCAATCCAGCTGGTACATCTCCTAGCAATGTCCTCTACTCATCTGTATGCACCTGCGTGGCATGAAACGCAGCCCCCGAAGAAAGGCGGTCAGTACGGAATATGTACTGAGCATGTAAAGCATGAAATACAGTAAACAGAGCCATAATCAGAACAAGAAACACAAAAAGTAAGTATACTATCCAGAATACTAAAATGCTTACTTTTAAAACACAAATCATACATGTCGATGGGATATGTCCTATCCGGTCCATTATGGGACTCGGTGAACAAAACATGGTCGCTACCCCGTCATTGGCGCCATAACACATCATACTCCAGAATAGGGAATAACTCCGTAACACATCATACTTCAGAACACATCATACTCCAAAACGCATCATACTCCAGAGTGTATTACATATAACGTATCCCGGCCCTCTTGTGAGGGACTCGGTGAACAATGCAGTAGAGTGCGCACGAGAACGTATCCTGGCCCGGGACTCAGTGAAAGATACATTGAGGCATGCACGAGCAGAGTAGTGAGAAACCATATGCATAGAAATCAATTTTAAGACTCGATAGGTAAGAACATTAATCGACACTTGAAGCATCATAAGCACGTTTCGAGTCAATCCGAGTTAGCATATGAAAGTTATGGACATTAATCATTAACAGAAACCTTTATGAACGTTTCAAAACAATCCGAGACCGTCTATGAAAGTTAGAAACATTAATCCTTATAGAACTCTTTTAGGAACAGGAACTCTCTATGCTTTACTCGTTATTCCATCATACAATAACTCGACCACATTAAGCATGCTTATGTCAAGAAGCGAATAAGAATCATAAACAAGCTCGGGATTTAGGAATAGAGTCACCCCAAGGTGCATATCATACCTTATTTAGCTCTAGGACATGCCAAAAGAAAGAAAGGGTAAGCCTTACATACCTGTTCCACCTCCTATTAGCTACGCTTATTTGTCCAAGCTCACTAGTATACATTCAAGAGGATTTACACAATCATTAGACTCATCGTTATACGCTTGTCTTAGTCCTTCAAATAAATTCATTTATAATCTGCCGAAATTTCGGTAGCATTTCCCCTGTTTATATCCCTAGCCCAAAATTACAATTCAGCAACCAACAACATCAACAAAAATACCAATAGTAATAACATCATTTCCAACACAACATATGCCATAAATCAGCCCACACACCATTTTTCCCATTTTCTCAACCAACCAATTTGCGATACGACTAATTAATAACTTTATTTTCGTAAAGAAGCCGAAATTAATACCAGCAACATCGATAACAACATCCTACAAAATAAATACATATATTTTATCCAAATTTCTCTTCAAGCCTAAATCCATAATTCGACAACACCAACAACCGAATTTATCACACTATTCCCTCCGTTCTAATCCGTTAAAACTCTGAATAAACTTGTTAACAATGAAAAGGAACCTTAATCTTACCTCAAGTGTACAGACACCACATCCACCCTCTTCTTCTTAGTTGATTTTTAGCTCAAATTAAAGGCAACGCGACGTATGACACTTTTCTCTTCATGGGCTTTAGGAATTCGGCTCAGATTTTGGTCAAAATTGATTTTTCTCTCTAGGCTCTCCTCTCTTTTTTTCTCCAGAATTTTCTGGTGTTTTGGTATGAAAAATGAGGAGATAAAGCTGATATTTCACTTAAAAAGGTGTGGGTAATGGGCCTGACCCGATTGGGCTCGGGTTAGGTCTGGCCCACTGACCTTTCTGCCTTAAAACGTCCATATCACCTTATCCCGATGTCGCCTGTGAACCTACGACCTATGGTTGGAAATCTATTTCAATTATATACAACTTTCATTCTGGGAGTTTCCCCAAATTCCAAACTTATAATACCGTTTTGGCCCCTCGAAGTCAGATCACCCGAAAACGTTTTCTTAAATCGTCCTTTTGGAGGGCTTGCACTCATTTTCGGCTTATGGGTCCTTCTTAGGACATTCTCAACTTCACATGTACTACCCATATATCTCTTCATTTGTCCTTTATAAAATCCCGACATGTGGGCCCCACCTTAACTTATAGTTACGAGGGCTATTGTCACGACCCAGCCCCATGGGCCGCGACTGGCACCCTACTTGGGCACCCAGACCGATTCACACATCCAATTATCAAACCCAAACTTAGCTGAAATTTCATAATAGTCATTTTAAACATAATTTAAATCAAAACTTGTCTTAAACAGTCACGCGTACCAAAATATCATATTAGAACAAAAGGGAGCGGCGGAATGCACATCGCCGGTAATATGTACAAATATAAACATAAGGGCCATTTTGGCCACCATAACAGACGGACCGCTTTAAGAAGCAAGTCGAAAACAAACAGACACATATAGGACCCTCGACCCACATATATGACTACAAGCCTCTACAAATCCAGAACGAAAACATATGACAGGACAGGGCCCCGCCGTACCCAAATAGTCAGATATACAGAGGTATATACATAGCAAGAAAATATATGTACCAAAAGTGGGCTCCGGATCAAAAGGGAGCACTCCGAAATAGCAGAAAATGGAGCCTACAGTGGTGGATCACCGGTGTCTGTACCTGCGGGCATGAAACGCAGCCCCCGAAGAAAGGGGGTCAGTACGAAAGATGTACTGAGTATGTAAAGCATAGAGTACAGAAATATAAGCCACAACTGAAACAAACAGGATACAAAAGGGGAAATACTGAATAGTATATCAAACCTGTACTGAAACCATATATACATAATGCAGATAAAATCATGCAAAAGCTCAGGAACGTGGTCACCACTCCGACGCTGGTGCCACACACAGCATAACACCAGAAAGTTCAAATCTCCGTACATCCCCGAACACACATATCATCATAACATATCACCAGCCATATCACAGCATAACTCCAAACGGAACCCGGCCCTATGGCGAGGTCTCGGGAACCGTAACACAGCATACGGCCGAATTTATCATAGCGCGCACGAACCATAACCGGCCCGGGAACCGGTGAACTAAATCATAATAAGGGCACGAGCGGAGTCGTGAGCAAACAATGCAATTTATATATCAAAACACCTTTTGAAACTTGATAATTTCATATGCTAACTCATTAGTCAAGTAGTTCGAACAATTAGTCAATACGGGGTTCGTTTCACAAAAGTATTTCCAAAGTAGTATTTATGGTTCAAAATATAATTTAGAATATCGTGGCAGTCAAAACATTACTTTATGATAGTCAAAATTCATAAACAAAAGTGCTTTGCCAACATTGTACAAAAATGAGACTAATAGAGCAAACAAGGGAATCTCATTGCTAGCGGGCCCACCTCGGGTCAAGTCGAGGTGGTGGACATGAATCACAGACATTTGGGGTCTATGGGATCATACGTGGAGGTTCCGAAGCGATTCGAATACATTTGCATAAGTTTCGGACATTTGATTACTTTTCAACCAAAAGGAGAACTTTAAGGTTCAATTCAATTGAATGAATAGTGCTCGATTTCCAATTCGGATTTCCAGGAACAGAATTGCCTCCGGGGCTCCAATATCGACCTAGTATACCTAAGACATGCCAAAAGAAGGAATAGGGTAGCCTTACATACCTTATAAGCGTCTCACGCTCGTCAAAACTCAAATCCCGTCTCGCTCAGAATCTTCAAATGGTCAAAGTTACCAATTAGGAATTTCAAGACTTCCAGAATTCATTTAACTATGTATTTGTCTACCGAAATTTCGGCAGCACTTCCCCTATACATATAACATCCCCGAGACTTAGCTCAGCTCAATATCAACAACAACAACAACCCAACCATACCAAATGAATCAAGAATCACAACAAAATAGGTTCTACCATCAATATTTTTCCTTTCTACATAAGGCGACAACTTCCATTCAAACTCCACAATATAAAACTAATATCAACATTCCCATATTCATTAACTAATTCAAGATTATTCAATCATAATTCAATAGCATTTCAACCAATATTCAAGGATTCAAACAATTCCGCCAATTCCATATTCTATCCGAAACTTCAACGAATACAACAACACTACCAACTCGCATTGTTTTCTTCCAAATTCATTAACAACAATAATGGTTCACATTCTAGAACTCTACTTTCATAATTATATAAAAATCATATAATTTTCCATAACAACCCACAACCATTTTCAATGCCGACTTGATTCATTAAACCCTTATTCACGTCACAAATGCAACAACGACGCAACTAACAGACTAAATAGAATTTAATCCATCACTTTCCATGGCACCATACTACACACGGCCACACACCCACTTACACACCCACACGGCCAAGCACACACACACCACAATTTCATGATTTTCGTGCACTTCTAACCACTATAACATATATACTTATTCCATAACATAAAAGATAAAATTTTTACCTTTTTCTTCAATTTTTCCACTTGCCCTAACGTCGTCCTCTCGCTAAACTAATTATACCACGTCGAAGAGCGTCTTGAGCTTATCAAGAATCCAAGAAGGAAGAGATTTTTGGGATCAAAGTTGAAGGACTTACATTTTTTTTTCTTTTTTTCTTGTCATGGCCGAAGGCCTCTTTAATTTTTGCTCTCAATTGTTTTCTTTCTTGAAGCTTCTTAAATGAGAAATGATAAGGATCCCCTTTACTTATACATATTGATCACATGATTAAATTTATGGGTTGGGCCTATTTTATGGCCGGCCACCCTTCCAATTTTGGGCCTCCATTTCTCTTCATTTTTTTTTGAGCCCAATTGGTCTATGGATCCTATTTGTAATTCCCGAAGCTAATTCCCGAAATTTCAATTTTGCCCTCGGCATTCCTCCGCACTTCCGCATCAATATTTTTCATGAATATCACACATATATTAAATAAAATAAAAACATAGCCTTATTTCCTACAAGGCAAGATTATCCCAAATTTTTCCGAATGCGCAAACACGGGATATAACATTCTCCCCCCCTTTAGAACATTCGTCCTCGAATGTTAAATTAGCCTTATAGGGTTTTATAAGCATGGTGGGGGAGTCTCTCTTTAGGAATAGCACACATATGTCATTTGTCAATCAATATAAGAAACTTAAGAGTTTAGATTACCTGTGGGCGTAGGAAACAAGTGGGGATACTTTTTCTTCATCTCATCCTCCGCCTCCCAGGTCATTTCTTCCCGGTTATTGTTGCCCCACAGGACTTTAACAGAAGGTACTTCTTTGGTGTGCAATCTCCTTACCTGCCGGTCCAGAATAGCTATAGGTTTTTCTTCATAAGACAGGTCCTTCGTCACCTGAGTATCATTTACTGGGAATATTCTGGAAGGAACATCAACACACTTTCGAAGCATAGATACATGAAATGCTGGGTGCACTTCCTCCAAATCGGATGTAAGTCTAGCTCATAGGTGACCTCGCCTATCTCTCGAATAATCCGATACGGCCCGATATACCGCGGACTGGGCTCACCCTTTTTACCGAATCTCATCACCCCCTTCATAGGTGACACCTTTAGAAATAGTCGGTCATCAATCTGGAACTCTAACGGTCGGCGCTGCCTGTCTGTATGTGATTTCTGTCGACTCTAGGCAATCAATAACCATTCCCGAGCGAGCTTTACCTTATTGACTGCTTGCTGAACCATATCTGGTACGATCAGCTTTGTTTCACCCACATCGAACCAACCAATCGGAGATCTGCACTTTCTACTATATAAGGCTTCATACAGTGCCAACTGGATGCTGGAGTGATAACTATTATTATTATAAGCAAACTCAATTAGCGGAAAATGATCATCCCAGTTATCTCTAAAATCAATAACACAGGCCCGCAGCGTATCCAGTGTCTGAATAGTACGCTCGGCCTGTCCGTCGGACTGAGGATGAAATACTGTGCTAAGACTCACCTGAGTCCCCAATCCTCCCTGGAACGATCTCCAGAAATTCGCTGTAAACTGAGCACCTCTGTCAGTGATAATAAATACAGGGATTCCGTGAAGTCTGACTATCTCTCTGATGTATAATCTAGCATAGTCCTCAACCGAATAAGTAGTCCGGGCTGGGAGAAAGTGGGCTGATTTCGTCAATCTGTCAACAATAACCCAAATAGAATCATACCTGTGTGGAGTGCGCGGTAACCCAACAACGAAATCCATATTAATCATCTCCCATTTCCAGGCTGGAATTTCCATCTCCTGTAATAATCCACCGGGCTTCTGATGTTCAATTTTAACTTGTTGATAATTCGGGCACTGGCCAACGAACTCAGCAATATCTTTCTTCATACCGTCCCACCAATACAAGCACCTGAGATCTTGATACATTTTAGTGGAACCAGGATGAACAGAATACCGTGCATTATGCGCCTCACCCATGATTTGTCGCTGTAGGCCAGCAACATCCGGTACACAAAATCTGCCTTCATATAATAACACCCCTTCAGGCGAAATTTCAAACGGAGTCTTTTCTTTATTAAGGGCCACATTTCTGTACTGAACCAGAATAGGATCTTCGAACTGACGCTGCTTTACCTCTTCCATAATTGATGATTCAGCAACCACCCGAACAGAAATTACAGTATCTCCAGAATCTGCCAAACGAACTCCAAGGCTGGCTAACTGATAAATTTCACGAACCAAATCTGTCTTACCAGATTGTACATCAGCCAAACTGCCCATAGACTTGCGGCTAAGTGCATCCGCTACCACATTGGCTTTCCCAGGATGGTATAGAATATCAACGTCATAATCTTTCAATAATTCAAGCCATCTTCTCTGCCGCAAATTCAGTGCTTTTTGTTTAAAAAAATATACTGGGGACTCTTATGGTCCGTATAAATATCAACGTGGACCCCATATAAGTAATGCCGCCAAATCTTCCAAGCATGAATCACCGCGGCCAACTCAAGATCGTGAGTGGGATAATTCTTCTCGTGCGGTCTGAGCTGCCGGGAAGCATAGACCATAACTTGACTGTGCTGCATTAGTACACAACCTATCCTAGTATCAGAAGCATCACCATAAATAACATACCCGTCTGGCCCTTCAGGAAGAGTTAGAACTGGGGCTGTAATTAATTTTCCCTTCAGCAATTGAAAACTGCGTTCACAAGTACCAGTTTACTGAAATTTCACTACCTTCTGAGGCAGGCTTTGTTAATAAGGCCGTAGTAGGAGCAAAGTTCTCCACAAATTGCATACCTCAGTCGATGTCGAAGGCCTAGGCCAATTCTTTATCGCTTCGATTCTCTCTATGTCAATTATTTCCATTTATACGTACTTTACTTTCATCCGCTCCCCCCCTTTTGGGGTTGTGCTTATACCGTATCCATGTTTTTCCTTTATAATATATAACTTGATTATCTTCGTACGAGACCTTAACAAAATCACGAAGCGATGAAATCTCTCAATTATATGATACAAAATTTTATCCAATAGCTGGCACTCAAATAATGTAATTAATGTAACAATTTATCTTTTAACAATCATATCCTTCCTTCATACCCGTTCCTTACCTGTCGTTCTATTTTCTCGATAGTCGAATTACTTAATATTCACCTGATTCATCATTCCATGCCATAGGTTTTCCTTTGTCCTACACTACTACATTTTTGTTCGTTTTCGCAAATAATTTCGTGCCTTGCCCGTCGACTCTTTTAGAAGTTCTGCTTAATTATGTTCCTTACTGTTCACTTCTCTGACATTTTGACCTTCTTATCTTCCGCTCAATTACTCTCTTTTCTTTCCAAATATCGTTGTATTAGAATCTTCCAATCTCAACCGGTATCAAAATGAATATCAGTTTATTTCGTAACATCTGTACCATACCTTTCGCTTTGTCTCACAAATTTCGTTCAGTTCATGTCTCCCATATACTACAACGCTGGCTATTTGAGTTCACCAATCGATTGACATAGTCGTAAACGGGGGCCCTACACACACATATATCTCTGCCATTTCTTTTACATGACATCTTCAATCACCTGCTCAAACTTACTCTAATTCCGGAGCTGCGTTGTTCTTTCTCCCTTTTTACTAATCTAATCCGTCTCAGCTCACGCGACCCCTGTGAAGTTTCTAACCACTCCACATACTATAATCTTTTTTTTTGGTTACCCCAATTTCCTATTCGTTCCTTATATCTATATTCGTGAAAATTTTAGTATTTCCCAGGGGGTCACCCATCCCAGATTTGCTTTGGCCCTGGCACGCTTAACCGTAAAACTTTAATGTATTTAGACACATTAAGGCCGGTAAAATTGCGTCAATTACCCCGCACAGCCTTTGTCACATGATTTAAGACAAGTCGGGGTCTTAACAACCTTCAGAACATTCTCGTAGCGGGTCCCGCCCCGATCTAGAGAGAATGCTTTTACTTTTCTGACTATATAGTCACCGTGTCGCCCCCTGTAAATCCGCAGTATTTAGCTTCATGCATATATATATATATATATATAATTCTAGGCAGTCCACAAATTTAAGTTTTCATTCCACAAATTTCATCTCCAATTAGTCGATAAAAAATTCATAAAATGTTACTGTAAGGCATTCTCCAACCACCAGCAGAAGAGATCTAGAGTCCAACGAACATCGCGGAATCTCAATTCACATGGTTACCACCATATTTATATTTTTCTTTTTTGAGTCGTGAGCGAACCATTTAGTTCTCAACTGCCTGTCATACACTTCGTATTCTTCCAATAAGATGAAACGTAATCATTGGACATTTTTGCCCTTCGACATAGGCTTTTCTAAAGCAAAATAGGGTTGGAACACATTCTGGTCCGTTTAAATAAGTTGCGAATTGCTGCTCATATAGGCTTCCTCGAAATAAAATTTCCCAAATAAGGATGAGGCTTCTCACGAATGACATGGTGGGTATCTCTTGTACTTTAAGCCAACATAATAGATTTACCCTATCGGTATCGACTTTCAAGACATACTAAGAATTTATATCTTATTCTCCTTTTTATATTTCTGGAAAAAAAAAATTGGGCAGCTGTTCCTCTGTATTTCTTACTATCCCAAAACCTGCACGCAGAAAATACCAACCGTGCCTCACAGGGCCAACGCCTATACGTATATATATATATCGTATCATGTCGTGTCATTGCCACACAGGGCTAACAATTTCAAACAAAAGTATGAAAATGTCGAAACTTACCTCACATGCCTAACTCAAACGGCATCGGAGGCACTTTCCTGTTTACTTTTCTGTTTAATCTTCAACTTTATATTTCAATCGTATTCCAAACACCTTACCTAGCATACATCTTCCATACCATTACGTACCTGTGTACTGTGTAGCTTCCAATATCATCAATCATTATCTTCTGTCGATGCCGTTCTTTGGCTGAAATCAAAGGTTAGTAGGAAGGAATTCATTTCCTACGGCTGGCTCTATCGCACGGTCTAAGATTCAAAGAAAGGTAACATCCTAAATGTCCTGTAGCCTCCTGTTTATAGATGTGGTGCACAACACACCGATAAACAAGACTCTACGAGACACGGCCTGTAGACATTCCGAGGACAAACCGCTCTGATACCACTTTTGTCACGACCCAGCCCCATGGGCCGCGACTGGCACCCTACTTGGGCACCCAGACCGATTCACACATCCAATTATCAAACCCAAACTTAGCTGAAATTTCATAATAGTCATTTTAAACATAATTTAAATCAAAACTTGTCTTAAACGGTCACGCGTACCAAAATATCATATTAGAACAGAAGGGAGCGGCGGAATGCACATCGCCGGTAATATGCACAAATATAAACATAAGGGCCATTTTGGCCACCATAACAGACGGACCGCATTAAGACGCAAGTCGAAAACAAACAGACACATATAGGACCCTCGACCCACATATATGACTACAGGCCTCTAAAATCCAGAACGAAAACATATGAAGGGACAGGGCCCCGCCGTACCCAAATAGTCAGATATACAGAGGTATATACATAGCAAAAAAATATATGTACCAAAAGTGGGCTCCGGATCAAAAGGGAGCACTCCGAAATAGCAGAAAATGGAGCCTACAGTGGTGGATCACCGGTGTCTGTACCTGCGGGCATGAAACGCAGCCCACGAAGAAAGGGGGTCATTACGAACGATGTACTGAGTATGTAAAGCATAGAGTACAGAAATATAAGCCACAACTGAAACAAACAGGATACAAAAGGGGAAATACTGAATAGTATATCAAACCTATACTGAAACCATATATACAAAATGCAGATAAAATCATGCAAAAGCTCAGGAACGTGATCACCACTCCGACGCTGGTGCCACAAACAACATACCACCAGAAAGTTCAAATCTCCATACATCCCCGAACACACATATCATCATAACATATCACCAGCCATATCACAACATAACTCCAAACGGAACCCGATAGGTCTCGGGAACCGTAACACAGCATACGGCCGAATTTATCATAGCGCGCACGAACCATAACCGGCCCGGGAACCGGTGAACGAAATCATAATAAGGGCACGAGCGGAGTCGTGAGCAAACAATGCAATTTATATATCAAAACACTTTTTGAAACTTGATAATTTCATATGCTAACTCATTAGTCAAGTAGTTCGAACAATTAGTCAATACGGGGTTCGTTTCACAAAAGTATTTCCAAAGTAGTATTTATGGTTCAAAATATAATTTAGAATATCGTGGCAGTCAAAACATTACTTTATGATAGTCAAAATTCATAAACAAAAGTGCTTTGCCAACATTGTACAAAAATGAGACTAATAGAGCAAACAAGGGAATCTCAATGCTAGCGGGCCCACCTCGGGTCAAGTCGAGGTGGTGGACATGAATCACGGACATTTGGGGTCTATGGGATCATACGTGGAGGTTCCGAAGCGATTCGATTACATTTGCATAAGTTTCGGACATTTGATTACTTTTCAACCAAAAGGAGAACTTTAAGGTTCAATTCAATTGAATGAATAGTGCTCGATTTCCAATTCGGATTTCCAGGAACAGAATTGCCTCCGGGGCTCCAATATCGACCTAGTATACCTAAGACATGCCAAAAGAAGGAATAGGGTAGCCTTACATACCTTATAAGCGTCTCACGCTCGTCAAAACTCAAATCCCGTCTCGCTCAGAATCTACAAATGGTCAAAGTTACCAATTAGGAATTTCAAGACTTCCAGAATTCATTTAACTATGTATTTGTCTACCGAAATTTCGGCAGCACTTCCCCTATACATATAACATCCCCGAGACTTAGCTCGGCTCAATATCAACAACAACAACAACCCAACCATACCAAATGAATCAAGAATCACAACAAAATAGGTTCTAGCATCAATATTCTTCCTTTCTACATAAGGAGACAACTTCCATTCAAACTCCACAATATCAAACTAATATCAACATTCCCATATTCATTAACTAATTCAAGATTATTCAATCATAATGCAATAGCATTTCAACCAATATTCAAGGATTCAAACAATTCCGCCAATTCCATATTCTATCCGAAACTTCAACGAATACAACAACACTACCAACTCGCATTGTTTTCTTCCAAATTCATTAATAACAATAATGATTCACATTCTAGAACTCTACTTTCATAATTATATAAAAATTATATAAAAATCATATAATTTTCCATAACAACCCACAACCATTTTTAATGCTGACTTGATTCATTAAACCCATATTCACGTCACAAATGCAACAACGACGCAACTAATAGACTAAATAGAATTTAATCCATCACTTTCCATGGCACCATACTACACACGGCCACACACCCACTTACACACCCACACGGCCAAGCACACACAAACCACAATTTCATGATTTTCATGCACTTCTAACCACTATAACATATATACTTTTTCCATAACATAAAAGATAATTTTTTTACCTTTTTCTTCAATTTTTCCACTTGCCCTAACGTCGTCCTCTCGCTAAACTAATTATACCACATCGAAAAGCGTCCTGAGCTTATCAAGAATCCAAGAAGGAAGAGATTTTTGGGATCAAAGTTGAAGGACTTACATTTGTTTTTCTTTTTTTCTTGTCATGGCCGAAGGCCTCTTTAATTTTTGCTCTCAATTGTTTTCTCTCTTGAAGCTTCTTAAATGAGAAATGATAAGGATCCCCTTTACTTATACATATTGATCACATCATTAAATTTATGGGTTGGGCCTATTTTATGGCCGGCCACCCTTCCAATTTTGGGCCTCCATTTCTCTTCATTTTTTTTTGAGCCCAATTGGTCTATGGATCCTATTTGTAATTCCCGAAGCTAATTCCCGAAATTCCAATTTTACCCTCGGCATTCCTCCGCACTTCCGCATCAATATTTTTCATGAATATCACACATATATTAAATAAAATAAAAACATAGCCTTATTTCCTACAAGGCAAGATTATCCCAAATTTTTCCGAATGCGCAAACACGGGATATAACAGCTATCATCGAGTAATCGTGTTACCTAATTTACTCCATACGATCTCCAAATGTCATATGTATATTCTTATACTCAGATATTATAATCTTCATCCGTAATCCTTGTATAACTTTGCTCTCCCTTGAGCTCATACTAAGCCGTCGACAGTCTTGGTAACGTAAAATTTTCCGAGGTGTAACATCCTTCCCCCCTTAGAAACATTCGTCCTCGAATGTTGCAGTATTGCTAATTCACAACACCATCTTTGATTCCTTAGAGCCGTTATTCTTCCCTAAGGACCCGATTACCGTTTGCTTAGACTATAACTTGGTTCAGTTTCTTCTCATCTTCCCTGAACTCTTTCATTGCCTCCAACCAACTTCTTTCGCTTCGTCACCTTCACGTACATGGTTTGAAATTAACTAGTATTTCACCCTCATTTTGTCTCCATTCTTGTAATCTTGACTTATCGTGCCATAATTATTCATCAGCCCGTAAGTATCCTCTTTTTCTCGCTCCTTGTTTCCCTACTAGTGGGCAGTTACCTTGCTCATATACGGCACACTCTTTGCGTTTATCTCATCGGTACCATCTCAGCTATCCTTTTTATACCTGTTGATCTTAGACATACACTGCATCGACTCCCTGTAGTTCATTAGTTCGACTCCCTGTTCTTTTACGTCTTTGTCACTATCCCTTTTAATCTTACATTCTAAATAGTTATCCAATCATGACTTTGTCGCTAATGAGCATAATGGTTATGTTCCTTTCCAAGGCCAGTTATATCGATATCCAAAATACGTATATATGTAATGTTTCTTCGCCATTTATTATTCTTCGCAGTCCAGTTACACTTATGGCAACTTATGATCCGAGTTCAATTAATTTCTTAGCTCGCAACATCTTTGAGCTCTTGCTACAACTTTTTCTTTACTTCCTTCCTTCACATCTCTCGACACAAGTATACTTGTCTTTGATTTCCTTGTATTGGCGATCGTTTCGTCAATCGTTATTCCTTGTTGGCTCTCTGGTGTGGACTTCTTACAATTATAATTGGGCATAGCTTCACGTTAATGGTTCATATAATTCCATAGTGTATACTCTCATGTTCAGTATAATTAGTGGTCCATGAACTATTTTCTAATAACCGGTGAACTCTTTTATTTCCATTCATAGGAGCAGTGTTCTTTCTTTCCTTCAAAATATTTCCAAACTACCAATCGTTGATACTTTCGTTATAATAGTCGTTGTCATCCGAAATATCCTTTGAATTTTGTCATCCTCTCCATTATCCTTTGTGAACTTAGCTTGTAGCCTTTTCTTGCTCTCTTTATTACCCTTTAGAACACGTCGCTGCATACTCAGGTACTGCACAATTTTGCTCGATACGGGGGATTCAACCCATGATCTAGAAATATCGTAGCTCATGTCGGCATGGGGCATTCTCTTAAGGTGTCTTCCATACTTTCCCCTTATGTCTGCCTCATGGTACACTCATTTTCAATTCGTTTTTACTTCTCTCAGGTATCCTCCTGATATGCCGATATGTTTTGAACTTTGGCCCCGAGCTAATAAATCTCCTCTTCTGGAGCTTGAAATTGTCGTGATTCCTTTTAAGTCTAATATAATATGTTCTTCCCCCCTTATTAAGGAGATCCTTATACGCCAATAGTCTTCGAGTACTCATCGTCTTCGGTAATTATCTACCGCCCTTCACTATCTTCTTAAGGCCGGGGTTCTGTCATCGTATGGTCTGCCTTATTTATCCTTTTTGGTAGTCACACTCTTGTGTTCAATTGGAATACTCATAAGGGTATCCAATTCCGATGCCTCCTTTTTCATCTTTTCACACCTCTGTCCTTTTATAACTAGTAGGTTTTTTTTTCGGACCCACATTTTACTGGGGATATCGAGATTCACCACGTCCTTTATGCAATCTTCGATTATACCTTACTCCTTGTTTTTCTATTCCAGAATTTGCTTATAACATATCTAGAATTCTTCTTATCTTAAGTTCTCCTACAATTTATGTCTATATCATCATTTTGTCAACATTTCCATACCCTTCCATCCACTATTAGTCCTTTCGCCCATTTAGCTCACTTACTCGTAACTCTTCTTAACTACGCATTTATGTTGCAGCGGTGCATCCATTTTTTTCGAGCGTTCTGCTACTTTTGCTCTTGGCACAGAATTCTTACCATTTACACTCTCTCTGTCCTCGTTCATCGAACCTTTATTTCTCTCGTCGTTCATCGAACCTTTATCTATCTTTATGATGCTACGGCCGAGCGGTCTCCCATGCACGTTCCTTGCATTTCATTCCATCTCCTCTAAGATCAAATCCCTCGGTCTTCACATGAATTCTCATTCTATGCCATTAATTTTCTAATCAATCGTGTCGACCCATCATCCTTGTTCTTATCTCGGTGAGTAATCGGTTTCCTACCGTTAATTCGTTAAAGTATCCTTCTTACTCTCATGGTTAAAGATTTCCAGTTACTCTACGCCTAAATGCTCTCCTCTTCCTTCGACCAACCCATTAGTATACCTTTCCTACTTTCATCCCTAACCTTCCTTGGGTTTCTTCCTCCTCGAGCACGTTTCTTCTCTTGTTATTTGTAGTATCGGCTCTGAAGTTCGTGAAATATTCCTTTAAACGCGCAAATCCGTTCTATTCTTAAGTCATCCTTTCAGGAAAGCTCCTCCATGTCCGAGGCAACCGCATTAATATGGCTACATATTTATCCCTTTATATACCTTTCAAGGGTCGAAATCTCCTAACATCGTCGCAAGGCTTAATCAGTCTGTCTCTTACTTCACATTCATTGTCATGGTCACTATTCTTTTAGCCCCACTTATTGAAATCGGTTCTCGAACCCGACACGTTCCTCTCTTGTTTCATATTACCACACTTTATCCCTTTCACATGCCTACCTTCGAATTTTTACCCAAATAGTCTCGTGCCTTGCCTGTAGTTTCTCTCGGGGGATTCACTCACTCATGTTTCTTACCTTTCACCTTTTTGCGACGTTTTGATCTCCTTACCTTCCATCTACTCACTTTCTTTCTTTTCCAAATATCATTGTATTAAAACTTTCTAAGATTAACCTGTAGTGAAAGTAACATCAGCTTACTTTGTAACATTTGTACCATATCTTTTGTTACTTGAACTTTATCACCCTGTTCGATCAATGCCTTCAATATACCACTACGCCGGTTACTGGGGTACCCATACCCGTTGATACAATCACACATGGGATATCATACGCATTCATATATATATATATATATATATATATATATATGTATATATCATTACTACCATTTCGCCTACAAAATATTTCCAAACACTATTCAAGCTCATCCTAATTCCAGAGCTGTGATGCACTCTGTTTCTCTTCACCAGTTTAGTTTGCCTCGTCCTACACGACCTCTTATGGTTTCCAACCATTCCGTGTACTCTAATTTCCCTTAGGCTACTCTAGTTTCCCATTTGCCTCTTATGTCTAAATCTATAGGACTTTTAGTACACTTCCCAGGGGGGTCACCCATCCTAATATTTCTCTCACCTTAGCACGCTTAACCTTGAATCTTTGATGAAATCCGGTGCATTAATCAGCATATAATCGCATCCACCTCACCGCATGACCTTCATTACACGATCTGGAGCAAGTTGGAGTCTTAACAGATTCCAGAACATTCTCGTAACACATCTCTCTGCTTTAACAATTACTATTTTAGCCTTTTCAATCCCCAATGTTCACCTTTCACCTGTGTGTATGGCTACCTTTCACCCTGGATTTCCAGATTCCTGATGGTAGGGAACACACCTTCGTCGCCATTACTTATAGATACTCGGGTACCAGCCTGTTTGGATTTCCACTCACTATTCTTATATAATAATCTACAATAAAACTCATTTGTCGACTTTCCCTGAATCCCCCAACAGACCTTGCTCCTACTAAACCTCGAATGTAACCCATTTTAATCCTTCGGACTGCTAATCGTCTTTTTCGCAATTATTCTTCATGCTGTGCCAAGTCCATAACCCCTCTAAAACAACGCATCCCACTTCTTATCTATTTACGATATTTCCTTTCCACGCTTCTTCCTGTTAGGTGTACCAAACTAAATGGCCTGATTTTGAAAAATTCTGGCAGTCTCCTTTACAATTCTTACTATCCAAAACCTGAATGCAGCAATTACCAGCAATGCCTCACAGGGCATATATATATATACGACATATCCCAGTCACCCAGGGCTCCCAATTTCAGGTAAAAGAACAAAAATATCAAAACTTACCTTTGTGACTTCCCATATCATCACTCACCTTCTCCCGTCGATATTGTGCTTCTGCTGAGATCAAAGGTTAGTATAAGGAATCTCATTTCCTATGACTTGGATCTATCGCACGATCTAAGTCAGAAAGAAGTTCAACAATTTCTAGATGCCCTGCAGCCTCCTGTTTATAAGTGTGGCCGGCTTCACACCCATAAACAGGACTCTACTGGACACGACTTTGCAAACAACCCCTAGGCCGAACTGCTCTGATACCACTTTGTCACACCCTATCTTGATAGGGCATGATGGGCACCCGACCCTATACTCAGAGCCGAGCGAACTCCTTTAGCTCTCGTTATGTTCATAACCTCACTGGACTCTTAAGTTACGAAATGAAATGCATAATAAAAACTTGACAAAAACCATTCTTTTTGTCGTTCTCAAATCAAGTAAAATCTGTAATCATATGGAATTTGTAACATAATGCATAATGATACGTCGTCTTGCAGAGCCGCTTACAAAACTGACATCCTATACCCGTGACTCTGTCTGCAGAGTCTCTAACATCAATCAACATACCAAAACATGAATACTCTGACTCGGCAACACTCCAGAAGGAAATGGAGCTCGCCAATCCAGCTAGTACATCTCCTAGCAATGTCCTCTACTCATCTGTATGCACTTGCGTGGCATGAAACGCAGCCCCCGAAGAAAGGCGGTCAGTACGGAATATGTACTGAGCATGTAAAGCATGAAATACAGTAAACAGAGCCATAATCGGAACAAGAAACACAGAAAGTAAGTATATTATCCAGAATACCAAAATGCTTACTTTTAAAACACAAATCATGCATGTCAATAGGATATGTCCTATCCGGCCCATTATGGGACTCGGTGGACAAAACATGGTCGCCACCCCGTCATTGGCGCCATAAAATATCATACTCCAGAATAGGGAATAACTCCGTAACACATCATACTCCAGAACACATCATACTCCAAAACACATCATACTCCAGAGTGTATATACATATAACGTATCCCGTCCCTCTTGTGAGTGACTCGGTGAACAATGCAGTAGAGTGCGCACGAGAACGTATCCTGGCCCGGGACTCAGTGAAAGATACATTGAGGCATGCACGAGCAGAGTAGTGAGAAACCATATGCATACAAATCAATTTTAAGACTCGATAGGTAAGAACACTAATCGACACTTGAAGGATCATAAGCACGTTTTGAGTCAATCCGAGTTAGCATATGAAAGTTATGGACATTAATCATTACAGAAACCTTTATGAACGTTTCAAAACAATCCGAGACCGTCTATGAAAGTTAGAAACATTAATCCTTATAGAATTCTTTTAGGAACAGGAACTCTCTATGATTTACTCGTTAATCCATCATACAATAACTCGACCACATTAAGCATGCTTATGTCAAGAAGTGAATAAGAATCATAAACAAGCTCGGAATTTAGGAATAGAGTCACCCCAAGGTGCATATCATACCTTATTTAGCTCTAGGACATGCCAAAAGAAAGAAAGGGTAAGCCTTACATACCTGTTCCACCTCCTATTAGCTACACTTATTTGTCCAAGCTCGCTAGTCTACATTCAAGAGGATTTACACAATCATTAGACTCATCGTTATACGCTTGTCTTAGTCCTTCAAATAAATTCATTTATAATCTGCCGAAATTTCGGCAGCATTTCCCCTGTTTATATGCCTAGCCCAAAATTACAATTCAGCAACCAACAACATCAACAAAAATACCAATAGTAATAACATCATTTCCAACACAACATATGCCATAAATCAGCCCACACACCATTTTTCCCATTTTCTCAACCAACCAATTTGCGATACAACTAATTAATAACTTTATTTTCGTAAAGAAGCCGAAATTAATACCAGCAACATAGATAACAACATCTTCAACATCCTACAAAATAAATACATATATTTTTATCCAAATTTCTCTTCAAGCCTAAATCCATAATTCGACAACACCAACAACCGAATTTATCACACTATTCTCTCTGTTCTAATCCGTTAAAACTCTGAATAAACTTGTTAACAATGAAAAGGAACCTTAATCTTACCTCAAGTGTACAGCCACCACGTTCACCCTCTTCTTAGTTTATTTTTAGCTCAAATTGAAGGCAACACGACGTACGACACTTTTCTCTTCATGGGCTTCGGAATTCGGGGCTCAGATTTTAGTCAAAATTGATTTTTCTCTCTAGTATCTCCTCTCTCTTTTTCTCCAGAATTTTCTGGTGTTTTGGTATGAAAAATGAGGAGATAAAGCTGATATTTCACTTAAAAAGGTGTGGGTAATGGGCCTGACCCGGTTGGGCTCGGGTTGGGTCTGGCCCACTGACCTTTCTACCTTAAAACGTCCATATCGCTTTATCCCGATGTCGCCTGTGAGCCCACGAACTATGGTTGGAAATATATTTCAATTATATACAACTTTCATTCTGGGAGTTTCCCCAAATTCCAAACTTATAATACCGTTTTGGCCCCTCGAAGTCAGATCACCCGAAAATGTTTTCTTAAATCGTCCTTTTGGAGGGCTTGCACTCATTTTCGGCTTATGGGTCCTTCTTAGGACTTGCTCAACTTCACATGTACTACCCATATATCTCTTCATATGTCCTTTATAAAATCCCGACATGTGGGCCCCACCTTAACTTATAGTTACGAGGGCTATCATCGAGTAATCGTGTTAACTGATTTACTCCATATGATCTCCAAATGTCATATGTATATTCTTATACTCAGATAATATAATCTTCATCCCTAATCCTTGTATAACTTTGCTCTCCCTTTGAGCTCATACTAAGCCGTCGACAGTCTTGGTAACGCAAAATTTTCCGGTGATTGTTCTTGCTTCTCTATCATCAAGAGAGAAGATCAACATCAAAACCCATAAAGAATCTATGGAAGGTGATTGTTCTTGCTTCTCTTCCAAGTTGTGATAAACTTGGTCTTGGAAGGAGTTAGGGAAGGTGAATTTCTCCTATAATAAGGTATGATCTTCCTATTATTTACATGATTGAGTTGATATAAAGGTTTAGTGACCCTTGGAAAGGAAAAGAATTAAAGTGGAGAAGTCATAAATGTTGAAGTGAAGAAGATGACTATGAGATGAACTTAAAAAGTGGACTTTGGTTAAATTCGGGGCTAAATTGAATATAAATTCTTGATTATACTATTGTGGATGTTGTTATTGTTAATTGGGAGTTGTTTCGTGATATGGTGAAGGTCAAAATAGGGGAAATGGTACCCAAATGTCGTTAGTTCGTTAATTGCACTAGTTTGAACTTAGAAGTGTTTTCAAGACTTAACCTAGGTATGAATCCTCTTGAATGTAGATTTTTCGGACATTGGAGGAGAATGTTAAGTAGACGTAAAGGTATGTAAGGCTAACCCTTCTTTCTAAAGGCATGGTTTCCTCATTGTGAACCTATACGTGATGTCCACAATATTCGTATTCCTATAAATGCTAGAAGTTCATACTTCTCAAGATTCTCATGATATTGTGACAATGTTCCTTGTGTTGATAGTGATAACGATTATGATGATGAGTTCAATTCTAGAGATGCCATCTAAGATATTCACAATGTTCTATTCTTAGAAATGCTAGCAGTTCATGAATTTCAATATTATTGAGATACTTTTGGTAAAAGCTCTTCATAGTGATGATTATAATGATGATGATGATGGTGATTCCATACTAGAAACCGAGGGTTTACCAACTTTATGCCCGATAGTGTTGTAATGTTTCTCTTAGATACTTATATATGTCATAAATGTATGTAGCTAGGTTGTGACACTGAGCTTATATGGCCGGGTATGATATCTATTGGGCCCACACCACTGCAGTTGGGTACGGACAATATCGAGCCTTGTTATGGCCGGGTATGGGTGACACCGAACCTACATGGTCGGGTATAGTATCATTATATGTACATGTATGGAATGTTTTCTTTAGAGAAAGGTTGAGTAAGCATGATGAACGTCTTAAGAGGTACTATGAGGTATCAATGATGCATTTATGTTATGCTATTCCTCATGCTTTCATTATGTTACTATTCATGCCTTACATACTGAGTACGTTATTTGTACTGTGTCCTTTTGTTTGTGGACGCTGCGTTCATGCCCGCAGGTAGACATGGAGACAGACTCGACCCTTAGGCTGCTTCCTCAGAGATTTTCTAGAAGAGCTCCATTTGATCCGGAGTTACAATAGTTGGTATTATTCTTTTGTGTACATATATGGGTATGCCGGGGTCCTGTCCCAACTTTATAACAACGCATACTCTTCGTAAAGGCTTATAGACAAATGTTTATAGGTAGATATCTCTCAGCTTTGTTGACTCATATTTTGTATATCATTTTGATAGCCTTGTCAGCTTGTGTATATGTGGGCATAGCTAATGATGTTGATATAAAAGTGCCTTAGTCCGATGGAATTTGTATTATTGATGCATGGTAATTATGAGTTAGCCATGTGGCTAACCTAGATATGATTATGAAAGTATAACGAGAGGTGCTCGGCAGGTTAGCTCTGGGTGCCCATCATGGCCCTCCGGTTAGGTCGTGACAAGAACCCTTACCTCGAACTTTGGTCCAATAGACTTTTTTTCTCTTATTTGAAAAAACTCTTTAAACCCGATTTTTCTAATTTTCCATAAATACATTAGGTGGCGGCTCTAAAAATACTAGAATCCAATTAGAACACCAATAACCTCGTAGTAACTTTTATGCCTTAACCCACATAAAAGCGAACCATAACAGGACGATGATGGGTTAACTTAGTTAAGTTCGGTATACATTTTGGGAATTGAATAACTAATTTGGGCAAGGACCCTTCAGTGAGATACATGAGGATATTAGAGAGACTGTTGTGTAATATGCTGGGTTTAGAGAGTGTTCAATTTCGAGTTGTAAGCGTTAAGAAAAACTCTAATGTGCAGAGTGTGTTGTTTGATCCTATCTCCGATTTGATTTAGATAGCTTATAGAACTTATGATTATACGGTATTCGATTGAGTGGATTCAAGGACTGACTACAGTATTGATGATCGTGAATTGATTAGAAATTGAGAAATTGACGAGTCTAGAAAAGGTATAGACGATTATGGATCAATAAGAAAAAGGTACATTTTCTTGCATATTCCAGTTGAGATGTGATTGTTGCGTGAGCTTAAGAAGGAAATATACTGGAATGGACTATGTGGTAGGACAGAGTTCTGTGAGGTTTGCGATCAGCAGCTAGTAATAAGCACATTTAGTTAACCAACATGTTGAGATTTATAAGAAGTGGCGTGGTGGTACACCGTTGAAAAAGTTCGTAACATTTTACATTGAATAAGTTAGTGTACTTTAAGAGGAAGGATTATGGAATCCCTATCAGGTGAGGACCAGAATTATATTTTCGGGAGGAACCTTGCTTGTGGTAATATAGTGTGATTGCAAGTAATATTGACTGGATAGTTTGGGTAAGAACTTTTGGTTATTAAAGACTTGGGGGTAATTGCGTGAGATTTCGAGCGGCAGTATAAGATTGGATACTTTCGAAGAATTTATGGGCATATAGAGGTGGTACTATGAAAGGTTTGATGATTATGTAATTACTATATGAGGCTTTAGTTTTTGCGTCGAAAAGTTCGGGTATGTATCAAATTTGTGTATCGGGTAAAGGTTGAGAAATATGAAGATTGAATTCGTAAGGTATAGTTCTTCGGTACTAAGTTGATGAATGGGATAAGACTCTACTTGTGGAGTCGAAAGTGATGGACATGATTTGTTATGCATGGTATGGCTGTGATTGGTTTCGAAACTCAGAGGTTGTTTTCATGATTATTGGTGGTTTTAGAGAGTGTGCATTCATTCAGGGTTAGCATGGTTCGAGTTAAGCTTAATGGTCTATGGTTATATTTCCTGGAAGTTATTTAAGGATTCGATGAGTTTCGGCTCATATTCGAGGTAAGATATACTTACCGAGCTTTGTTAGGATTTCCTAGTGGATCTGATGATATTTTCTGAGAATAGTTACTTGGACAGAACAATGGTATACAATGAGCTTAGTACAGATTTGAGGAAGAACTAATGTTCGGGAGGTCTTTATAGTGACCAGTTGAGTTCCGATGGACTTTGCTCGGCGAGATAGTCAGTGGTATGGTTCATGTATTGTGATTTGAAGGATTAGAAGACTTGGAACTAGCCAAGTCGGCTGTCAATAAGGTTAGTTTTGATGGAATTGCGTAGAGAACTCAGGTGAATCAAGGATTCATTTTTAGAAAGAGTAAGTCATGGTTTCAGATTTGTGGTGTGTGTCCATGTGTTTCTAAGAAATCGCGGTGCGAGTATCGGATTTAGAAGATGTGGGAGGAAGAGTTAGCGGAACTAGAGTATTTTATCGGTTCAGAATGGGCTATGGTTTGTGAGAGGATTGCGTTGGTTTGCGAAAGTGTTTGTGGGTTCTATTGATCACGTTCAGAGTTGCGGTTTTATCAATCAGAGAATTCGAGCAAAGCAATTCGTTTATTCGAGGATCAGTTACGAGGGAAATTCGAATACGGAGATATGAGGATTGGAGCTTGAGCTAAGTTTGGAGAGTTGTGACTAGTAAAGTGAGCGATTAGATTTTTCTGAATGTTACACCCAATAAGGGTGTTACGCGATAAGGGAAGGAGGGCAAGTGAGCCGAGGTGTATTGGCCTGTTTGAGACTATCTGTTGTATTGATCCTCTATTTTATGAGTTAGTTTTTCACCAGATCTATCGAATGTTCATCCAATTTTCCATGGTTTTGTGTTGGAGAAGTACCGTTCTGGTGGTTTTTTTACCATTTGTTGGGATTCAATTTTATCCGATGAGAATCTTTCCTATAAGGAGAAGCCTGACATGCGTAGCCGATATCTTCAGTTGTTACCGATTCGAGCATTTTTCCATCTTCTCTTCCTTGTCACTCAAGGACGAGCGATTGTTTAATTGGTATATAATGTAACGACCCGTTTGGTTGTTATTGCTTTTTCGACCCTTTTGACCCTTTCCCGAGCTTGGTTAGCTCGCTTTTGACCAGAGGGAACCGTTGACATGCTTCTCGAGGTCTTTAGATTTAATTCGGACGACTTTTGTGAAAATTGAGCTTAAAGCAAAAAAGAGTTGACTCAAAGTTGACTTTTGGGTAAACGAACCTTTTTCGGATATCCGTCCATTCTGAGAGGTCCGGATAGTCGTTTAAAACTGTTATGTATATTTGGTTTGGTTCCCAATGCACTCGGGTGAATTTTGGGGCTTGGGTTGGAAAGTTGATTTTAGGCCGTTAGGGAGTTGACTCGGAAAACAAGTCCTCTGTTGGGAATTTTGAGGCCATGAGTGCGTTCGTAACGCGTTGCTATATATATCTGCATATTTGGTTCCGAGGTGATTCCGGGTGTCGATTTCAAGTTTGGAAGGCACCAGGATTTTCTAGTGTCTGGTGAGCGCCATGGCGGTAGGGCTGAACACTATAGCGGTAGGTCTGATCACTATAGCGGTGGCGCCATAGCGATCGACGGGCTGTGACTGGGGGGGGGGGTATTTAATGATATAAAAAACCCAAGTCTTTTCATTCATTATTATTCCGAACATCTCGGGAGCTTTTATAGGGGTTTCTTAGGGAAAACTCTTAGAGGTAAACTCACCTATAATCTCTAACCTAATCTTGATTCTTTATCTCACCTAGTTATCAGTAATCCATGCTAGAATCTTCCTAAAGTTATGAGAACTAAGTGCGTCTTAGATTATCTTCCTCTAATAAACTTATGAGTATAAAACCTTTGCTAATGAAGTTAGCGTGGGTTAGCCTAGAATTGATGGGTAATGACTGTAGTAACTTGAATCTTCCATTTCTAAGGCTTAATTTGTGAATTAAAGGTTAGGGTTTATACCTAAAATTGGGGGTTTTACTTGAATTTCGAAATTGGGTGAATCTTTGAGTTCATTTAGCAATTAGTTGATGGGTTTTGATCACCTAGTGTTTAATTTGATATTTTAACCCCGAGTTTTCCATTTTGCCCTCGTGGGGCTCATTTTCCAAAATTCTAGGGTTGGTTTTGACCTAGTTTGAATGATAGCAATATTAGTGTCGATCTTCATGATTTCTAATCTAGATTTCGAATATGCCTAGACTTCTTTGATCTTAAGGCTCAACAGAAGGGAAGGCTAAAACGTGATTGTTGGTGTTTACTGTTCGGCCATCCAGGTAGGTTATGGCTTACCCTTGGTGAGACTTCATATAACGAAGAATATATTTAGATTATATTGTCAGAGAAAACATGTAAACTTTCGAGTATGAAGTTGGGTTAGATATTTCCTTAGGTTGGGCCCTGTTGTGTGATTAGAGCTAGCCAGCCCGTTGTGTTATGACATTGATTGTTCTATTATATTGGCTTGATGCCACGTGTTGTTAGTAGATATTGGGAATTGTTGTTACATCTTAATTGTGATATGGTAGTACCTTACTTTTGATGTTGATATGAGGATAGAGTTCGGTATGACCTGTGCAGTCTTCCAAGATATTGTTAGCGTACCCATGTTTGTACTTGTGACACTGATATATTGTTGGCGTACCCATGTTGGTACTTGTGACATTGATATATTATTGGAGTCCCTATTGTTGGTACCTGTGATATTTAGCTGATTCTTGATGTTGACATATGCATTGCACTCATTCTCATTCCTCATGATATACTGCTGATACACTGTTGGTACTTGATGAAACACTGTGATGAGCTGGGCTCGATTTTTAAATGGGAGTTATGTGAGAGTCCGATATCCTATGTTAGTTCCAGAATCGTGGATTGAGTGAGTGCAGGGACTTCGTGGGTCCCCCAGGGTGGTGTCAGTGAAAACCCCCGTGGGCAAAGATCCGGGTCTTGTCTGTCTGTTGGGCAAAGATCCGGGATGAGTGGCACTTAGACTTCACGAGTAACCTTGGGTTGTGCTACCGGTACGTCGATATTTCCGTCCAGAGTACAGGTGCACACAACATTGCATGGCATTGCATTTGCATTCATACATCAATGCATTGCATTGCATCTGCATTCATACATCAATGCATTGCATTGCATTGTGGTTTATATTGAGATGGTTTGGTGCTTTACTTGTGATATTGGCTTCGGATTGGTCATATTGAGACTTGGCTTATTTGGGTTTAGATGCTCTACTTAGGCATTGACGTGTACTTGGTTGCGATAATGTTTGACTTATACTTGTTGATTTATCTGCCTATCTTGCTTTATTATCTGAATTGTGTTATCTATACTTAGTCGGCCTATGATACCTACCAGTACTATGGTTTTGTACTGATCTGCACTTGCTGCATTCTTTTGTGAATGTAGAGTACCAAGTTGGGTTTTCCTCCGTTTCTCGTGGCTGATAGTCTCCATCAACTTAGCATCGAGTTTCCAGGGTGAGCATGAGTCGTTCGCCACCTTGAAGTCTCCTTTTATTATGGTGTCTTGCTTTTCTACTCTGATACATAGACAGATTGATGTATTATTATATTCCAGACTTGTATAATTTCATTTAGATGCTCTTGTATGACTTAGACCAGACCCTGGGGTATTTTCCTTATTTCCGCACTATTTCTATTATATATTATTGTGAGACTTACATAATTATTCTTTTCTACTTGATTGAATTATTTATTTATGCATTTACTTATCGTTAGTTTGAGGGTTCTCTTACCGAGATGGGGAAGGTAAGTGCCCATACGGCTTGGTCGAAATGGGTCGTCGAAAGACAAATGCCGGAACCATTTTCGATACTTCCAGGGATGTAACCTGTTGCTGCAATGGTGGACTATCAAACATATTGACATGGCCAAGGAGGTTCAGGGTTGGAGTCGACAGAGCAGGGTAGACCGCCTCGTAGACTACTATCCAACTCTCGGGTTTATGTCCAAAAATGCTTGGGTTGATTTCTTCACCGACTTGACCGAAGATCGGATTCATTGGATATTTACTGACTTTATATCTGAGACTATGGTGGTTCGAGGCAAGAATTGCCCCTTTGTGCCACTAGCTGGGGTTTGAGGAATCCGTCCTTATTATCCATCTCAGGGTTTGAGATAGTTCGGTAGGAGGCAAGTCATACCTTAGGTAGGAAACCCCGAGTAGTTCATCATTGAGCATACAAAATAGAAAATCAAGAACGCTGGTGTAATTTTCAGAGAATGGAAAGGCCGCGTGAGTTGAGGCCCAAATACCATAGCTCCGGACAGGTTTGAAGCAGGGTGTGACCTAGTGTATTATGAGTGGCTACAAGAAACTTGGCTCGTGCACCAGGGCCCGAACCTCCCCAAGAAGCCCAAGAAAATGAGCGTCTGAAAGAATGCTTATAGGGTATAGACGAGCATTTGGCCAGGATCTTGGAAGAAACAGACCCAGTGATTATCACTAATGGCTGACTTACAATGGCGAATCAAGAAAGGCAGAAAGCACGGACTTTAGGAGAGACAGCTGAGATGCTGCGGGATAAGGTGCTATAAATGGAAAAACACCTCCAGGAAATAGGAAAGAAAATTGAGGAGGTAGACGAATTACTGGACATGGCTGGGAATCTACCAAAAACCATACCCAAGAGCAACAATATGGAAATGTCCCTGAGGAGGTGAGGGAATTGGTGCTAAAATACGTACCACTAGAGAGAAGGCCTGTAACACCCAGAGAAGGAACCCCTAAAGGGACAAATGGGGAACAAGGAGCCAGGTCGGATCTATGGGTGTTTGAATCAGACCCACAAGAAGAAACAAAACCCCAAGAGAAGGATCCCTAACTCATTGAAGAAGAAGAGCCAGAGGAGGAAGAAGAAGAGCTAGAAAAGGAAGAGGAAGAGCCTCGGGATATGAAAGAATCAGAGCTTGTCAACATAGGGGTAGAAGGAGAGGAGAACCCCTTTGATATGTTTTCGAATTTCAAGGAACGATGCGGATGACGAATCTCAGTTATTATGCCCCTATTGATAAGAGAATGGATTTCTATGCACCTTCGCCTATGTTGATGTCTGCTGCCTGTACTATGGCATCAGAGAACTTTGGAAGGGTAAACCTTCCTACACCGGCTCCGTGGAGCATAGACTTCAGAGCCCGATCCTTCCGATTCAGAGTAGCTCCTTTGCCCATCACTTGCAATGAAGTGTTTAGAAAGATGATGGCCACCGGGATGGATTACACCACTAGGGCTAAGCTACCGATTCTTGACTTGGTGTATGCCTACAAAAGATGCCCATTCCACCTCAATCAGGCGGGTCATACCTTGAATGAATGTTTGGTATAGAGGAAAAAGATTATTAGTTTGATCAACGACAGGATCATCGGGACTTTGTGGGGGCCGCATACCTTGCTGTCCATGGCCCTATTATCCTAGTAGAGGAAATTACCCCCGAGAGTCAAGTTTGGTGGTACGATTTCATAGTTTTTGAGGAGTTATACGCTCGTCTTTTCTCGATTTTTTCTTGCCATTAGGGCCCTACAGAAAAAAATTTCTGTTTATACCATACTGGAGCCAGGGGACATAATATTGAAGAATTCCATGCCTTCAAACTTAAGCTCGAAAATATGATCTAGACCGGACAGATCTTGTTCCTACTTCCACCGTGGTTTTGAGAAGAAGAAAGATCGGCATGAGAGAGCAAGTTCGTAAGGACATCGACTTGTAGAGCTATACTTTTGGGTAGATATTAGGTGTCCCCTCTTTTCCACAAATGCTGCCCCCACCCTCATAAATGTAAAGGAACCGCGCTGACCTGATGTCTCTATGGAAGGATACGCGGGAAGCCCTAGTCGGGCCTGGTCTGGGGATGTCTATAGTTAGGATTAGCCAAAGGATATTTAGGAAGAAATGTATATCCTTCTTTTGTAATCGAACTACGTTGGGGCTGATTTCCCCCAGCAGGATACATAGGCAGTCAACGTAAGACTCGGTCCCTTCATGATTTAAATTATAATGCGCCCCCGCCCCCCCTCCCCTGTCCCGTTTGCTTAAATTTGTATGAAAGGCCGAAGGGTTCGCTGTAGTAAGTCAATCGTGAAACCACCAAACCAAGATCCACCCAAACATAAAAAGCCTGTAATACCTGAGCCTTTAGAACATAGGATCAAAAGTATTCAAGCTTCAATGCATGACTTTATGTGCTACTTGCGCTTTAAATACCCATAGGTGATATCTTGCTTTTATATTTAATATTCAAAAACTAACTTTCTTTACCGTTGAGTTATTCTTATCTTATAGAAAAGGGCCGATTAGCGTAACATTGAAAGCTGGCATAGTTCGCGAGATCCAAGGCCGCATTAGCATCCATCTCAGACAAAGGAAAAGACAAAATGACTGCTACCCCCGAAGAAGTAAGAAATGAGCTTGTTCTCCGCAACGGTGACACCCAGGACTCTCAAGAGGCAGCATCCTAGCAGGATGTAATTGCAACATTGTTAACTACCATCGCAACTCTCCAAGAAAAGGTAGCCAGAAGGGAGGCGACCGATGCCGAAAAGTAGGCCTCCAGTTACCCCTCTTTCCGACCACTCTCCTATCTACCTACCAGGAACCATGCCACCTCCACTAAACACTGCCAATCTAAACCATGCTGGCCTCTCTTGTTGTACCCCCACCACCATAGGAACCACCTAATCAGTCCCCTCATACCAAATCCCTCAACCGGTATTCTTCAAACCGGCAAGCCAAGCTCACGCACCCGCCCCACTGGCTGGGCAAATTACCACTATCCCGCTTAACCATCCCACTCACCAAATGTCCTTCTTCACTCCTAACATCCCAAACAAATGTTTCCCGGGACACAAGAAGTTGGATCATTACGAGGAAATGGAGAGGACTTGGAGGGCTGAACAAGATAGACGCGAGAAAGATATGGAGAGGAAGATGGAGGAGTTGCTAGAAAAATCCAACAGGTCTGCAAAAAAGGCCACGGGCCTAAGGTACGACGACTTGTGTATGCACCCATATTTGCTAGAAGGGTTCAAAATTCAGGAATTTGAAATGTTCAACGGGACGGGGAATCCTAAAGCATACCTCCGTTTATACTGTAACTAGTTGGTCGGAGTGAAGAAGAACGAACCTTTAATCATGCAACTATTAAGTCATAGCCTGACTGGCGAAGCAGCCGAATGGTTCGCCACACAAGACATGCGCCAATGGCTTCTTTGGGAAGACATGGCAGAATCCTTCATAGAGATATTTCACTTCAATGTTGAAAGCGTACCGGATCACTAATACCTCGAGAAGGTCAAACAGAAGTCAACAGAGCACTAGAGAGAATTCACCAGCAGATGGAGGGTCGAAGTAGCCCATGTACATCTGCCAATGTGTGAGGGAGAGCTAGTCTTGGTGTTCATTGGGTCACAGGAGCCTGATTTCTATGATAAGATGTTATCCATGGCCGGGAGGCCATTTTCTAAGTTGGTAAAAATGGGAGAGGCCATAGAAGATGGTCCCAAATCTGGAAAGATCATCAGTATCTCATATAAAATGTCTGGACAGGCCGCTACGAGAGTATTCCGCAACAAGAAAGAGGACATGGCGAGCATATCCACATTATGAACCAAATCTAAAAGGACCACAATCTTCTCACCAAACTCCACCCCTCGAGAATTACTCTGCTCCTTCATAAAGCCCAACACCCGTATATTATGCGCAACCAACCTTCACCACCACTATACCAACCTACACGGCTCCGCCCAGTGTTCGTGTGTCCACTCCTGTTTATCAACTAGCACCACAGTAAACATACCAGCCACCACCCCAAAAACACTATCGCCTACCGCAAAACAACCCACCACAAGCCTATCAACCCTAAAATTACCAAAATCAACCACCGCCCCCATCATATAATGCTCTATGTCAAGCTTTCTAGAAAAGGCCAGTAAGAGAATTCACGGCGCTTCTCGAGCTGAGGGCTCAACTTTTTGAAAGACTACTAACTGCGAGATTGATCTAGAAAGTCCCACCAAAAGCAGCACAGCCCGGAAGCAGGTTCTACAGGGCCGATCAAACTTGTGCCTACCATTCAGGAAGGAATGGGCACAACACGGAAGATTGCATAAATCTAAAACACAAAATCCAAGATCTAATTGACAAAATAGAAATCATCTTGGAAACAACAGCTCCCAACATAAACACGAACCCACTACCGAATCATGAAAATAGCGGGGTCCATATGATAGAGAGAGATGAAGACTGGGAAGCTTGCGCGACGTTGGCCCCCAAAATGGTCAAGTCTCTTGAACAGACAGTTGCCTCCTCACACTTCAAAAACGTCCCAAATTCAAGGTCTTGATCCCCAGTCCGAGAGTTCTCAAGGCTATACCAATATTCAGGACTTTGGTTCCAGCACCCGTGGTAGCCCAGGTGGGGCAACAAATTGCGCCTAACCCCAAAAAGCTAATCACTGTGCAAAAAGCGATGACCCAAGGCATGACTCATTCAGGATGATTCTACACTCCTAAGGAATTGGCCCAGAACACCATAAGGAAAGAAAATAACCAGAAAAAGGCGATAACCGAAGGAGAAGCCGAAGATTTTTAGCGGCGCATGCAGCCAAAAGATTATTCCATTGTTGAGCATTTAAAGAAGACGCTGGCACAAATATCAATGTTATCATGGTTGGCTAGGTCGCCGTCAGGCATGCGCTCATGAAGGTATTGGACGACGCACATGTACCGGTTGGCACACGTAGTGAAGATTTAGCCGAACTAGTAGACCATATCATTGGAGAACAAAAAATCTGCTTCTCCAAAGAGGAATTGTCAGTGGAGGGAACCTCTCACAACAGAGCCCTCCATATCACCATAGAATGTCGTGACAAGGCCATAGGGGGAGTACTTATGTATAATGGGTTAGGCCTCAACATCATTCCGTAACCACATTAAAACAGCTTGGCTGTGACATAGGCAAGATTCGCCAGAACGAGAAGACTGTCATGGGATTTAATGGATCCCTAAGTGATTTCTTGGGAGAAATGGACCTACAAATCCAGGTCGGACCTACCTCCTTCATCGTAGAATTCCAAGTTATGGCAATCACTGCCAATTACAACATGGGAAGACCCTGGATCCACTCTGCCTGTTACACCTTGGAAAATTTGCCATCGACGAACAGCAAATAGGCTAGCGAAGGGCACGACTTATACGATGTTGTGGTAAGAAAGAAATAGCATTTGATGATCCTAATCAAGATCCAAGGACATTTGACGTAAGGGAAGAAGGTTGTCAAAGAAAGTAAAGGATATGTTACGTGTCGGGTAAGAATTATGAGCGACAAGTTAACGATGGCTTAAAGATGTTTCAAAGACGAATGATAACGTCCCTTAGATTGGTATTGAGGTGTTAATCAAGTGTCAAGAAGGTTCCATAAGGATGGGAGACCAAACGAGTCAACGAGAATGAGTTTGGACAAACTGGGCATTATACGACCCAACATACTGGCCGTATAAATTATACTGGCCATATGTCTGGCCGTATAATCAGCCAAGAATGACACACTTCACTGGACCAGATCTACGCCCGTATGTTTGTCCGTATGTTCTGGTCAGCACAGAAATTAAAATGATACAAGGACCTCTCTCTCATTTTATTTCATTTCATTTCCACTTTCCACTCTTCAAGAAACCTCAAGAACCCTCTCCCTTATTCATCCACAAGAAACCAGGGGAAAACCATGATCAACTATACCAAATCCACAAAAACAAGTGTAGAAAACCTACAAAAGTTCATCTATATCAAGAAATCTCAAGGGAAGTGAGTTAGGGTTTTGTGCAAGAAGATAATTCCCACTCAAGGCTTATTCTTCCACTATCTAAGGTGAGTTTTATGATCATTAAGGTGTTGAAAGTTAAAAACACTTGGATTGTAGAAAGATATAGGAAATGGGTCATGAATGAGATAATAGTATCATTGTTGAGTAGTAGTTTGGGGTAAATTATGAATATTGCTATGTTGTGATTGTAAGTATGTTATGAATGAAATTTAGAACATGGAATAAGTATTATATGTGAGAAAATGCAATAATGAACTATGACCATGATTATGGAGAAATTGGAGTGAAATGGTGAAATGTGGGTAATGTAGATGAATGATGATTGTTGTTTGCGATATTGTGAATGTCGTTATGAATGTTTGGGAGTTGATATAGAATATGGGAAAAGTTGTATAAATAAAGGAAATGCTGCTCAATTTTATATAGCTTTAATAAGCACGTGTAAGTAATCGATTAGCTAATGTTAACGTGAATTCTCTTGAAGGTAGAAACGTGGGCATCGAAGGAGAACAAGCAAGCGATAGACTAGTTAAACGGAAAAGGTATGTGAGGCTAGTCCTTTATTTCTATGGCATGAATCCGATGGAATGATTGTTCCTTCCTCTCCATGAATCCTCTATATCCCGGATAGCTAAGAGTCTATGTTCATGAATAGCTACATGAGATAAGAGATACATTACGAGCCCAATAATGATGATGATGAGCTTAAGTCTAAAGATTCTAGAGTTCATGATATGATGTCCCTATAAAGTTGATTATGTTGTTCATTGTACACACTCACCTTATATGTTATTTCCTTCAAGGTGAGGCAGAATGCTTATAAATGCTCCATAATAGAATCGGGGGTTCACGACCTTATGTCACCCCGATAGAGTATAATTGTCTAAAGTTTCCAGTCATGCATTATGGTAATAGTATGATGAGAATATGATAAGGCTATGATATGTACATGATGATACTACACCGCACCTATTTGGCCGGGCAGACACCGCTAAGGCGGGCAGCGTATACACCATGTCTAGATGGCATGGGCAGACACCACTAGTAGACGACATGAGATGGTACCCTCGGACGCGGGAGGCCTGGGCGCAGGCTAATGATTATCACACCGTACATATTTGGACGGGCAGCTTATATATTTATGCATATATGATATGATGATGATTATGAAGTACGCCAGCATGTGTTATTTCTTTTATAAGTGACAGTCATATACATTTGCTCCTTATTGATGTTTCCTTTATCTCATTGACGTATTTTCATTACTTATGCCTCTCATACTCAGTAAAATGTTCGTACTGACGTCCATTTTCTTTGTACGCTGTGTTCATGCCCACAGGTAGACAGGGAGGTGAGCTTGATCCAGACTCGTAGGAGCTGTTAGCTGACTTGAGAGGATTCCATTGTTCCGGAGCTGCTATTTGGTTGATTCTTTTGTGTGTATATATATATATGTATGTATTTTGGGGCACGACGGGGTCCTGGCCCGTCCCTATGGCCAGCACTCTAATAGAGGCTCGTAGATACGCAATTGTGGGTTATATTATATATATATATATACATATATATATATACATATATATTATCATTTTGATAGCCGAAAGGCTTATGTATATATATAAGTGTCAATGTTCTCAAATGAAAAATGATTTGAGTATGAATTTGATAAAAGAATGCTTAATGAGTATGATGAGTAGCAGAACGAGTGGTGCTCGATGGTTAGCCCCGGGTACCTGTCACGGCCCCTAGTCGGGTCGTGACAAAAGTGGTATCAGAGCAGTTCAGTGCTAAGAAATGTCTATGAGCAGTGTCTAGTCGAGTCTTATTTATGGTGTGTTACGCGCCACACTAATAAACAGGAGGCTAAAGGGCATTTAGGAAAAATGACCATCTTTCATTTTAAGAGATCGTGCGATAGAGCTGTGTTAAAATATTTTCTCCTCCCTAATAGTGTGCTATGATTTCAGAAATGCCGCCATAGGGAAAAGCTACAGCTGCCCAGAAGGGAAAGACTACGATGGAAAGACGGGTGGAAAGAGAGCCTCCGATGAATGTAGAAGAGGGTGAATCACATAATGAGGCCCCATCTAATACTTCCTCCACCTCGCCAATATAGAAGAACAAGGAGGAGCTTCAGCTCCAGTTCCTCCACCGGTTGCTTCGGGTCAATAAGTGACCGAGGCCATTCATCTATTGACACAGTTGGTTGCCGCCCAGGCACAACGGTAGAATGTGAGTTCAAGTGATCGGGCATCTAGTACCAGAGCCCGTGATTTTATGAGTTTGAATGCACCGGAGTTTTTCGGGTCAAAGCCGGATGAAGACCCGCAAGGTTTTATTGATGAGATGCTGAGGACACTGAGGATTATTCATGCCTCCGAGACTGAATCTGTGGAGTTGGCATCTTATAGACTCCAAGATATGGCAGTATTGTGGTACAATAATTGGCTAGCATCAAGAAAATAAAATGCGCCTCCTCCCATGTGGCAAGAATTTGTAGATGCTTTCATCCGCCACAATTTGCCACCCGAAGTCCGCCGAGTTAGAGCGGATAGATTTTTAAATTTGAAGCAACGAAACATGAGTTCCTGGGAATATAGACTTCAATTTAATTCATTGGCTAGATATTCCCCGACTATGGTGGCCGATATGGGAGATTGGGTACACAGGTTCGTAAGTGGCTTGGGGGCACATTTGTTCAAAGATTGTTTGACGGCTTCGTTGCAAGATGGGATGGATATTTCCCGAATACAAGCCTATGCCTAGAATCTAAAAGGAAAACAATATCCACAAAGGGGTGATCGTGATATCGATAGAAGGCAAAGCAAGAGGGCCAGATCTATGGGGGCAGGTAGTGATTATAGAGGGGGATCAAGGCAGACACATTCTAGACACTCAGGCCAGTCGGTGACTAGTGCACCTCCTCGATTTACACTTAGGATATTTGATTGCTCATTTCGTTCAGGACAGGGTCAGGGTTCGAGGGCCTTAGATTCTCAGTTCAGGGAAGATTATAGTCAGAAGAGACCACCAGTACCGCGATGCAGCCAGTGCGGTAGATTACATTCCGGACAGTGTCGCCAAGGTTCAGATGCTTGTTATGCCTGCGGCTGGGTTGGACATATGATGCGAAATTACCCGTCGATGAGTGGTAGAGTAGGGGTTCAGCCCACAGGATTAGTGGCTGGTTCGTCTTCAGTGCGCCCGGTAGGGCAGACTCCCCAGATGTCAGCAGGTCGAGGTAGAGGCAGAAGGGGAGCATCTACTTCAGGTGCCACTTAGCCCCGTGTGTATGCTTTAGCCGGACGATAGGATCTTGAGTCCTCCCCGTATGTGGTTACAGGTACATTATCCATATTTTCCCATGATGTGTATGCATTGATAGATCCGGGTTCTACCTTGTCTTATATTACTCCGTATGTTGCCGGTCGTATTGGGGTGAAACCTGAGCCAATCAAACCTTTTGAGGTATCTACTCCGGTTGGTGATCCCATGACAGCTAGACAAGTGTATAAAAATTGTGTACTTGTGATATGCAATCGCCAGACCAAAGCTGATTTAATTGAGCTGGAAATGTTAGATTTTGATGTGATTATGGGTATGGATTGGTTGGCTTCATGTTATGCCAATGTTGATTGTCGAATGAAAGTAGTTCGATTTCATTTTCTGGGAGAGCCCGTACTTGAATGGAAGGGTAATACAGCATCTCCAAAAGGTAGGTTTATTTCCTACCTTAAGGCGAGAAAGATGATAGCCAAAGGCTTTATTTATAACTTAGTCCGAGTACATGACACCGAAGCAAAGTCGCCAACTTTTCAATCTGTTCCGGTAGTGAATGAGTTTCCGGATGTATTTCCAGATGAACTTCCAGGCCTTCCTCCAGAAAGAGAGATTGATTTCGCCATTGATGTGTTGCCGGACACCAAGCCTATTTCTATTCCTCCTTATCGGATGGCTCCGGCAGAATTGAAAGAGGTAAAGGCACAGTTGAAAGATTTTCTTGAGAAGGGGTTTATTAGACCCAGTTCATCACCATGGGGAGCACCAGTCTTGTTCGTGAGAAAGAAAGATGGCTCCCTACGAATGTGCATCGATTATAGGCAGTTGAATAAGGTGACAATAAAGAACAAATATCCTCTCCCAAGGATTGATGATTTGTTTGATCAGCTACAGGGTGCCAAGTGGTTTTCTAAAATAGACTTAAGGTCGGGTTATCATCAAGTGTGGGTTAGAGAAGAAGATATTCCCAAAATAGCTTTCAAAACGAGATATGGCCATTATGAATTCTGAGTGATGTCGTTTGGATTGACTAATGCTCAGGTAGTATTCATGAATTTGATGAATAATGTATTCGGGCAACTCTTGGATTTATTCGTGGTAGTATTCACTGATGATATTATGGTATACTCTCGCATAGAATCAGAGCATGCAGATCACTTACGTATTGTTCTTGGAATTCTTCGAGCCCGAGAATTATATGCAAAATTTTCAAAGTGCGAGTTTTAGCTGAATTCTGTAACATTTCTGGGCCATGTTATTTCAGATGATGGTATTCGAGTTGATACTCAGAAAATTGAAGCTGTGAAGACTTGGCCAAGGCCTACGACGCCTACAGAAGTCCATAGTTTTCTGGGATTGGGAGGTTACTATAGAAGGTTTGTAGAGGGATTTTCCTCTATTTCAGCCCCATTGACGAAGCTAACCCAGAAGTCAGGTAAATTTCAGCGGAATGATGCTTGTGAACGCAGCTTTCAAGAGTTGAAGGACAGAATAACCTCAGCTCCAGTCTTAACAATTCCAGAAGGGCCAGATTGTTATGTTGTGTATTGTGATGTTTCCGGTGTTGGGTTAGGATATGTGTTAATGCAGCACGGTAGAGTCGTTTCTTATTTTTCGAGACAACTGAGGAAACATGAAAAGAACTATCCAACTCATGATCTCGAATTGGCTGCAGTCATTCATGCATTAAAAATGTGGAGACATTACTTGTATGGTGTGCATGTCGATATTTATACAGATCACAAGAGCCTTCAATACATTTTCAAGCAGAAGGAGTTGAATATGCAGTAGAGGTGGTGGTTAGAACTATTGAAAGATTATGATGTGAACATTTTATACCACCCCGGAAAAGCAAATGTAGTAGCTGATGCGCTTAGCCACCGATCAATGGGCAGCCTATGTGAAGTTCCTCTGGAAAAGAAAGAGATGATTCATGAGCTCCACCAATTAGCTAATCTTGGAGTACGATTAATTGATTCAGGTAGTGCAGGGATTGGTATTAATGATCTCACAGTTTCATCTCTGAATATGGAAGTGAACGAGCGTCAGTATGAAGATCCTCATTTGTGCCATTACAGAGACACATCTCATGAAAAAAAGAAGTCCCCATTTGAAATTTCCATGGATGGAATTCTTAGATACTGAGGCAGGCTATGTGTTTCGAATGTTGCAGAATTGCGCCGTCGCATTCTAGAAGAAGCCCGCTACTCTCGATATTCTATTCATCCAGGTGCAACCATGATGTATCATGATCTCAAGTTGATATTTTGGTGGGATGGCATAAAAAGAGACATAGCAGAATTGGTAGCTCAATGTCCAAATTGCCAACAAGTAAAAATCGAACATCAAAGCCAGGAGGATTATTGCAAGCATTGGAAATCCCTACTTGGAAATGGGAAGTGATCAACATGGATTTTATCGTGGGATTACCTCGTTCCCGAGGCAAGTATGATTCCATATGGGTGATTGTGGACAGATTGACGAAAACAGCTCATTTCCTTCCAGTCAGAACCACATACTCAGCGGAAGACTATGCAAGGTTGTATCTCAAAGAAATTGTGCGACTTTATGGTGTTCCGATATCCATTATCACAGATAAAGGAGCACAGTTTATAGCCAAGTTCTGGAAATCTTTTCAAGAAGGTCTAGGTACTCAAGTGAAGCTTAGCACGACATTTCATCCACACACTGATGGGCAAACTGAACGTACTATTCAGACCTTGGAGGATATGCTAAGAGCATATGTTTTAGGTTTGGTGGTAGCTAGGTTGACCACTTACCTCTGATTGAGTTTACATACAACAATAGCTACCATTCCAGTATTCAAATGGCTCCGTATGAAGCTTTATATGGAAGGAAGTGCAGATCCCCAATTGGATGGTTCGAAATAGGAGAAGTACAACTAATAGGCCCTGAATTGATTTAGCAAGCGGTAGAAAAACTCAAGGTGATCCGAGATCAATTGTTAACTGCCCAAAGTCGCCAAAAATCTTATGCGAACAACCGCCGGCGAGACTTGGAATTTTAGGTTGATAATTGGGTATTTTTGAAGGTGTCGCCGATGAAAGGGGTGATGAGATTTGGCAAGAAAGGGAAGTTAAGTCCTCGATACATTGAACCTTATAAAATTATCCGCAAGGTGGGTCATGCAACCTATGAATTAGACTTACCTTCAGAGCTTGAATCTATCCATCCAGTCTTCCATGTCTCAATGGTCCGCAAGTGTGTTGGAGATCCCACGAAAATTGTTCCAATAGATGATGTGCAAGTGACAAAAAATCTAGCATATGAAGAAGTGCCCATTGCCATCTTAGACAGGCAAGTACGAAGACTTCGAAATAAGGAAGTAGCTTCAGTCAAAGTCTTGTGGCGAAACAACAACCGAGAAGCAATTACTTAGGAGGTGGAAGAGAAAATGAAATCCACATATCCGCACTTATTCCAACCCCCAAAATAGATTCATGATAAAACGTCAGGATTATCAGGTATGTGTACTTTCTTTTCATGCTTTTGGTCGTGTGTGGCCAATTTATAGTACTATTGTGTTATGGCCCTGTGAGGTAATATTATTATGGGTTGTTGTGACAGGATGGTAGTGCCATATTACAGGGGAAACTTTGGCAAAATTTTTGTAGAATTCCCGAGTGTTAAACATTCGAGGACAAATGTTCCAAAAGGGGGGAAGAATGTTACACCTTGGAAAAAATTTCCCATCGACGTACAGTGAATAGGCTAGCGAAGGGCATGTCGTATATGATGTTGTGGTAAGAAAGAAATAGCATTTGATGATCCTAATCGAGATCCAAGGACATTTGACGTAAGGGAAGAAGGTTGTCAAAGAAAGTAAAGGATATGTTACGTGTCGGGTAAGAATTATGAGCGACAAGTTAACGATGGCTTAAAGATGTTTCAGAGACGAATGATAACGTCCCTTAGATTGGTATTGAGGTGTTAATCAAGTGTCAAGAAGGTTCCATAAGGATGGGAGACCAAACGAGTCAACGAGAATGAGTTCGGACAAACTGGCATTATACAACCCAACATACTGGCCGTATAAATTATACTGGCCGTATGTCTGGTCGTATAATAAGCCCAGAATGACACACTTCAATGGACCAGATCTACAGCTAGACATACGGCTCGTATAAAATGTACGGATCGTATGTTGGTCCGTATGTTCTGGTCGGGACAGAAATTAAAACGATATAAGGACCTCTCTCCCATTTTATTTCATTTCATTTCCACTCTTCACTCTTCAAGAAACCTCTAGAACCCTCTCCATTATTCATCCACAAGAAACCAAGGGAAAACCATGATCAACTATACCAAATCCACAAAAACAAGTGTAGAAAACCTATGAAAGTTCATCTACATCAAGAAATCTCAAGGGAAGTGAGTTCGGGTTTTGTGCAAGAAGAGAATTCCCACTCACGGCTTATTCTTCCACTATCTAAGGTGAGTTTTATGATCATTAAGGTGTTGAAAGTTAAAAACACTTGGATTGTAGAAAGATATAGGAAATGGGTCATGAATGAGATAATAGTATCATTGTTGAGTAGTAGTTTGGGGTAAATTATGAATATTGCTATGTTGTGATTGTAAGTATGTTATGAATGAAATTTAGAACATGGAATAAGTATTATATGTGAGAAAATGCAATAATGAACTATGACCATGATTATGGAGAAATTGGAGTGAAATGGTGAAATGTGGGTAATGTAGATGAATGATGATTGTTGTTTGCGATATTGTGAATGTCGTTATGAATGTTTGGGAGTTGATATAGAATATGGGAAAAGTTGTATAAATAAAGGAAATGCTGCTCAATTTTATATAGCTTTAATAAGCACGTGTAAGTAATCGATTAGCTAATGTTAACGTGAATTCTCTTGAAGGTAGAAACGTGGGCATCGAAGGAGAACAAGCAAGCGATAGACTAGTTAAACGGAAAAGGTATGTGAGGCTAGTCCTTTATTTCTATGGCATGAATCCGATGGAATGATTTTTCCTTCCTCTCCATGAATCCTCTATATCCCGGATAGCTAAGAGTCTATGTTCATGAATAGCTACATGAGATAAGAGATACATTACGAGCCCAATAATGATGATGATGAGCTTAAGTCTAAAGATTCTAGAGTTCATGATATGATGTCCCTATAAAGTTGATTATGTTGTTCATTGTACACACTCACCTTATATGTTATTTCCTTCAAGGTGAGGCAGAATGCTTATAAATGCTCCATAATAGAATCGGGGGTTCACGACCTTATGTCACCCCGATAGAGTATAATTGTCTAAAGTTTCCAGTCATGCATTATGGTAATAGTATGATGAGAATATGATAAGGCTATGATATGTACATGATGATACTACACCGCACCTATTTGGCCGGGCAGACACCGCTAAGGCGGGCAGCGTATACACCATGTCTATATGGCATGGGCAGACACCACTAGTTGGCGGTATGCGATGGTACCCCCGGACGCGGGAGGCCTGGACACAGGCTAATGATTATCACACCGTACCTATATGGATGGGCAGCTTATACATTTATGCATATATGATATGATGATGATTATGAAGTAAGCCAGCATGTGTTATTTCTTTTATAAGTGACAGTCATATACAGGTTCTCCTTATTGATGCTTCCTTTATCTCATTGACGTATTTTCATTACTTATGCCTCTCATACTCAGTACAATGTTCGTACTGGCGTCCGTTTTCTTTGGATGTTGTGTTCATGCCCACAGGTAGACAGGGAGGTGAGCTTGATCCAGCCTCGTAGGAGTTGTTAGCTGACTTGACAGCACTCCATTGTTCCGGAGGTGCTATTTGGTTGATTCTTTTGTGTAGATATATATATGTTTGTATATATTTTGGGGCACGACGGGGTCCTGTCCCGTCCCTATGGCTAGCACTCTAGTAGAGGCTCGTAGATACGCAGTTATGGGTTATATGGTCTCACAATGTTGCTATTATATATATATATATATATATATATATATATATATATATATATAATCATTTTGATAGCCGAAAGGCTTATCTATATATAAAAGTGTCTATATTCTCAAATGAAAAATGATTTTCTTATGATTTGAGTATGAATTTTATAAAAGAACGCTTAATGAGTATGATGAGTAGCAGAACGAGTGGTGCTTGGTGGTTAGACCCGGGTACTCGTTGTCACACCCCGACCTCACTAGGGTGTGATGGGCACCCGACCCTTACTTAGGGCCGAGCGAACCCTCAGACTCTTGGTACACATAAAATCACGTCATATTTTTTTTTTAAATCAAATAATAAAGTACATAGCAAAACTTTTCTTTCAGAAAAATTCTTTCCCGTGGCCCTCAGGCCGAACAAATTTGTGAGCATACAAAATTCATTACATACACAGACCGACAACCAATACCCACAACACTGTCTGCAAAGTCTCTAACCAGATTCCAAGCGCATAACATACAGGCTCTGACTCGGCAGCACTCCGAGAACAAATGGAGCTTGCCATCTGTGCTGAGATATCTTCCATCTGTCCTCACCTCAACTGGGAGTACCTGCGCGGCATGAAACGCAGCCCCCGAAGGACAGGGGGTCAGTACGGAAATGCACCGAGTATGTAAAGCGACCATGTAACAATATAATCAAAACCCGAGCCAGAATTATAGAAGTACAACAGGTAGGATCGGACCCGAGTCCGAAACAGAAATACAGAGTGTGTGTGCAGGACCACGACATATATCATAAGCACGGGGTGTAGCCGTCTGAATCGTGATATGAAACAGAGGCACAGAGCTTAACTGACAGGATCATCGTGCGGATCGGGGCACAGAGTGCGACTGACATACCCGCAACCAAAGCTAGGGGTGCAGAACTATAGCCGACTGAATCATAGTCCGGCTCAGTCATACAGAAGTAACACCGACAGAATCATTCTCTGAATCAACTGTCTAGAAGTGTAACAGGCAGAACCATACATACAGAATCATAACTTACACAAGTACAGATAATATACATTTATATCAGGTTTCGGCCCTTTAATGAGGGGCGCAGTAGACAGTGCAACGGAGTGTGCACGAATAACCAGGATGCCACAATGTCACCTCTGACGTGCAACTCACACACAAGAGGTTCCGGCTGACGAATACGGCAATTAGAATGCCAAAATGCTTTACTTTCTTTTGAAAATCATTTTTGTTTCATGCATACAAAAGAATCAAGCGCACACTTACCGCGGCCATAAGTCCAGCGGTCGCCATCACGCATACCGCGGCCAAGTACCCAGCGGTCATTATCACACATACCGCGGCCAGGGGTCCAGCGGTCACAATCACACATACCGCGGTCAAGTATCCAGCGGTCACAATCATACATACCGTGGTCAAGTATCCAGCGGTCACTACCACAATTTCGACATACCGCGGTCAAGGGTCCAGCGGTCTATGTCGGGCATAATCACAAGTGCGGCAGACGCGGTCAAGGGTCCAGCAGTCAATGCCACACGTCCGGCATGACGCGGTCAAGGGTCCAGCAGTCAATGTCGGACACGCCGCGGTCGAGGGTCCAGGGGCCAATATCACATATGCGCATATTCACATAACCGGCCCGGGACTCGGTAAAACAGAAAATAACCATACAGGATACCAAATCACTACTTCCCAAACATAAATCACACGTGCCAGGATCATGCGTCACACAAGATTCAGGTATGCCAAAATCGTATATCAGAAAATACAGAAGATAAGTAGTGTATCCAAATTATCAGGGTAAGATTTTCAAAACGGTTAAGATGTCAAAAATATTTTATAAGGCTCATAAAGGTGGTCATAGCACCTATCGTATAGTGAACAGCATAATAACCAGGAGCTACCTGTGAGCTCCGGACAAAAGTGAGCTGGCTAAAGCCATTCCGAAGATATCAAGGTTTCTGTCTCCACAATAGTTTCAATAAACATTTAATCAAACTCAGAATAGTTAAAATAACTCCCGTTTAGTAGTCGGAACAATAACCATAAGTTCCCTTGACTTATCGTACAAGAATGAAACAAACAGGACCATAGAAGAAAAGTCGGGGATAGCGGGCCCACCTCGGGTCAAGTCGAGGTGGCAGACATGAATCACGCACATTATACTCTACGGAGTCACCCAGAAAAGTTTCAGAGCGATCGGATTACATTTGTGAAAGTTACGGATGCTTAACCATTTTTCTAACAAAATGCACCTTTTGTAGTTCAATTGCATTGAATGAATAGTACCAAAAATCAATCTCGGATTTCTATGAGCAGAATTGCCCCCGAGGCTCAAATCTCAGCCTAGTATGTCTAGGACATGCCAAAGAATGAAGGGGAAGGCTTTACATACCTTAGTTGCGCTCTACGCTCGTCCAGACTCGATTCGCGTTTCGTCCAAAATCTGCAAATGGTCACTTTTACCAATTGTCAAATTCAAGCCTTAAGGGCCCAACTTAAGCACATACTTGCCTACCGAAATTTCGGCAGCATTTCCTTTATATACATAGCATCCCCGAGACTTAGCTCGGCTCCATATGTCAACAACCAAACCAACAACAACACTAACAACAACAACAATCACCAATATAACACATCATAATACAACTAGCTTCCTTTTCGATACAACGCAAAAACTTTCATTCCGACTTCACACTTCCAAACTAATCTCAACGTTTTCATAGTCATCATTAATCAAGAACATTACAATGCCATTTGGAAGCATTTCATATCATTTCTACGAAATATTCACACGATATACCAAATATACCAACTTTCCATCCAAGTCATAAAATCATACAAAACTTCTAATCTTTAACATACATATTCATAACATGTTTCCATCTTCCACTTCATCAACAATCACCATAATTCACACCTCAAAACTTCCATTTCTATATTTACATAAACTACAATAAGGTTACATATTTCCTACAACAACTCAACAACAAACTTTCCATTACAACAAAAACCATTATTCTTCCATTCACTTCACAACGACACAATTAACATACTAAACAACATTAATTCATTTCCATTACAATTTTCAAACATCACACGGCCAATCATATAAATTTCCAACTTCAACCAAATTCATTCCACTTTCATTCTCAATATGAATTCCATCATAACCATAACTAGATTACAACATAAAATTCAATTCATATTATCTATACATCAAGGCACACACACGGCCACACATGTATATATATAAATGCCATGTAAACTTCCATATTTTCATAATTTCCACTCATTTCCATGCACTACAACATAAACCAAGCTTTCATAACATCACAAGAACATGAAATCCTTACCTCTTCTTCAATTCTCCACTTGCCAACACAAACACCTTCTTGCCATGAAAATTATACCATGTTGGAGAGCATCCTTGAGTGAGTAATATTACTAGAAAATCATGATTTTTGGACCATGATTGAAGGAGCTAAGATTTTTTTCCTTTTCTTTGGGCCGAAACCCCTCCTCTTGTTCTTGCTCTCTTGCTTTATTTTTTTTTTCTTTCTCTCAATTATTCATGAAACTTCTAAAGGATAAAGACCCCCTTAATCTAATATTTAACACATGGAAATTGTGAGGTGTGGGCTTGGGCCATAGTGGCCGGCCACCCCCCTCTTTTGGGCCTAATTTTTCATATTTTTTTTTGAGCCCAAAGACTTATAACTCTCGTTTTGTAATTCCCGAAACTAATTTCCAAAATTCCAAATTTGGCCCTTGGCCTACCTCCGTATTTCCACACCAATATTTCTCATGAACAACACACACATGTGTGAATTCAAATCAACTCATGACTTCATTCCTTACAAATCAAAATTATCTCAAATTTTCCCGAACACTCGAAAGTACGGGATATAACACTCGTCACGGCCCCAAGTCGGGTCGTGACACTGCCAGTGTGGTTCCATCAAGTCTACACCAGGACATAAAATTTGAGTGGCAGGGCCAGGAAATTGTGGTCGAAGCTGTGAAGGATACCCAAAAATATCCTTACAACATAATACTAGTGATCAAAGGGAGTCCCAACAAATCGAACTTCCACGTGGTGGAATATATAGGAGCCACCCATTCAGAAGTAGAGGTCGGTCAACCAATGCCAGCAATCTATAAAATGATTGCCTCCACTATGTTGAGAAATGGGTTTGAAACGAGGAAAGGCCTAGAAGAGATCTAGAAGGCATAACGGAACCTATGCCCATTCCCGAAGAAAACTACCACTTCGGTATGGGGTATGCTCCTAGCAAGGATGAGGTTAGAAAAGAACCCAGAGTGGGGAATCTACCACAACCAATTCCGAGGTTCTACAAGTCATTTCCCAACAAGACGCCAATACAAAATGGAGGAGAAGTTGATGGGGATCTCGACTTGCTATTTCAAGAAGAGGGATGCTACGCGATCATTGAGAAAAGCTAGAAGATACTCACCGTATGCAGACTGAGGCTAGGAGAGCGCGTGAACAATTGGACATCTACTCCCATCTTGGCTCCTCGGTAGAGTGTTGGATTTTCCTTAAAGTCTTTTGCTAAAAAGCGGTGACATCGGCTGAGACCCGAATGACCGCCTTTTGTAAAACTACTTCTTGATGTTTAAAAATGAAAATGGTCCGACCATGTCCCAAACCAGAACCACGGTTTGTAACCAATTACTCTTGAATTAATGAAAATCCTCGGTCTATGTAAAATTGCTATCCTTATTAGATAATAAAAATAAAACTTTTCTAACTAATCACGTATAACGAACAATGAATAAGCCTAACTTTACTTTGCCTCGCATTTTTAGCAGTAACTGTAATAAAATAACCGAAAATTTCATGACGTGTTACACCTCGAGAATTCCCCCGTGAACGTACAGTTAATAGACTAACGAAGAATACGAGTGTATGATGTTTTAATAAGAAGGGAACGACGTTTGACGACCCTAAGTAAGATTTCAAAGGCAATTGCAATGAAAGGTAGGTTATGCTCCACAATGACTAATTATAGGTTTTGGAAATGTGAAAAGTTGCAGGTTTGCATTCTGGCCAGTTGGTCGTAAAATGAAATACGGACCGTAAAGTGGTATACGGTCCGTAAACTGCCATGTCATATTTCAGCTTCCAAAAACTTTAACTTTCTGTCAAATGCTGGAATGGTTAAAGACGACTTGGAACACTGACCGTAAACTGAAATACGGCCCGTAAACTGAGTCGTAAACCAGCATGTCCTCAGCCTGACTTTCTGTTTCTGTCATCCTTAAATACGACCACGAAATACGGTCCGTAAACTGGAATACGGACCGTAAACTGTGTTTACGACCACTGTGCACTTTCGACGACTGTTCATTTAAGATCAGATTATGGGTTATTAATAAGAGACCAAGTTCATTATTTCATTTCCACATGACACCCCCTTCTCTCAAAAACATCTCTCTACATAAATTCCACAAGGATTCAAGGATATTTGGTGATCAACAACATAAACTAAGTGAGTCTTGACGTATTGTGATGTAAATGTGTTATAAATGATGTTGAGAACATGAGATGAGCAATGTACATGAATGGACATAGTTGTGTGTTATAGCCATGGATATGAGTAATTGAAAGTAAGTCTAGAAATATGGATAACGTGGATGAATAATGATTATTGTTATGGTATTGTGAATGCATTAGTGACGTTTGGGAGTTGATATACGCTATGGAGGAATGTCGTATAAATAAAGGAGAGGCTGTCCAATTATCTCTAGTTTTGGTCAGATATGCTAGCTATCGATTCTAATGATAGTATGACTTTAATGAAGGTAGAAACGCTAGCATTGGAGGTGAACGCGCAAGTGTAAAATAGTGAACGGAAAGGTATGTAAGGCTAACCCTTCTTTCATAAGGCATGGTTCTTTGGCCAAATATCTAAATATTCTATGAGACTATGATATCCTTCAAATGATTTGATCTTCCGACTAGTAAGCTCACGATTCGTGATACGCCACCATTGTACTAAATCACTCGTATGACGAGTAAGCCTATAGAGATAAATGTGATGAATGACGATAATAGTAATAATGATGTTGATGTAGATTATGATAATGATGTAAATAGTAAAGATGCTTATAAGCTATTATGTATATGTGTCTATGTATGACTATTATAGAACCCCGAGCTTATGAGGCCGGGTAAGATATGTAAATAAGTATATATATGATTACGTAACGCGCGCATACCTCTGCAGATGGTACGGATAACCCTGACGCCTTGGTAGGGTCAGGTAGATGTAACCCTGAAGCCTTGGTAGGGCCAGGTATTAGTAACCTTGAGCCTTGGTTTGCCAAGTATGTATGAAACACCGATCCTGCATGGTTGGGTATGCTATATAAATGCTATGTATATGATATGATTATGTATATGATATGGTTACGAGTATGAATACGAATATGATACGATATGAATGTGAATAAAGGTATGTATATGAATACGAGTACAAATACGGAACGGAAAGATCCTATGCACGACAAGTAAGTGCCTATGACGATGATATTACTATCTCCCATCTTGTGATATTTCTCATGTTGCTTATTATGCTTCTATATTGATATTGATCATGTTTTACATACTCAGTACATTCTTCGTACTGACGTCCTTTTATTTGTGGACGTTGCGTCATACCCGCAGGTGCACAGGGAGACAGGCTCGATCCATAACGGTATTCTCAGAGACTACCTAGCTGAACTCCATTTCATTCGGAGTCATAGCTTTTGGGTACTTATTCTTTTGTGTACATAATTATGGGCATAGCGGGGTCCTGTCCCGCTTATGTGATATGTTATACTCTTCTTAGAGGCTCGTAGACATGTGTATGTGGTTAGAGATGTCTGGCCTTGTCGGCCTATATTTTGTATATCATTTTGATAGCCTTGTCGGCTCATGTACATTGACGTGGTATAGATGCCAACCGTGATATGAAGGCATTGTCGTCCGATGGGACTAGCATGAATGATGAATAGAAATGTATATTTAATTATGTGTCTCACCTAGATGTAAGTATAATTTAAGCCAAGGGGTGCCCGGTGGGCTAGCACCGGACGCTCGTCGCGGCCCCCTAGACGGGTCCTGACAAAAGTGGTATCAGAGCAGTTCAGTCCTAGGGTGTGTCTACGAGCCGTGTCTAGCAGAGTCTTGGTTATGGGTGTGTTGCGCGCCACACTTATAAACAAGAAGCTGTGGACATATTAGGAATAAATGACCTTCTTTCTTCATAAGAATCGTCCGATAGAGCTATGGGTATAAGAAATTCTTGTCCTTTAATCGTGTGTTGTGTATTTCAAAAATGCCTGTAAAGAGAAAGGCTACAGCAGCCAAAAAGGGCAAGACGGTGGCAGAAAAGTGGGCTGAAAGAGCACCGCCACCCTATATTAGAGTGCGGCTCAATCCCAGCCCTCCCGTTCAGTACCTATATTAGAGGAGCGTGAGGGAGCTTCAGCCCCAGCTCCAGCACCTCCGGCTCCTCCACCAGATGCTTCAGGACAAGATGTGAAGGAGGCCGTTCATTTACTTACCCAGTTGGTTGCTACTCAGACTCAGCGGCAGAGTACAGGGCAAGGTGATAGGGCTGTTAGTGCAAGGGCCCGTGACTTCATTACTTTAAACCCTCCGAAATTTTTTGGGTCAAAGCCAGAGGAGGACCCTCAGGACTTCATTGATGGTATATTGAGGATGCTTCAATTGATACATGCTTCGGACACCGAGTCGGTGGAGTTAGTGGCGTATAGATTGAGAGATGTCTCGATCCAATGGTATAAGGTTTAGATGGCTTCACGGGGAGCCAATGCACCTCCCCCGGTTTTGCAATAGTTTGTTGATGCTTTCCTCCGACACTATATGCCTCCAGAAGTTCAGCGAGCTAGGGCCGATAAATTCTTAAATTTGAGGCAAGGTAGCATGAGTGCTCTAGAGTATAGCCTCCACTTTAATTCTTTGGCTAGGTATGCTTCGGCCATAGTAGCGGATATGGGTGATCGAGTGCACCGATTTGTAAAAGGCCTAGGGCCACATTTGATGGATAGATGTTTGACCGCGTCCCTTCAGGACAATATGGATATCGCACGCATTCAGGCTCATGCTCAGAACATAGAAGAAAGTTTACAACAGCAGAGAAGTGAATGCGAGCAGGATAGGGGTCATAGTAAGAGGACTAGATCTTCAGGTCCGATGAGTGAGTTCAGTGGCGGGCACAGGCAGCAGATGTCCAAGCACTCAGGCTATTCTATGACTGGTGCGCCTCCACGGTTTTCAGGCCAGAGATTCGACAGATCTACTCGTTCCGAGCCGAGTCAGAGTTATTCGGGGTCTCAGTTTAGAGATGATTCGGGTCAGGCAAGGCCACCCGCACTACGATGTTCCCAGTGTGGGAAGTTGCATTGGGGTCGATGCCGAATGGGCTCAAATGTTTGCTATTCATGTGGTCGACCAGGCCATATTATGCGTGATTGCCCCTCAGTTCATGGTAGAGGTTGGACCCAGCCTTCAGGGTCGGTAGCCGGGTCTTCAGCATCTGTACATCCTATAGGGCCAGGTTCACATGCGCCAGTCGGCCATGGTATAGGCAGAGGAAGAGTTCCCAGTTCTAGTTGTCCTCAGCACTGTATTTATGCTTTGGTTGGACGCCAAGATCTCGAGTCTTCCCCTGATGTGGTTACAGGTATATTATCGGTATTCTCTCATGATGTATATGCTTTGATTGATCTGGGCTCCACATTGTCATATGTTACTCCGTATGTTGCGGGTCGATTTAGAGTCGAGTCGGAATCGATTAAACCTTTTGAGGTGTCTACACCCGTTGGTGAATCGGTAATAGCTAGCCGAGTATATAGAAATTGTGTAATTGTGATTTGTGATCTTCGTACCGTGATTGATTTGCATGAGCTAGAAATGGTGGATTTTGATGATATTATGGGCATGGATTGGTTGACTTCTTGTTATGCCAATGTTGATTGTAGAATGAAAATGGTTCGTTTCCAATTTCCGGGAGAACTAGTCCTAGAATGGAAAGGGAATACGGCGTCACCAAAAGGTAGGTTTATTTCCTATCTAAAGGCAAGGAAAATGATCACAAAAGGGTGTATCTATCATCTAGTTCGGGTTCAAGATGCAGAAGCCGAATCGCCGACTCTTCAGTTAGTTCCTGTAGTAAACGAATTTTCGGATGTGTTCCCGGAAGAGCTTCCAGGCCTTCCTCCCGAGCGGGAGATTGATTTCGCAATTGATGTTTTGCCGGGCACCAAGCCCGTATCTATTCCTCCTTATAGAATGGCTCCCGCAGAATTGAAAGAGTTGAAGGAGAAATTGAAGGACTTGCTTGAGAAAGGCTTTATTAGGCCTAGTTCATCCCCGCGGGGAGCACCGTATTGTTTGTCCGAAAGAAAGATGGCTCCTTGAGAATATGCATTGATTACCGGCAATTAAATAAGGTGACAATTAAGAACAAGTATCCTCTTCCGAGGATTGATGACTTATTTGATCAATTGCAAGGTGCCAAATGGTTTTCAAAGATTGATTTGAGGTCCAGGTATCATCAAGTGAGAGTTAGGGAGAAAGATATCCCTAAGACATCCTTTAGAACAAGATATGGTCATTTTGAGTTCCGGGTGATGTCATTTGGGCTAACTAATACGCCGGCGGCATTTATGGATCTGATGAATAATGTGTTCAAACCTTTTCTGGATTTATTTGTGATCGTATTTATCGACGACATCTTGGTATATTCTAGATCCGAGGCAGAGCATGCGAATCATTTGCGTACTGTCCTCGGAGTCCTTCAAACTCGAGAGTTGTTCGCAAAGTTTTCGAAATGCGAGTTTGGTTGAACTCAGTGGCATTTCTGGGGCATATTGTGGCAGCCGATGGTATTCAAGTGTATAGTCAAAAGATTGAGGCCGTCAAGACTTGACCAAGGCCCACAACTCCTACAGAGGTTCGTAGCTTTCAGGGCTTAGCAGGTTATTACAGGAGATTTGTTGAAGGTTTTTCTTCTATTTCTGCACCACTCACAAAGTTGACCCAGAAATCAGCAAAGTTTCAATGGACAGATGCTTGTGAGCGTAGCTTCCAAGAGTTGAAAAGTAGATTGACTTCCGCCCCAGTCTTGACACTTCCAGAGGGATTGGAAGGATATGTTGTTTATTGCGATGCTTCAGGTGTTGGGCTAGGCTGTGTATTGATGCAACATGGTAAGGTGATTGCGTATGCTTCAAGGCAATTACGGAAACATGAGCGGAATTATCCAACCCATGATTTAGAATTGGCCGCAGTGGTTCATCCGTTAAAGATATGGAGACATTATTTATATGGTGTCCACGTGGATATTTATACAGATCATAAGAGTCTATAGTATATCTTCAAGCAGAAAGAGCTGAATTTACGACAACGACGCTGGTTGGAATTGCTAAAAGATTATGATGTTGATATCTTGTATCACCCCGGAAAGGCAAATGTTGTAGCTGATGCTCTTAGCCGCAGATCTATGGGAAGTTTATGCGATGTACGACCCGAGAGGAGAGAAATCACTCGTGAGCTCCAGCAGTTAGCTAGCCTAGGAGTTCGAGTAGTGGACTCAGGTAGCAGGGGGACTACTATCCAGAATTCAGCAGCCTCATCGCTAGTGGCAGAAGTGAAAGAGCGACAATATGAAGATCCCATGCTAATCCATTACAGAGATACACCCCCTCAGAAAGAGGAGTCATCATTTGATATCACAGGAGACGGAGTTCTCCGATGCCGAGGCAGAGTATGCATTCCTAATGTGGCAGGATTACGCCACCAGATATTGAGGGAAGCTCATTGCTCCCATTATTCTGTTCACCCCGGAGCGACGAAAATGTAGCATGAACTCAAGTCGATATATTGGTGGAATGGAATGAAGAAAGATATAGCGGAATTCGTAGCTCAATGTCCCAATTGTCAACAAGTGAAAATCGAGCACCAAAAGCCGGGTGGATTGTTGCAAGCTATAGAAATCCCAACCTGGAAGTGGGAAGTGATTAACATGGACTTCATTATAGGCTTACCCCGTTCTTGACGCAAGTATGACTCTATATGGGTGATTTTAGATAGGCTCACAAAGTCAGCTCATTTCTTACCGGTCAGAACGACCTATGTGGCAGAAGATTATGCAAGGCTTTATGTTAAAGAGATAGTGAGACTCCATGGTGTTCCAACGTCTATTATCTCTGATAGAGGGACTCAGTTTACAGCAAATTTTTGGAAGTCTTTCCAAGAAGGTCTAGGGACCCAAGTGAGCCTTAGTACGGCATTTCACCCGCAGGTTGATGGACAAGCCGAGCGTACCATTCGGACTCTTGAAGATATGTTGCGGGCATGTATGATAGATTTTGGAGGAAATTGGGATGACCATTTGCCACTCATCGAATTTGCTTACAATAACAGCTATCATTCTAGCATCCAAACGGCACCGTATGAAGCTTTATATGGGCGAAAGTGTAGATCCCCAATTTGGTGATTCGAAACAGGAGAGGCTAGACTGATAGGGCCAGACTTGGTCCAGCAAGTCATAGAGAAAGTCAAGCTCATACAAGATCGATTATTAGCAGCCCAAAGTCGTCAAAAGTCCTATGCGGATAATCGCCGAAGAGACTTAGAGTTCCAAGTGAAAGATTGGGTATTCTTGAAAGTGTCATCGATGAAAGGTGTAATGAGATTTGGCAAAAAGGGGAAGCTTAGTCCCGGGTACATTGGACCTTATGAGATTGTGCGCAAAGTGGGCAAAGTGGCCTACGAATTAGATCTACCTCCGGATTTGGAGTCAGTTCACCCAGTTTTCCATGTCTCGATGCTTCGAAAATGTGTTGGAGATCCTACTAGGATCGTGCCAATAAGAGATGTGCAAGTGACAGAAAATTTGACTTATGAAGAAGTGCCTATTACCATACTAGATAGGCAAGTACGGAGGCTTAGAAACAAAGAAGTGGCCTCAGTTAAGGTTTTATGGAGAAGCAGTAAATGAGAAGAAATGACATGAGAAGCGGAAGAAAGTATGCGATCCAGATACCCTCATTTATTTCAGCCCTTGGTAGAGATTCAAGATGAAACATCAGCGGTATGAGGTATGTATGATTTCCTTTTCATGCTTTTGGTCGTGTGTGGCCATAGATATGTCGATATTGTGACGTAGCCCTGTGAGGCGATGATATTTTGGGTTGTTGCGACAGGTTGGTAGTGCCATATTATAGGGGAAACTCTGGCGAAATTTCTATAGAATCCCCGAAGACTTTAACATCCGAGGACGAATGTTCTTAAGGGGGGAGAATGTTACACCTCGGGAATTCCCCCATGAACGTACAGTGAATAGACTAACGAAGAATACGAGTGTATGTTTTTAACAATAAAGGAACGACGTTTGACGACCCTAAGTAAGATTTCAAAGGCAATTGCAATGAAAGGTAGGTTATGCTCCACAATGACTAATTATAGGTTTTGGAAATGTGAAAAGTTGCAGGTTTGCATTCTGGCCAGTTGGTCGTAAAATGAAATACGGATACGGTCCGTAAACTGCCATGTCGTATTTCAGCTTCCAAAAACATCAACTTTCTGTCAAATGCTGGAATGGTTAGAGACGACTTGGAATACGGACCGTAAACGGAGTCGTAAACCACCATGTCCTCAGCCTGACTTTTTGTTTCTGTCATCCTTAAATACGACCACGAAATACGGTCCGTAAACTGTGTTTACGACCACTGTGCACTTTCGACGACTGTTTATTTAAGATCAGATTATGGGTTATTAATAAGAGACCAAGTTCATTATTTCATTTCCACATGACACCCCTTTCTCTCTAAAACATCTCTCTACATAAATTTCACAAGGATTCAAGGATATTTGGTGATCAACAACATAAACTAAGTGAATCAAGTATAAGAAAACCCATTAAGGATCATACAAGTCAAGAAATCTCATTGGAGATAAACTAGGGTTTTGCTCAAGTGGAGTTTTATCAACCAAGGCTTGTTCCTACGACATCTAAGGTAATATTTATGATGTTTCTATGTTGTTTAAGGTATTTAAGAGTTGCAATACATAAATTGTAGAGAGGTATGGCAAAATGGGTCATGAATGTGGAATAGTGCCATTTTGAGAAATAGTTTGAATTGAGTTATGAGTCTTGATGTATTGTGATGTAAATGTGTTATAAATGATGTTGAGAACATGAGATGAGAAATGTACGTGAATGGACATAGTTGTGTGTTATGGCCATGGATATGAGTAATTGAAAGTAAGTCTAGAAATGTGGATAACGTGGATGAATAATGATTATTGTTATGATATTGTGAATGCATTAGTGACGTTTGGGAGTTGATATACGCTATGGACGAATGTCGTATAAATAAAGGAGAGGTTGTCCAATTTTCTCTAGTTTTGGTCAGATATGCTAGCTATCGATTCTAATGATAGTATGACTTTAATGAAGGTAGAAACGCTAGCATTGGAGGTGAACGCGCAAGTGTAAAATAGTGAACGGAAAGGTATGTAAGGCTAACCCTTCTTTTACAAGGCATGGTTCTTTGGCCAAATATCTAAATCTTCTATGAGACTATGATATCCTTCAAATGATTTGATCTTCCGACTAGTAATCTCACGATTCGTGATACGCCACCATTGTACTAAATCCCTCGTATGACGAGTAAGCCTATAGAGATAAATGTGATGAATGACGATAATAGTAATAATGATGTTGATGTAGATTATGATAATGATGTAAATAGTAAAGATACTTATAAGTTATTATGTATATGTGTCTATGTATGACTATTATAGAACCCCGAGCTTATGAGGCCGGGTAAGATATGTAAATAAGTATATATATGATTACGTAACGCGCGCACACCTCTGCAGATGGTACGGATAACCCTGACGCCTTGGTAGGGTCAGGTAGATGTAACCCTGAAGCCTTGGTAGGGCCAGGTATTAGTAACCTTGAGCCTTGGTTGGCAAAGTATGTATGAAACACCGATCCTGCATGGTCGGGTATGCTATATAAATGCTATGTATATGATATGATTATGTATATGATATGGTTATGAGTATGAATACGAATATGATACGATATGAATGTGAATAAAGGTATGTATACGAATACGAATACAAATACGGAACGGAAAGATCCTATGCACAGCAAGTAAGTGCCTATGACGATGATATTACTATCTCCCATCTTGTGTTGTTTCTCATGTTGCTTATTATGCTTCTACATTGATATTTGTCATGCTTTACATACTCAGTACATTCTTTGTACTGACGTCCTTTTATTTGTGGACGCTGCGTCATGCTCGCAGGTGCACAGGGAGACAGGCTCGATCCATAATGGTATTCTCAGAGACTACCTAGCAGAACTCCATTTCATTCGGAGCCATAGATTTTGGGTACTTATTCTTTTGTGTACATAATTATGGGCATAGCGGGGTCCTGTCCCGCTTATGTGATATGTTATACTCTTCTTAGAGTCTCGTAGACATGTGTATGTGGTTAGAGATGTCTGGCCTTGTCGGCCTATATTTTGTATATCATTTTGATAGCCTTGTCGACTCATGTACATTGACGTGGTATAGATGCCAACCGTGATATGAAAGCATTATCGTCCGATGGGACTAGCATGAATGATGAATAGAAATTTATGTTTAATTATGTGGCTCACCTAGATGTAAGTATAATTTAAGCCAAGGGGTGCCCGGTGGGCTAGCACCGGGCGCTCGTCGCGGCCCCCTAGACGGGTCGTGACATGACGTGTCGTGAAACGAATGAGGAAAATAGTCAGTAGGAGTACGAGGAGTATGAAAAGGTGACAATGATGCCTGAGGGACTGGTAGAAGAATTGGAAGAATTAGAAGATAAGAAGAAGCCAAATATGGACGAAACTGAGGTGATCAACCTCGGTGACGAAGAGGATGTCAAAGAGACACGAATCATTGCTTATTTGGAAACCTCACAGAAAGAAGAGCCCATAGCTTTGTTAAGGGAATATATGGGCGTCTTCGCCTGGTCATACGCAAATATGTTGGGGTTGAGCATTCAAATAGTGGCCCACATATTACCCATCAAGGAGAGTTTTTGTCACGACCCAGCTAGGGGCCGCGACGGGTACCTGGGGCTAACCACCGAGCACCGCTCGTACCATTACTTCTTAGACTCATTCAACAATCATTTATCGATGTCATGCTCATTTTACAAAAGAAACTGCTTTTCATTACAAAACATAATGCTTTTATACAATAACATATATCAATATAATTACACAATATCCACGTCGTGAAACCACATAACCCACATTGTGTATCTACGAGCCTCTATTGGATTACACATACAACTGTACACAAAAGATTCATCATGAGCACCGTCGGAACAAAGGAGTGCTTTCAGTCAGCTAATAGCTTCTAAGAGTCCGGAGCAAGATCTCCTCCCTGTCTGCCTGTGGGCATGAACACAACGTCCAAAGAAAACGGACGTCAGTACGAACATTGTACTAAGTATGTAAGGCAGGAATGAAATAAATAATGTCATAGAAGTATCATGAATCATAAGAAACGATATAACCTGCTTGAGTGTTATAAGCAACATACTTTTTACATATAACATATTTTACATCATCATAGTATATGTTTTTTCATATCCCATATATCATCACATTCATCATCACATACATTATCACGTACATCGTCACATCATACTCCACATCATTACCCGCGTCCGGGTAATCCTCATATGTCGCCCACTAGTGGTGATCATGCCCGGCCTTCTAGGCTCGATGTAAACATAGCAGCCCGCATTAGCGGCGATATGCCCGGCCATATAGGCGCGGTGGAATCATACGCAGCCCGCATCCGCGGTGACATGCCCGGCCAAATAGGCAGGGTGGAATCTTATCATCATAAAATCAATCATAACACATCACTATTACACATCTCATAACATAGCATCATCTTATCATTTCTTGGTATTTTATACATATCATCATCGTATTACAAACTAGCATTGTTACTAATCTTATAGACATATCATATATTAGCATTATGAGCATACGTTAAGCTTTAAGGGCAACCACACTAGGTCGGGGTGACATAAGGTTGTGAACCCCCGATTATATTATGAACGTTTATGAGTATCGTTCCTCGCCTTGAAGGAAATAGAGCATAAGGCGAGTGTTAACAAAGATAACATCATTAGCCTTGTAGGAACATCATGCCACAATTTCTTGAATCGCTATACTCTAGCTTATTATCATCACCATCATATTCATATGTAATTCAATATATATAGAAGGACTTATAGGCTTCGTTTTGTAGAAGGATTATATAAGACTTGAAGGATTCATGCCTTTTGAAAGAAAGGATAAGCCTCACATACCTTTGTCATTTAACTATGCTATCGTTTGCTTGGTTTCCTTTGATGTCACGTCTCTACCTTCAAGAGAGAATTCATACCATCGTTAGTCAATCGACGAGAAGAACGCGCTATTATTTCTAGGGAAAATTGGGCAGCATTTTCTTTGTTTCTACTACTTTTCCCACTTTTCATTTCAACTACCAAACATTCACAACAACACTCACAATACCGTATCAACAATCGTCATTTATCTACATTTACCACATTCCACCATTTCCCCAATTTCTCCACATTTATGGCTTTTAGCTCATCATCACATTTTCTCATACATCACACCTATTTCATGGTCTACACGTCATTTATAACATATTTATACTCCCAACTCATCAACATTCATAATTCAATCCAACTATCATTCCACTATGGCACTATTCACATTTTATGACCTATTTACTACACTCTTCTATAATCCAAGTGTTTCAACGTATAAATACTTCAATCATCATGTGAAAGTCATAAAACGTACCTTAGATGTTGTAGGAACGAGCCTTGAGTAGCAATACTCTTCTATACCAAAAACCCTACTTCACTTCCTTTGCAATTTCTTGGTGTAGATGAACTTTGATGAGTTTCACACTCTTGATTTCATGGATTTAGTGTTGTTGATCTTGATTTTCCTTTGATTCTCTTGTGGATGAATATTAGAGAGTATTCTAGATGTTTCTTGAAGTATGGAGTGAAAATGAAATGAATGGAATGAAAAAGGGTCCCTTATACTTAACTTAAAATCTGATTTTTATGAACAGTAGTCGAAATGCACAGTGGCCGTAAACTCAGTTTACGGGCCGTATTCTGGTTTACGGTCCGTCCTTCACGACCGTATTTAAGCATAGCAGAACCAGAAAGGTTTGCTGGAGGTCATGGTGGTTTACGGTCACAGTTTACGGGTCGTATTTCGATTTACGGTCCGTATTCTGAGTTGTATTTAACCATTTAGACATTTGGCAGAAAGTTGAAGTTTTGGAATGTTGAAAGACGATAGCATTTTACGGTCCGTAAACCACTTTACGGGCTGTATTCTATTTCACGACCAACTGGGCCGAAGTGCAAATCTACAACTTTCGCATTTTCAAAACTCATAAGTAGTCATCCCCTTCTTAGTAAAACATCGTACACTCATACTCTTCGTTGGTCTATTCATTGTACGTTCACGGAGAAATTTCCGAGGTGTAACATTCTTCCCCCCTTTTGGAACATTCGTCCTCGAATGTTAAGTCAGCGAGGATTCTAGAAAATTTTTGCCAGAGTTTCCTTTATAACATGGCACTACCATCCTGTCACAACAACCCATAATATCACATCACTGCCTCACAGGGCCATAACACAATAACATTCTGAGAAATGATGGGAGTAGGGGTGTTCAGATACTTTAATTATAACACTTCTTTTAATACATGCATACCTTATGTTGTTGGCGTTTCACTTTGAATTTCTCTCGGGTGTTGGAATAAATACGGGTATTTGAATTTCATCTTTTCTTTCGCTTCCCAAGTCATTTCTTCCCTGTTGTTATTTCGCCACAACACTTTGACTGAAACTACTTCTTTATTTAAGTCTTCGCATTTTCCTGTCTAGAATGGCAATAGGCACTTCTTCGTAGGTTAGCTTTTCTGTCACTTGAACGTCGTCAATTGGAACAATCTTCGTAGGATCTCTAACGCACTTGCGGAGCATCGAAACATGGAAGACTGGATAAACTGATTCAAGTTCTGAAGGCAAGTACAATTCATAAGCTACACGACCCACCTTACGGATAATTTTATAGTGTCCAACGTACCTTGGACTTAACTTCCCTTTCTTGCCAAATCTCATCACCCCTTTCATTGGCGATACTTTCAGAAATTCCCAATCATTAACCTGGAATTCCAAGTCTCGTCGGAGGTTGTCCGCATAAGACTTTTGGTGACTTTTGGCTGTTAACAATCGGTCTCGGATCAGCTTGACTTTCTAGACTGCTTGTTGAATCAATTCGGGGCCTATTAATTGTGCTTCTCCTATTTCAAACCATCCAATTGGAGATCTACACTACCCTCTCATACAAAGCTTCATACGGAGCCATTTGAATACTGGAATGATAACTATTGTTGTATGCAAATTCAATAAGGGGTAGATGCTCATCCCAACTACCATCAAAATCTAGCACACATGCTCGTAGCATATCCTCCAAGGTCTAAATAGTATGCTCGGCTTGTCCATCGGTCTGCGGATGGAACGCCGTGCTCAGCTTGACTTGAGTACCAAGACCTTCTTGAAAGGACTTCCAGAACTTGGCTGTAAACTGTGCCCCTCTGTCTGTAATAACTGATAATGGAATTCCATGAAGTCGCACAATTTCTTTTAAATACAACCTAGCATAATCTTCCACCGAATACGTGGTTCTGACTGGAAGAAAATGAGCTGCTTTTGTGAGTCAGTCCACGATCACCCATATAGAATAATATTTCTCTCGTGAACGGGGTAATCCCACAATAAAATCCATATTAATCACTTCCCATTTCCATAGAGGAATTTCCATCGCTTGTAATAAGCCCCCTGGCTTTTGATGTTCGGCTTTTACTTGTTGGCAATTTGGACACTGTGCTACAAATTCTGCTATGTCCCTCTTCATGCCATCCCACCAATATATCAATTTGAGATCATGATACATTTTGGTCGCACCTGGATGAACCCAGAATAATGTGCTTCCTCTAGAATTCGCCGGCGCAATTCTGCCACATTCGGCACACATAGTCTGCCTCGGTACCTAAGAATTCCATCAATAGAGACTTCAAATGGAGACTTCTCCTTTTCATGAGATAGGTCTTTGTAATGGCACAATTGGGAGTCTTCATATTGTCGCTTCTTCACTTCTACATTCAAGGATGAAATTGCAGGATTGTTAATGCTGACCCTCGCACTACCTGAATCGACTACACGTACTCCAAGATTAGCTAATTGATGGATCTCACGAATCATTTATTTCCTTTCTGAAGGAACTTCATATAGAATGCCCATGGATCAATGGCTAAGCGCGTCGGCTACTACATTCGCTTTTTCGGGGTGGTACAAAATGTTCACATCATAGTCTTTCAACAATTCTAACCATCGCCTCTGTCGCAGGTTCAACTCCTTCTGCTTGAAAATATATTGGAGACTCTTGTGATCTGTATAGATATCGACGTGCACGCCATACAAATAATGTCTCCATATCTTCAACGCAAGAATCACTGCAGCCAATTCAAGATCATGAGTCGGATAATTCTTTTCATGTTTCCGTAATTGTCTCGAAGCATATACAATAACTCTCCCATGTTGCATCAATACGCATCCTAATCTCACACCGGAAGCGTCACAATACACAACATAGCCATCTGACCCTTCTGGAAGTGTTAAAACTGGAGCTGATGTCAATCGGTCTTTCAACTCTTGGAAGCCACGCTCACAAGCATCGTTCCACTGAAATTTTGCTGACTTCTGGGTTAACTTCGTCAATGGGGCTGAAATAGACGAGAAACCCTCTACGAACCTTCTGTAATAACCTGCCAACCCTAGAAAACTACGAACTTCTGTAGGTGGCGTAGGCCTTGGCCAAGTCTTCACAGCCTCAATTTTCTGAGTATCGACTCGAATACCATCATTTGAAATGACATGGCCCAGAAATGTTACAGAATTCAGCCAGAACTCACACTTTGAAAATTTTGCATATAATTCCCGGGCTCGAAGAATGCCAAGAACAATCCGCAAATGATCTGCATGTTCTGATTCAGTGCGAGAATATACCAGAATATCATTAATAAATACTTTCACAAATAAATCCAAGAGTGGCCTGAACACATTATTCATCAAGTTCATAAACATGGCCGGAGCATTAGTCAACCCAAATGACATTACTCGAAACTCATAATGGCCATATCTTGTCCTGAAAGCAGTCTTGGGAATATCCACTTCTCTAACTCTTACTTGATGATAACCCGACCTCAAGTCAATTTTAGAAAACCACTTGGCACCCTGCAGCTGATCAAACAAGTCATCAATCCTTAGAAGGGGATATTTGTTCTTTATCGTCACCTTATTCAATTGCCTATAGTTGATGCACATTAGTAGGGATCCGTATTTCTTTTTCACGAACAAGACCGGTGCTCCCCACGGTGAGGAACTGGGTCTGATAAATCCCTTGTCAAGTAAGTCTTTCAACTGTGCCTTTAGCTCCTTCAATTCTGTCAGAGCCATTCGATAAGGAGGAATAGAAATGGCCTCGGTGTCCGGCAACACATCAATGACGAAATCAATTTCTCTTTCTGGGGGAAGACCTGGGAGTTCATCTGGAAATACATCCGGAAATTCATTCACCACCGGAACAGATTGAAATGTTGGCGACTTCGCTTCTGTGTCATGCACCCGAACTAGATGATAAATATAGCCTTTCGCTATCATCTTCCTCGCCTTAAGGTAGGAAATAAACCGACCTTTTGGGGATGCCGTGTTACCCTTCCATTCAAGTACGGGCTCTCCCGGGAATTGAAATCGAACCACTTTTGTGCGGCAATCAACATTTTCATAACACGAGGCCAACCAATCCATGCCCATGATTACATCGAAATCTATCATTTTCAGCTCAATCAAATTAGCTTTGGTCTGACGATCACATATCACAATGACACAATTTTTGTATACTTGCCTTGCTATCACGGGATCACCAACTGGAGTGAGTACCTCAAAAGGTTTAATTGACTCAGGTTTCACCCCAATACAACCAGCAACATATGGGGTAATATAAGAGAATGTAGAACCGGAATTTATCAATGCATACACATCACGGGAGAATATAGACGATATACCTGTAACCACATCCGGGGAGGACTCGAGATCCTGTCGTCCGGCTAAAGTATATACGCGGGGCTGGGTGGCACCTGAAGTAGATGTTGCCCCTCTGCCTCTACCTCGGCCTACTGACATCTTGGAAGCCTGCCCTACCGGGCGCGCTGATGAGGAACCAGCTGCTGAGCCTGTGGGCTGAACCCCACCTCTATCATACCGTGAGGGACAATCTCGCATCATATGCCTAGTCTGCCCACAAACATAACAGGCATATGTGTCCTGGCGACATGGCCCTGAGTGTAATTTGCGGCATCGACTACATCGTGGAACTGGGGGTCTCCCTTGACTATAATTACCCTCAAACTTGGAACCTGAAACCCTCGAGCTCTGACCCTGTCCCGAGCGAAAGGAGCGGTCAAATCTTCTATCTGGAAATATAGGGGGTGCGCTAGTCGCTGTCTGGCTTGACTGCCTAGAATAATTCTATCTCGATCCCCCTCTGTACTCGCTGCTCGCTCCCATAGATCTAGCCCTCTTGCTTTGCCTCCTGTCCATATCACGATCACTCCTCGATGGTTGCTGTCGCCCCTCTAAGTTCTGGGCATGGGCCTGTATGCGAGAAATGTGCATCCCATCTTGCAATGAAGCCGTCAAACAATCTTTGAATAAAGTTGGTCCCAAACCACTCACAAATCTGTGAACACGATCTCCCATGTCAGCCACCATAGTCGGGGCGTACCTGGCCAAAGAATTAAATTGCATACTATACTCTCGGGCACTCATACTTATTTGCTTCAAATTTAGAAATCTATCCGCCCTAGTGATAACGTCCAAATCCACCCTATTAATTAGAATGGGCACGGTCGTATGCAAATATAATTTACCCAACTATGAGTCGGGGTCGAATCCCACAGAGAACAATATGTAGGCGATTAGGAAAGTAAAGAATTTTCACTTTCTACACTAAGCCAAACACTTGATAATATTTTGGTTTTTGGAGAAAATTATAGCTAATGCAAAAATGTAAACTAACCTAGAAAGCGAGTAAAATGATCAATGGCCACAAGCATGGATACAAGGGAAACTACGCTCAAGTAACGATCCAATGTACTTCATGATTTACAAATAATGGTGAGTTTATATTACTTAGCCTCGGATAATGACTCTAAATTAGCTTCTTCCGAAGACTAACTAGACTACCTAATTGAATATCCCTAAAGCAATTAGGAGCATTAAGAACACCCGAATATGGCTACAAGTGGTGTCGCCTATCCCTAGGTCGATTTCCATTAGATGAGGGTTAACGCCCCAAATTCTTGTTAATTAATCTTTCCCAATCCCGAGTTTGCCTCTTCCAAGTTTAAACCGAAATAAATGGGCAAGTCTTAGGGTTAGCTACTCTCTTAAGAATCATTCAAAATAAGATTAATTAAAGAAACAATAACTCACTTCATTAGGAATAAAATCATTCAACACATAAGCAAAACAAGAGATTCAATCCAAACTTTAATCAAGAATATTTCCATAAACGAGATTCAAGTATTGAAATGAAATACTACACACATAAATATTCAATACATAGCAAGAGTAGAAGAAATGGGTAAAGAATTTCTCATTGGTGTCTCCAAATCTTCTCTTCCAAGGTGTTGGTGATGAAAACCCTAGCCTCCAAACTTGTGAAAACTGCCAAAGATATGTTTAGAAAACCCTAGTTTTCATTTTATAGGAACTGGAATGGAAGAAATTGTCAAAACCCAAGTTCTGGTCGAACTGGGCAGAAATTCCTTCTACGCGAACGCGCCACGTATCTGCGCGAACGCATAGAATCACGCTCTTCCTTCAGCGCGGTCGCGTGTTGTTCCTGCATGAATGCGTGGACTTAATAACGCGCGTCGGCGCGAACGCGCAGAGTATTTTTCCATGAATTTTTCCAGAATGTCCAATTGTTTCCAGTTTTTCAGTGTTTTTGCTGTTTTTTGCTTGTTTTCCACACTTTGGCTCTAGGGACCCCGTATTACCTGAAACATACTAAAAACACGTAAAATAACATAGACTTGCTTAAAAACAAGTAAAACTTATAGCCGAAAAGCGTCGATTGTGGCGTAAAATCATGCCACATCACCTAGCTCGGCGAATCTCGGGTGGTAAATAGTGACGAATCAAAGCATCCACAAATTCCCGCCATACGGTTGGAGGCGCATTCTCGCCTCTTGATAATACCCAATTATTATACCATAAGACTGCCACATCGGAGTCTATAAGAGGCCGACTCCACGGATTCAGTCTCGGAGGCATGAATAATCTTTAAAGTCCTCAACATCTCATCGATAAAGCCTTGCGGATCCTCATCCGGCTTTGACCCAAAGAATTCCGGAGGGTTTAAAGTCATGCAGTCACGGGCTCTAGTACTGGCTGATCGATCACTCGGGCCCACATTTTGCCGCTGTGCCTGGGCGGCAACCAACTGTGTCAACAATTGAATGGCCTCGGTCATTTGTTGACCCGAAGCAACGGGCGGAGGAATTGGAGCTGGAGCTCCTCCTTGCTCTTCCACATTAGGCGGGGTAGCGGAAGTGTTAAATAGAGTCTCATTTTGTGACTCACCTTCTCCAATATTCACCGGAGGCTCTCTTTCTACCCGCCTCTTTGTCGTAGTCTTGCCCTTCTGGGCGGCTATAGCTTTTCCCTTAGGCGGCATTCTGAAATCACAACACACTATTAGGGAGGATAAGATCTTATACACGGCTCTATCGCACGATCTCAAAAGAAGAAAGGTGGTCATTTTCCTAAATGCCCTGTAGCCTCTTGTTTATTGATGTGGCGCACAACACACCATAAACAAGACTCTACTAGACACGGCTCGTAGACACTTCCTAGGATGAACTGCTCTGATACCACTTCTGTCACGACCCAGCTAAGGGCTGCGACAGGTACCCGGGGCTAACCACCGAGCACCGCTCGTACCATTACTTCTTAGACTCATTCAACAATCATTTATCGATGTCATGCTCATTTTACAAAAGAAACTGCTTTTCATTACAAAACATAATGCTTTTATACAATAATATATATCAATATAACTACACAATATCCACGTCGTGAAACCACATAACCCACATTGACTATGTTATATCCCGTAATTTGTACATTCGGATATTTCAAGATAATTGTGATAAGTTAAGGGCAAGGTTATATTTTGATCTTGTTTAACACACAAGTTATTTATGAAAATTATTGATGTGGAAATATTAAGAAAGGCTAGGGGAAAAAGGGAAATTCACAAGGTGGCTCATGGAAATATTAAGAAGAATTTGGGGTTGAAAGTGAATTATGGAAAATTTAAATTCTTGAAACAAAAGGCCAAGTGGGCCGTGCAATATGGTGTGGGCCTTGGCCGACATGGATGCATGAAATAAATAAGACAAAAGATGACAAAATTATCATGTTTATCATCTTCAACACTTAGAAGCTTAGAGAAGCTTGGAGAAAGAAAAAGAAGAAGGCCATTCGGCCATGGTATACCCAAAATGACCCCTTGAAAAATTGATTAAAAAAAATTATTTTCTTCTAGCAAATCAACCAATTGGAAGTTCCTCTTTAACGTGAAGTAGTTGTTGGAGCAAGAAAAACACTTATTTGTGCCAATTACAACCCTAGCCAAGTTGTGGAGTTAAGTGGAAGAGGTAAGATTTAATCTTCTTTTTCATATGCTATGAATGTTTTGTACATGTTGTAGTGTGTGGAAATGGATGAAAACCATGACTTTGGTGTGATGGGGTGGTGGCCGTGTATGTGTTGTGTTGTGTAGGAATGGTGAACCAATTTTTACTTAGTATTTTGGTTGCTGTTGTCATGGATTCTATGATGAAAATGATAGTTTAATGATTTAAGTTGAAGTTGAAATTGCTGTGGGCTGTTTTAGAAGCCAATGTGATTTTAATGTAGTTTCTTGTATTTATGGAAAATAATGTTGTTAGTGTGTGAATTGTTGGTGTAGTTCATAAATTTGAAAGAAGGAAATGTGTTGTTATTGTTCTTGTTGAATTTGGAAGGTTTCGGGTGGAGTGGAGTATTGGTTAGATAGTTTTGAATATTATGCGAATTGTTTGAAGTGTTCTTGAATATTGTTTGAATGGCTTTGGATTAGTATTTGAGTGTGCGAGCATTGGTGTTAGCTTGATTGTATGTAGTTGAAGTGAATGTAAATGGAATGCCGTCGAATTATGTAAAAGGGAGTTGCTAATGTTAGAATGTGTTTTGAATTAATTGTTGATGTTGTTAATATGGTTGTTGGTATTGTTGTTGATGATTTGAGCCGAGTTGAATTCTCGGGGTTGTTGAATTTACAGGGGAAATGCTGCCGAAATTTCTGTAAATAAAGTGTTGGTTGAGGATTGGACTTCTAAGTATCTATAGCTAATGTTTGGTATATACTAATATTATTGTAGACCTTGGGGAGCCCGAGACTTGAGTTAGGATTGGCTTAGGAAGCGGACGAGGTATGTAAAGCCTAACCTTTCTTTCTTTTGGCATGTCCTAGTTGCCAGTAAGCTATGATACGAGCCTCGGGGGTAACTCCATTCATAAGATCCGAGCATGTCGACGATTTTTATTCATTTCTTGATGTTAGTATTCCTAATATAGTCGAACTATGGTCTTTGTGGCTTTTGTATGATTGGATAATATATATGTGTAAAGAATTTTTATTCCTAACAACTTTACGTCGAAAAATGTCCGTAACTTTCATAGACGAGCTCGGATCGCTCCGATACGTTCCTAGAGGATCCTAAAGCGAATAACTTCCATAACTTTCTTATACTAACTCGGATTGATCAGAAACGTGTTTATGATCCTTCAGGCGTCGGTACGTGTACTTGTCTGTCGAGTCTTAAAAATTGATTTAAATTGCATTTAGTTTCTCACTACTCTGCTCGTGCATATGGCTGTTACATCTTTCGCCGAGTCCCGGGCCGGTATGTATCGTGCGGATGGTTCACCGAGTCCCTTGCTTGAGGGCCGGGTTCCATATATATTCCGGAGTTATGATGTGTTATGGTGTTATGATGTGTTCATGGTTCACCGAGCCCCTTGCTAGAGGGCCGGGTACCCTATATATGTGTATTCTGATGTTATGATGTGTTACGGAGATTACGCAGCAATCTTCTGGTGTATGATGTGTGTGGCGCCAAATACGGGGTGGCGACCACGTTCCCCGGGTCCCGCAAGGGACCGGACACCGTTTCTGACATGCATGATTTGTGTTTCAAGTAAGCATATTGATATTCTGCATATCGTGCTTAGTTTCTGTACTTCTTGTTCGATTATGGTTCTGTTTTCTGTATGTCATGCTTTACATACTCAGTACATATTTCATACTGACCCCCTTTCTTCGGGGGCTGCGTTTCATGCCCGCTGGTACAGACGCTCGTTCTGGTGACCCGCCAGCTTAGTACACCTATTCTGCTGTTTTGGAGTGCTCCCCTTGTTCTAGAGCCTACATTCTGGTATAGACTCTTCCGTTGTATATATGTATGTACATATTCAGGGGTACGGCGGGGCCCTGTCCCGTCATATGCTTTTGTTGTTACTCTTAGAGGCCTGTAGAAATGTATGTGGGTCATGGGTCGATATTGTTCAGTTATGTCTGTGTGATTTGCGTCTTAAGCGGTTTCATTGCTGTGATAGCCTTAACGGCTTGTATGTGTGTATACGTATGCATATGTTTTTGGGCGATGTATTTTGTGACAGTCTTACAGGCTTCTGTGTGATACATTTGTTATATGTGACCGCTTAAGACGACAACTGACCTTTGTATCTGTATAAGTCAGTGTACGCCGAATCGGATTAGCCATTTGTATGCCGATTCTGGTAAGTGAGTGTGTACGGGTGTCCAGCTCGGGCACTAGTTACGGCCCACGGGGTTGGGTCGTGACAGACTATCTACGAGCCTCTATTGGATTACACATAAAACTGTACACCAAAGATTCATCATGAGCACCTCCGGAACAAAGGAGTGCTTTCAGTCAGCTAACAGCTTCTAAGAGTCCGGAGCAAGATCTTCTCCCTGTCTGCCTGTGGGCATGAACACAGCGACCAAAGAAAACAGACGTCAGTATGAACATTGTACTGAGTATGTAAGGCAGGAATGAAATAAATAATGTCATAGAAGCATCATGAATCATAAGAAAAGATATAACCTGCTTGAGTGTTATAAGGAACATACTTTTTACATATATCAAATTTTAAATCATCATAGTATATGTTTTGTCATATCCCATATATCATCACATTCATCATCACATACATCATCACGTATATCGTCACATCGTACTCCACATCATTACCTGCGTTCGGGTAATCCTCATATGCCACCCACTAGTGGTGATCATGCCCGGCCCTCTAGGCTCGGTGTAAACATAGCAGCTCGTATTAGCGATGACATACCCGGCCATATAGGCACGGTGGAATCATACGCAGCCCGAATCCGTGGTGACATGCCCGGCCAAATAGGCACGGTGGAATCTTGTCATCACAAAATCAATCATAACACATCACTATTACACATCTCATAACATAGCATCATCTAATCATTTCTTGGTATCTTATACATATCATCATCGTATTACAAACTAGCATTGTTACTCATCTTATAGACATATCATATATTAGCATTAAGAGCATACGTTAAGCTTTAAGGGCAACCATACTAGGTCGGGGTGACGTAAGGTCGTGAACCCCCGATTATATTATGAACGTTTATGAGTATCGTGCCTCTCCTTGAAGGAAATAGAGCACAAGGCGAGTGTTAACAAAGATAACATCATTAGCCTTGTAAGAACATCATGCCACAATTTCTTGAATCGCTATACTCTAGCTCATTATCATCACCATCATATTCATATGTAATTCAATATATGTAGAAGGACTCATAGGCTTCGTTTTGTAGAAGGATTATATAAGACTTGAAGGATTCATGCCTTTTGAAAGAAAGGATAAGCCTCACATACCTTTGTCGTTTAACTATGCTATCGTTTGCTTGGTTTCCTTTGATGTCACGTCTCTACCTTCAAGAGAGAATTCATACCATCGTTAGTCAATCGACGAGAAGAACGCGCTACTATTTCTAGGGAAAATTGGGCAGCATTTTCTTTGTTTCTACTACTTTTCCCACTTTTCATTTCAACTACCAAACATTCACAATAACACTCACAATACCGTATCAACAATCGTCATTTATCTACATTTACCACATTCCACCATTTCCCCAGTTTCTCCACATTTATGGGTTTTAGCTCATCATCACATTTTCTCATACATCACACCTATTTCATGGTCTACACGTCATTTATAACATATTTATACTCCCAACTCATCAACATTCATAATTCAATCCAACTATCATTCCACTATGGCACTATTCACATTTATGACCCATTTACTACACTCTTCTATAATCCAAGTGTTTCAACATATAAATACTTCAATCATCATGAGAAAGTCATAAAACTTACCTTAGATGTGGTAGGAGCCTTGAGTAGCAATACTCTTCTATACCAAAAACCCTACTTCACTTCCTTTGCAATTTCTTGGTGTAGATGAACTTTGATGAGTTTCACACTCTTGATTTCATGGATTTAGTGTTGTTGATCTTGATTTTCCTTTGATTCTCTTGTGGATGAATATTAGAGAGTATTCTATATGTTTCTTGAAGTGTGGAGTGATAATGAAATGAATGGAATGAAAAAGGGTCCCTTATACTTAACTTAAAATCTGATTTTTATGAACAGTAGTCGAAATGCACAGTGTCCGTAAACCCAGTTTACGGGCCGTATTCTGGTTTACGGTCCGTCCTTCACGACCGTATTTAAGCATAATAGAACCAGAAAGGTTTGCTGGAGGTCATGGTGGTTTACGGTCACAGTTTACGAGCCGTATTTCAATTTACGGTCCGTATTCTGAGTCGTATTTAACCATTTAGGCATTTGGCAGAAAGTTGATGTTTTGGAATGTTGAAAGACGATAGAAGTTTACGGTCCGTAAACCACTTTACAGACCGTATTCTATTTTACGACAAACTGGGCCGAAGTGCAAATCTGCAACTTTCGCATTTTCAAAACTCATAAGTAGTCATCCCCTTCTTAGTAAAACATCGTACAGTCATACTCTTTGTTGGTCTATTCATTGTACGTTCACGGAGAAATTTCCGAGGTGTAACAGTTTTGTCCCGATCAAACAAAAGACTCGAACATTTAAGCCAAACATGAGTATTAGGATAAAGGACGAAGTAGGGGAATAGATCAAGTCTGGAATAGTGGAGGTGAAATCCTACCCCACTTGGGTGGCCAACATAGTGCTAGTACCCAAGAAGGACAGAAAGATTCGAATCTGTGTGGGCTACCGAGATCTCAACCGGGCTAGTCCAAAGGACAACTTTCCTCTCCCAAACATCCACATTCTAATAGACAACTGCACCAAGCAAGAGTTGTAGTCATTCGTGGATTGTTTCGCCGGGTACCATCAAATACTCATAAGCGAAGGAGATGCTGAGAAGACAGCCTTTATCACCCCTTGGGAAGTCTACCATTACAGGGTAATGCCGTTCGGCCTCAAAAACATTGGCGCTACATAGATGAGAGCTATGACTACGCTATTCCACGATATGATACATCGAGCGATTGAAGTTTACGTGGACGATGTCATCATAAAATAAAGGGAAAGCCTGGAACATACCATGCACTTACGCAAGTTCTTTGACAGACTTCGCAAGTTCAATCTGAGGCTGAACCCTACAAAGTGTGCATTTGGAGTGCCTACAGGTAAGTTGCTAGGATTCATAGTCAGCTGCAGGGGTATCGAACTGGATCCGACCAAAATCAAAGCGATTCAGGAGTTGCCGCCTCCCAAGACTAAGAAGGAAGTCATGAGTGTCACGACCCATCTAGGGGGCCGCGACGAGCACCCAGTGCTAGTCCACCCGGGCACCCCTTAACTTACACTTACACTTACATCTAGGTGAGCCATACAATTAAACATATAAATCTATTCAGCCATCACACTAGTCCCATTGGACGACAATGCCTTTATATCATAGTTGGCATCTATGCCACATCAAAGTACATGGGCCGACGAGGCCATCAAAATGATATACAAAATATAGGCCGACAAGGCCAAATATATCTAACCATATACACGTGACTACGAGCCTCTAGGGAGAGTATAACATATCACATAAGCGGGACAGGACCCCGCTATGCCCATAATTATGTACACAAAAGAATTAAGTACCCAAAAGCTATGGCTCCGAATGAAATAGAGCTCTGCTATGTAATCTCTGAGAAAGCAACTATGGATCAAGCCTGTCTCCCTGTGCTCCTGCGGGCATGACGCAGCGTCCACAAACAAAAGGACGTCAGTACGAAGAATGTACTGAGTATGTAAAGCATGATCAATATCAATATGAAAGCATAATAGTCAACATATGAGATAGCATAGCATGGGAGATAATAATATCGTCGTCATAGCACTTACTTGCTTTCCACAAGGACATTCCATTTCCATTGCATACCCGTGTACATACTTCCATATCCGTACTTAATTACCTTCACATTCATTTTCGTATTCATATTCATGTTCATAACATATTCGTACTCATATTGATGTCATATACATAGCATATACAAATATATATTATATATATATATATATATATATATATATATATATATATATATAGCATGCCCGACCAAGAAGGTTCGATGTTTTATACATACTTGGCCAGCCAAGGCTCAAAGTTATACATACCTGGCCCTACCAAGGCATCAGGGTTATCCGTACCATCTGCAGAGGTGTGCGCGCGTTACATAATCATATACATACTCTATACATATTCATATACATATATTCTGCCCGGCATCATAAGCTCGGGGTATTATTATAGCCCTTCATAGACACACATACATATAATAGCCCGTAGGCATCTTTAGCGTCACATTATTTTCATCATCATTACTATCATTATCGCTGTCATCGTCATTATCATTACATCTATCGTAGCGTATCAAGAATCGTGTCGGAAGATCAATCATTTGAAGAAATCATAGACTTATAGAAGATTTAGACGTTAGGCCAAAGAACCATGCCGTATGAAAGAAGGGTTGGCCTTACATACCTTTCGGTTCAACTATTCTACACTTGCGCTTTCTCCTCCAATGCTAGTGTTTCTACCTTCATTAAAGTCATACTATCATTAGAATCGACAGCTAGCATATGTGACTAAAACTAGAGAAAATCGGACAGCATCTCCTTTATTTATACAACATTCCTCCATATCGTAATTCAACTCCCAAACGTCAACAATACATTCACAATATCATAACAATAGCCATTAATCATCCACATTACCCACATTTCTCAATTCACTTCCCATCATCCATGTTCAAGGTCATATCACACAATTTCGTTCATTCAAATATAAGGTCTATTCCATGCTCTCAATGCCATTGATAACATGATTATAATCATAATGTATCAAGAATCACAACTCAATTCAAACTATTTCTGAAAATGTCACAATTCATCATTCATGACCCATTTTCTTATTTCCTCATATAACCCAAGTGTTTTAACTTTCAAATACCTTAAACAACAAGGAAATGTCATAAAACTTACCTTAGATGGTGTAGGAATGAGACTTGGGTGCAAACACTTCACTTGAGAAAACCCTAGTTTACCTCCATTTGGATTTCATGACTTGAATGACCTTAATGGGTTTCCTTACTCTTGATTCACTTGATTTATGTTGTTGATCACTAATAATCCTTGAAACTTGTGGAATAAATGTAGAGAGATGTTTTAGAGAGAAGGGGGATGTCACATGGAAATGAAATAATGAACTTGGTCTCTTATTAATAACCCAAAATCTCATCTTAAATGAACAGAACAGTGGTCGTAAACTTGGTTTACGGTCCGTATTCCAGTTTACGGACTATCCTTCGTGGTCGTGTTTAATCATATCAGAACAAGAAACTCAGGCTGAGAAGTGGTGATTTACGGACACAGTTTACGGGCCGTAAACCACTTTACGGTTCGTATTTTGGGTCGTATTTAACCATTTGATCATTTGGCAGAAAGTTGAAGTTTTGGAAGCCAAAATACGACATGGCAGTTTACGGGCCGTATACCACTTTACGGTCTGTATTTCATTTTACGTGCAATTGGCCCGAATGAAAACCTGCAACTTTTCATATTTACAAAACCTATAATTAGTCTTTGTGGAGCATAACTTATCTATTATTGCATTTGCCTTCGGAATCTTACTTAGGGTCGTCAAACGTTGTTTCTTACTTATGGAAATATCGTATACTCGTACTCCTCGCGGGTCCATTCGCTTGGGCAACAATGGAGGATTTTTTCGAGGTGTAACAATGAGCTTCTTAGGAAGGTTAACCTACATTAGGTGGTTCATAGCCCAGTCAACTGTGATTATGGAGCAAATCCTTAAATTGCTCAAGAAAGATGCTCTCACAAATTGGACAGAAGAATGCCAAGAGGCATTTGACAAAATCAAGAGATATCTTTCCAATCCTCCCGTCTTAGTACCACCCAGGCCAGAGAGCCCTCTGTTACTATACCTGTCAATATCAGAAAATGCTTTCGGGTGCATGCTGCCCAGCATGATGAAGAGGGCAAAAAGGAACATGCCATCTATTATCTAAGTAAAAAGTTCATATCCTGCGAGGCACGGTATACGCTCGTAGAAAAAACCTGTTGTGCTCTGACCTGGATCGCTCAAAAGCTGAGGCACTACCTATCGGTGTTCACCACTCACCTCATATCCCGAATGGACCTATTGAGATACATTTTTCGGCAACCGATGCCCGTGGGAAAATCGAATAAATGGCAGATGCTACTAAGTGAATTCGACATCATATATGTAGCACAAAAGACGACGACAAACTTGAACCATTACGGACTTTCTTCCCGGACAAGAAAGTAATGGTTGTGGAGAAAGAGATGACAGAACCATAAAGTTGGAGACTATTCTTCGATGGAGCAGTCAATTACAAAGGATCAGGCATCGGGGCAGTGTCAATATCAGAAACAAGACAACACTATTCGACGGCTGTAAAGCTCAACTTCAGATGTACCAACAACATGGCGGAATATGAAGCATGTATCCTCAGCCTCAGGATGGCATTGGACATGAACATACGAGAGTTGTTGGTATTCAGGGACTACAATTTGCTCATAAATCAAGTGAAAGGAAATTGGGCGACCAAAAATGATAAAATACTCCCATATGTGAATCTGGTACAGAGATTGTGTGGGAGATTCAAGAGTATCGAGTTCAGGCATACTCCGAGGGCTCAAAATGAGTTTGTAGACGTATTGGCTACGATAGCCTCCATGATCCAGCACCCCGAGAGTGCTCACATTTATCCACTAGAGATTACACTGAGAGAAGAACAAGCTCACTATGCCCATGTTTGTCTCAACCCATTTTTACATAAGTCGTGCGGGCACTTACCTTTCCCACCTCGTTAAGCGAACCCTCAACCCAACGATAAGTAAAGAAATGAATAAATAATCTATCAAGCGGAAAAGATTAAATATGTAAGTCTCACAATATTATATAATAGAATAGTGCGGAATGAGGAAAATACCCCCAGGGCCTAGTCTAATGTCATACATGAGCATCTAAAGGGCTAAATACAAGTCTGGAGTAATAATACATAAAACTGTCTATGTCTCTGAATAGGAATAAGACATAAATGATAGAGAAGTCTTCAAGGCAGCGAACGGCCGTGCTCACCTTGGAAACTTGGAACAGTGTTGAGGAAGACGATCAGCCACGAGAGATGGAAGTAGAACCAACTTGATACTCTGCATTCATAAAGGAATGCAGCAAATGCAGGTCAGTACAATACAACGGTACTGGTAGGCATCATCGGCTGACTAAGCATAGCTAACATAAATCAGACAATAAAGAAAGATAGGCAGACAAACCAACAAGTGCACGTCAAACATAATCGAAGTCAAGTACACATCATCGCCTAAGTGAAACATCTAATCCCAATTGCACCAAGTCTCAATATATCAAGTTTGAATCCAACATCAAAAGTACAATATCAAATCATCTCCAAATCAAGATGTGATGCAATGCAATGCAATAATGTATGGATGGAATTCAATGCCATGCAAATGTTGTGTACACATGTACTCCGAATGGAAATATCAACATCTCGGTAGCACAATCCAGTGTGACTCGCGAAGTCTAAGTGCCACCCGTCCCGGATCTTTGCCCAACAGACAGATGGGATGCCAAATCTTTGCCCGTGGGGGGTTCTTATCGGCACCACTCTGGGGAACTCGTGGAGTCCATGCACTCTCTCAATCCACAATTCCGGAACTAACATCGGATATCGGAATCGCACGTCCCTCTCGTTTAAAAATCGAGCCCAAATCATCACAGTGTTTCATCAATTACTAATAGTGTCTCAACAGTATATCATTAAAAATGAGAGTGCGTGCAATGCATGTATCAACATCAATAATCATGCTCAATATCACAAGTACCAACAATGGCACGCCAACAATATATCAATATCATAAGTACCAACAATAGGTACGCCAACAATATCATAATCAAGAAGGCACAACAGATTCCAATAGCTACTAGCAACACGTGGCATCAATCCAACACAATAGGATAATCAAATCACAATGCAACGGGGTGGCTAGCCCCAATCGCGCAATAGGGCCCAACCTAAAATGATATCAAACCCAACTTCATACCCGAAGGTTTACATGCTTTATCCGACGATATAATCTAAATATATGCTTCGCTATACGAAGTCTCACAAAGGGTAAGCCATAACCTACCTGGATGGACGAACAACAACACCAACAAATCACTCTTTAGCCTTGCCCTTCCCCTGAGCCTCAGGACCAAAGTAGTCTAAGTATATTTGAAATCTAGATTAGAAATCGTGAAGAATGATACTAATATTACTATCTTTCAATTTAGGTCAAATCCGACTCTAGAGTTTGGGAAAACGGTGCCCACAAGGTCAAAACGAGAAATTCAGGAGTGAAATATCAAATTAAGTAGCAGATGATCATAACCCAACAATCATTTGCTAGTTTAGCTCATGGATTATCCTAATTTCAAAATTGAAGCAAAACCCCCAATTTTGGGTATAAACCCTAACTCTTTGATTTAAGAATTCTACTCTAATAATGGAATATAAATGATTAACAACCTTAGATTCATCAAATCTAGCATAAACCCCATCAATTTAATCATTAATAAGCCTAGATAAAATGTTCATCAAAACCCACTTTTATCTTCCATTTCCAAGAGATTATTAAGGGAAGGGGGAATCTATGATGAATAGGATTAATGAAATAGTAAAAGGATTTCGAAAACTTACCACCAAGTATTTTCACCTAAAAGTCTCGAAGGACAGATCCCAAGGGTTCTATTTTCGTAATGGTAATAAGTAGGGGACTAAAGGCTTTTAACACTTCATTAATAATGCTCACCGCCCGTCACCCGCTTTGGCGACGCTGGGACTGCCCCAGCGGAGCCGCTTAAGCGGACATTGACCGCTTCAACGGTAAAGCCCAATTGGCTTGGACCGCTCTAGCGGCAGGGTGACAGCTCAAGCGCTACCGCAGCTGCAGTGCTGGTACCGCAAAAGCGGGCACCAGACACCAGAAAATCCACCCAAATTCACAATTTAATCTGATTTCCCGACTAATTCCCTAGGCTATCTGCTCACATACCATACATATAGACATACATAAAAACACGCCACGAACGCGCTCGTGGCGTCAGAATTTCCAATGGATGTCTCGTTAACCAACTCAACCCCCGATACCTTAATTCCAATTTCTCAACCCAAGTCTAAAAATGCATCCGAGTGCATTGGGAACCGAACCCGATACACATACAAGTTTTAAATGACCATCCGAACCTCTCGGAATCAACAGATTCCCCAAAAAAGTCTGTTTACCTAAAAGTCAACTCTGGGTCAACTCTTTTTCACTTTAAGCCTATATTTCACAAAAGTTTTCTGAATCCGATCTAGACACCTCGGGAAGCTTGTCAACGGCCCCCTTGGGTGAAAAGTGAGCTAATCAATGCTCAGGAAAAAGTGAAAATGCCGAAAAGACTATAACAACCAAACGGGTCGTTACAGCGCCGAGGCCGAGCCAGATGGCCAACCATGGTATGCCGGCATCAATGCATACTTGGAGAAGGGAGAGTGCCTCCCAGATAGTTCGGCGAAACAGAAAAAGACCATCAGGAAGTTGGCTAATGGTTTCTTCATGAACAAAGAAGTGTTGTACAAATGGACACCCGACCTTGGGTTACTCAGGTTCATGGATGTCGAGGAGGCTACGAAACTGCCAAAAGAGGTGTACGTAGGGGCGTGCGAACCCCACATGAATGGATTAAATCTTGAGAACAAGATACTATTAGATGACCATAGAGCATGACTCCTGTAAATTCGTGCAAAAGTGCCATCAGTGTCAGATACACGGAGATCTGATCAAGGTTCCCCACACGAAGTTACATGCGATGTGCTCTCCTTGGCCATTCGTGATATGGGGAATAGACGTCATAGGACCCATCGAGCCTCCAGCCTCCAATGGACATCGTTTAATTTTAGTAGCCATCAATTATTTCACTAAATGGGTACAGGAAACTTCCCACAAATCAGTGACCAAGAAAGTCGTGGGTGACTTTGACAAAAACAATCTGATACGTCATGTCGGTGTACCAGAATCTGTCATCACAGATAATGGAGCCAATCTGAACAGCCATTTGATGAAAGACATCTGCGAACAATTCAATATAACCTACAGGAACTCTACCGCCTATCGATCACAGATGGATGGGACAATTGAGGCTGCCAACAAGAACATCAAGAGGATCCTGAGAAAAATGATCGACAACTATAAGAATTGACACGAGCAGTTGCCTTATACTTTGTTAGGGTAAAAAAAGACAACCCGAACTTCCATCGGGGTAACCCCGTACCTCCTTGTCTATAGTATAGAAGCAGTCATACCCACAGAAGTGAAAATCCCTTCACTCAGAATCATCCAAGAGGCGGAGCTAAATGATGTAGAATGGGTCAGAAATCACTATGAGTAGCTAGCCACAATAGACTAAAAGAGAATGGTGGCAGTATGCCACAAACAGCTGTACAGATAGAGAATGTCTCGAGCCTTTAACAAGGGGGTAAGAGCTCTGACCTTTCCAAATTGGAAAACTTGTGCTCAAGCGAGTATTTCCCTACCAAGAAGAATACAAACGAAAATTTGCACCAAATTGTCAAGGGCCGTACATGGTCATAAAAGTACTCTCAGGAGGAACCATAGTCCTAGCCATGATGGACGGACAAAAGTGGCCCAAAGTTATCAATGCAGATGCACTTAAGAGATACTATGTTTAGGATTCTATTTGTTTGTGATCACATTTTAATTTCCTTGTAATTGTATCTTTTGCTTGTAATCATATATTGTAATAGAATAGGAAAAACAAATCATCTATGTAATGAACTACGAAATGACCTAGCTTCCCCCCAGTGGGATACATAGGTAGTCCATATCGAACCCGATCACATTATTAGTAAAAACCAAAACTTAGTTACTTTATTTCGAACTATGTTCGACCTGAATTCCTGGTGCAACAGGATACATAGGTGCTTTCAAGCTTGGTCGTCATAGAAGAAAAACCCAAGAAACTCTTAGGAAACCCCAGAGACAATAAAGTAAATCAACGAGATCAAGCTACTAGGATCGACACAAGATTAAGCCCATATTTCACAAAAAGTTGACCGAATTCGATCTAGACACCTAGAGAAACGTGTCAACGGTCCCCTCGCTTCAAAAGTTAGCTAATCAATGCTCGAGAAAGGGCAAAAATGTCAGAAAGGCTATAATAAACAAACGGGTCGTTACATCAGATACCAATTGAATCGTCGCTCGTCCTCGAGCAAAGAAGAGAGTAGAAGCGGGAAAAATACCTGAATCAATAAACAACTGGGGATATCAGCTATGCATGTCGGAATCGGTCTCCCAAGTAGCCTCCTTAATAGGACGATGCTTCCATTGCACCTTTACAGAAACAATCTCTTTCGACCTCAACTTTCGAACTTGCCTATCTAAAATTGTGATAGGCTCCTCCTCACAAGTCAAATTCTCATCAAGTAATATAGAATCCCAACGAATAATGTAAGTACCATCGGCATGGTACTTCTTCAGCATCGAAATATAAAAGACTGGATGAATTCCCGCCAAGCCTGGTTGTTACACCCCGTAAGAGTCTGTGCTATTTTAATTAAGACAAGAAAAAAATGAGTTAAGAAAGTTCAAGGAAAGTTAATCGAGTTAGTAAGAATATCGTTATATATATATGGTTGCCTTAAGTATCCCGAGGTGACATCGTAACCTAAAGGATTTGAAATCGCGTTATGAGCGTATATGAGGTAATGTGAGTGCCCTTTTAAAGTATTTGAGATTATTAGTAATGTTATAGAAGATGGATAAAAGATATGAATATATTTTTGCGATTGGAGTTTCGTCGAAGCTTCGTAAGTTCTCCAGTTACGTTTAAGGTTATTGTGATTCTCCGGACCCTTCGAGATGTGTATGGATTGTTATGTACGTATATGACTATGTATATGCATGTATAAGAGGTTACACGAGGGTCGGAAGAGGATTAGAAGTTAAACGAATCTGAACGAAATGAATCCGAACAACTTCAGAAAAATCTCGGACCAGATTTTTAGCCCATATTGTTGGAGGCATATCTCCTAGTATATGAGGAGTTTTAAGGTGTTTTAAAAGCCTAAAATTAAGTTCATCGAGTCTAGTTTCCAACGCAACAAACCGCTCGTCAAAAAGATATCTGGATAAGGAAATATGGACGATGCAAGTTGGGCTGGCGGGGCAGAAAATGGTGACCCGATCCAACATTCACATTCGGCCCATGAGGCCCATTAACGTCATAAATATAAGGAAAAATTATGTGAGGGCTGATCATTTTCAGATAATATCTTCCAAGAACATTAGAGAGAGAGAGAGAAAACTTCAAGGCTAAGGAAGCCATTTTGATCAAAATCCGAGCTCCGAATCCCGAAGCTCATGAAGAGAAAAACGTTGTACGTTGCGTTGCCTTCAATTTGAGATAAATATTGGTCTTGGGGGATGAAATTTTCGTGGTGGATCTTCTGATAAGGTATTTATAAAATTCCTTTTATGTTATTAAAGTGTTTATTTAGAGTTTTAACGAATTAGAACGGAGAAAACAGCATTATAAACCCGTTTGTTGTTTTGTTGAAATTTATGGGTGAGGGGCTGTTTTAATTGAAATTGATGGACTGATTTGAATTAATATTTTGGTTGTGTTAATCATGGACTATGTGAGGAGAGTGAAGGAACTTAATGGTTATTAAGTTGTTGTAGGAAAACATACAACTTTGTTATGGTTTATGTAAAAATGGAGATGAAAGTATCAAGAGGAAAATTATGATTTTGATGGATGATGAATATGATAATGTTGATGTTGGTTTGACCTTGTAAAGTTTGTATGAAAATTTTCATTTTATGTAGAAAGAAGATCATTGATGTTAAAACCTATTTCGTTGTGAACTTTGACGTCGTTTGGTGTTGTTGGGTTGTTGTTGTTGAATGTTTTGAGCCGAGCTAAGTCTCGGGGGTGTTAGATTTATAGGGGAAATGCTGCCGAAATTTCGGTAGCCAAGTATAACCCCAAAGATTAGGATGTTAACTTTCATGAATAGTAACTGGTAAAAGTGACCATTTGCAGTTTTTGGACGAAACGGGAATTGAGATTTGATGAGCGTAAGGCGCAATCCAGGTATGTAAAGCCTATCTATCCTTCTTTTGGCATGTCCTAGTTACGCTAGGTTAAGATCGGACCCTCGGGGATAACTCTGCTCTTGGAAATCTAGGTTCAAGTTTAGGCACTATTCATTGAGCATAATTGAAACCTAATCTTTACATTTGGTTGAAAGAATGTTCGAACCTTCATAACTTTTGTTGTTGTGTCCGAATCCCTCCGAAACTTTTGTAGACGGCTTTATGGAGCCGAAAGTTTGTGATTTGTGTCCGCCGCCTCAATTTGACTCGAGGTGGGCCCGCAAGCCTTGAGGCTTCCATTATTTGGTTCGTTTGGCTCATTTTCGTCCGATATGTAAGGCAATCGTTTGTTTATGACTTAAGGGTTCGTTTGAAATTCCCTATGTCGTTATTGAACGTTTTGCACTTTGAATGATGTTAGATTTTCGGAGGATGACCCGTGAATCGTTTTTCAAAGGTTTTGCAGTTTGGAACTTCGTAACTTTTATACATTAATTTTGATCGACCTGACTTCTACTCCGAGCCTTCTGGCGTCGGTATATTCCTATATGTAACTATATGTCGAGTCCGGTAACTTACTTATAATATGCATATGGTTTCTGCACTACTCCGTTCATGCCATTCACTATGATTTCGTTCGTCGGTACCCGGGCCGGCTTTGTGATCGTGCGCGCTACACCATATTCGGAAGTTATGATGTGTTACGGTTTCCGAGGCCTCGCAATAGGGCCGGTTACCGTCTATGGAGTTATGATGTGATATGGCATTTGATGTGTTCTGATGATGTGATATATGTGTGATATGATGTGTCTGGAGACTGTACGGAGATTTGAAAACTTCTGGAGTTATGATGTGTTGTGGCACCAGCGTCGGGGGTGACCACGTTCCTAAACCCTATACATGATTTGATTTGCATTTGTACATTTGCCTTCCGCACAGGTTTGCTTTGCTACCTTGACGTTTGTGTTTGTTCCATTCTGACTTCAGTTGTGTTTGTGATTTTTGTACCTTCTGCTTTACATACTCAGTACTTCTCCCGTACTGACCCCCGGTTCTTCGGGGGCTGCGTTTCATGCCCGCAGGTACAGAAGCTCGTTTGGGTGATCCTCTGGTTTAGGCTACTCATTCTGATGTGTTGGAGAGCTCCCCTTGATCCGGAGCCTAACTTTTGGTACATACCTTCAGTTGTGTGTGTATTCTGTACATTTGTGGCAGTGTGGGTACGGCGGGGCCCTGTCCCGTCATATGTTCGTATGTTCTGTTTTGTTTTAGAGGCCTGTAGTCATATTTGTGGGTCGTGGGTCCGGTGTGTTTGTATGTGGATCTGTTTTGCGTTCTTAAGCGGCCAGTATGCTACTATGGCCAGGACGGCCCATGAGTTTGTACGTGTGTGTGTGCATTTGGGCGATGTATATTCCGCCACCTTTCTGATTTTGATTTGACTGTTCTGCACGGGCGACCGCTTAAGATAAGTGTTCGATAAATGTTTGTGTGACGTCTGTTGTTAATTTTCAATTCGAACAATGTACGTTAAGTCTGAATGAGTCTGAATACGATGATCCGGTTGTGAGTCTATTTGGGGTGCCTAAGTAGGGCACCAGTCGCGGCCCACGGGGTTGGGTCGTGACACTGGTGGCACTGCCAACTCATAAGCTATATCAGCCACACGGGAAACAATCACAAAGGGAGCAATATACCTGGGGCTCAACTTGCCCCTCTCACCAAACCTCATAACACCCTTCATTGGTGAAACCTTCAATAAAACCTGGTCACCAACAACGAATTCCAAATCCCGGACCTTTCGGTCCGCATACATCTTTTGTCGACTCTGAGCTGCCAAAAGCATAGCCTGAATAACTCTCACTCTATTAAGAGACTCTCTGAACAGATTTGTACTCCAAGGTCGAGCCTCGAACCTATCAAACCAGCCAATCGGAGATTTATATCTCCTACCATACAAAGCATCAAAAGGCTCCATGCCAATACTTGAATGATAACTATTGTTGTACGCAAACTCTACCAATGGCAAGTGTTGATCCCAATGACAACCAAAATTAATAACACACGCTCTCAACATATCCTCGAGCACCTGAATGGTCCACTCTGACTGTCCATCGGTCTCGGGATAAAAAGTTGTACTAAGATCAATCAGGTACCCAACTCCTTATGAAAAGCCCTCTAAAATCAGGAAGTGAAGCTAGTACCCCGATCAGACACAACAGAAATATGGACCCTATGAAATCTCATAATATCCCGAATGTACAACTTGGCTAAATTCTTCGCGGTATAGGAAACCTGAACTGGAACAAAGTGAGCGAACCTAGTCAACCGATCAACTATTACCCAAATAGAGTCAAACTTGCCCAGGGTCTTCGGAAGACCCACAACAAAATCCAAGGTAATCCTCTCCCACTTCCACTCGTGAATGGGAATCCTCTGAAGTACACCACCGGGCAGTTGGTTCTCATACTTAACCTGCTGACAATTACCACACTTAGCCACCAAATCAACTATATCTCTCTTCATCCGACGCCACTAATAGTGCTATCTCAAATCACAGTACATCTTAGTCATCCCCGGATGAATGGAATAGCGAGATCTATGAGCCTCAGACAAGATCAACTGAATCAAAACACCAACACGAGGAACGCAAACACATCCTCTAATCCTGAAAATGCCCTCAGAGTCAATCACGGCCTCTGTGGCCTCACCCCTCAAGGATCTATCTTAAGTCTTCCTCAACTGAGCATCCTCAAACTGATGAGTCCTGATCGGATCCAATAAAGACGACCTCACCTCTACACAAGCTAAAATCCTATCTGGAGCTGAAATATCAAGGCGTATGAAACTGTTTGCCAGAGTCTGAACCTCCATGGCCAACGGACGCTCGAAAACAATCAATCGAGCTAAACTCCCTATACTCACTGTCTTGCGACTCAAGGCATCAACCACTACATTGGCTTTCGCGGGATGATAAAGAGTAAAGATGTCATAGTCTTTCAGGAGCTCCATCCATCGGTGATGCCTGGAATTAAGATCTCTCTGGGTAAACATATGCTTAAGACTATGATGATCGGTGAAAACCTCACAATGAACACTGTACAAATAATGCCTCTAATTCTTCAAAGTGAAGACCACAGCCACTAAATCCAAATCATAGGTAGGGTAATTCTTCTCATGAATCTTCAATTGACGGGAAGGATAAGATATCACTCTACCCTCTAGCATCAACACAACACCCAAACCCACACGGGAGGCATCACAATAGACTGCAAAGTCCATACCCTCCACGGGTAATGCTAAGATTGGGGCACTAGTCAAAAGAAGCTTGAACTTTTAAAAGCTCTCCTCACAATCATCTGACCACTGGCAAGGAACATCCTTCTGAGTCAATCTGATAAAAAATAAAGCAATAGCAGCAAAACCCTTCACAAAGCGATGGTAATAGCTGGCCAAACCCACAAAACTATGAATCTCAGTAACTGTAGTGGGCCTTGCCCAATCCCTCACAGCCTCAATCTTTTGTGGATCAACCATAATCTCATCCTTAGACATAAACATGGCCCAAGAATGCTACAGACTCTAACCAGAACTCACACTTAGAAAACTTAGCAAATAGACTATGCTTCTTCAACAAAAAAAGAATAGAACGAAGATGGCTCTCATGCTCCTCCCTACTCTTGGAATACACTAAGATGTCATCAATAAACACAATTATGAAAGAATCAAGGAATGACCTAAAGAAGCCATTCATCAAAGTCATAAATGCAGCCGGGGAATTGGTATGCCCAAAAGACATCACTACACACTCATTGTGGCCATATCTCGTCTGAAATGCTATCTTCGAAATATCCTCCACCCTGATCTTCAACTAGTGGTATCCTGAAAGCAAATCAATCTTCGAAAACATCGAAGCACCCTGAAACTGGTCAAACAGATCACCGATACGAGGCATAGGGCACTTGTACCGAACAGTAACTTTATTTAGCTGGCGATAATCAATGCACATCCTCATGGTCCCATCTTTCTTCTTCACAAATAACACATGAGCATCCCAAGGGGGGACGCTCGGTATAATGAACCCCTTGCTCAACAAATCCTGTAACTGCTCTTTAGGCTCTCTCAACTCTGCAGGTGCCATCCGATATGGCGGAATAGAAATAGGGCAAGTGCCCGGATCCAAATCAATACAGAAATCAATGTCACGATCGGGTGGCATATCCGACAGATCTGACGGAAATACCTCCACGAACTCGCTCACAATAGGAATAGACTCAAGGGGTGGAGATGTAACATTAGTATCACGAACATGAGCCAAATAGGCTAAACACCCCTTACTTACTAACTTTTTTACCCGAAGGAAGGAAATGATCTTCTTCGGAGCGAGACTAGGAGTACCCCTCCACTTAAGCCTAGGAATGTCCGGTATGGCTAAGGTAACTATCTTGGCCTGACAGTCCAAGATCGGGTGATAATGAGAAAGCAGGACATCCCCAATATAATATCAAAGTCCACCATAACGAGAATCATCAAATCTACCCAAGTGCCACACCCCATAAAAGTAACGAAACAGGATCGGTAAACTTGATCAACAATCACAGAATCTCCAACCGAAGTAGACACATGAACAGGTGTATCTATGGTATCACAACGCAAATCCCAACTAATGACATGAAATGCAGATACAAATGAATAGGTGGATCCAGGATCAAATAACACAGATGCTACTCTATGACGGACAAAAATGGTACCTGAAATCACAACATCTGAGGCCTCTGCCTCAGGCCTACACGAAAATAAGCAACAATGGGCTCTATCACGCCCAATCTGAGATCCCCCTCTCGCACCCTGGGAACCACCTCTAGCTGACTGGGATCCACCTCTAGAACCATGAGAACCACCGCACCTGACTGAGCACCACTTCTCTGAGGAGCACAAACTCGGCCATTAGATGATGTCGGAGTCCTCGACGGATAATAATCCCGCCTGGATGATACCTCCTGGCCATATGCCCAACCTCTCCACAAGAATAACAGGTAAAAGGAGATGAAGGTCCTGATCCAGCGCGGTCATAACGGCACCCCCTATAGGCTAAATATCATCACTGGAGCGGGTATTACATCAATGAAGGGAGCCATAGCTACAGCGGGGTGTGCTGCCCGAATAGCTCCCCGCTTAGGGGTTTGCGCCCCAACTTTGGTCTGTGAACTCCTGCGAGGAGTAGTAACACTAGCTGCTGCCTACTGGGCATCAAGATGAAGTAATACTCTGGCCATAGTATCATGCATGGCCTGATCAGAAGTAACCTCAGGCTGTGTCCGTGCTAGGGCCACTCCATTCTCTGTGGCCTGGCCTCGATCCGGCTGATACTCAAGCTCGAGAGATGGAGACCTCCCCTGGCGCTGTCCCACTACAGGAGCTCTACCTCTGGATGTAGTAGCCCCGCAGCCTCTCGCTCTGCCGCGCCTTCTGGCTATCGCTCGCCCATGGGTGACAGCCGTAGCTACGGGCTTTGGCACTTGACCTCAAGCCATAGTAGCTCGAATCCTCACCATCTGTGAGAGAAGAGATAAGAGTCATATACCAATTTGATCTTTCCAGGTACCAATTAGAATAAAGTAGCACGAAAGAATGAAAGAAAGTGAGATTTCCTAAATGTCCTATAGTCTCTCGCAAATAAGTACGGAGCACATCGTACCGATCCACGTGACTCTACAGGACATGCTCTTTTATTATAGACCGGGTAACCTAGGGCTTTGATATCAACTTGCCACAGTCCATTTTGACATAAGTTGTGTGGGCACTTACCTGTCCCACCTCGATAAGCGAACCCTCAACCCAACGATAAGTAAAGACATGAATAAATAATCTATGAAGCGAAAAAGAATAAATGTGTAAGTCTCACAATATTATATAATAGAATAGTGCAGAATGAAGAAAATACCCCCAGGGTCTGTTCTAATGTTATACAAGAGTATCTAATAGGAATAAATACAAGTCTGGAGTAATAATACATAAAACTGTCTATGTCTCTAAATAGGAATAAGACATAAATGATAGAGAAGTCTTCAAAGCAGCGATCATCCGTTTTCACCCGGGAAACTCAGAACAATTTTGAAGAAGATGATCAGCCACGAGAGATGGAAGCAGAACCAACCTGATACTCTATATTTATAAAGGAATGCAATAAGTGCAGGTCAGTACAATACAACGGTACTGGTAGGCATCATCGGCCGACTAAGCATAGCTAACATAAATCAGACAATAAAGCAAGATAGGCAGACAAACCAACAAGTATAAGTCAAACATAATCGAAGTCAAGTACACGTTATCGCCTAAGTGAAAAATCTAACCCCAATAGCACCAAGTCTCAATATATCAAGTCTGAATCCAACATCACAAGTACAATATCAAATCATCTCCAAATCAAGACGTGATGCAATGCAATGCAATAATGTATGGATGTAATGCAATGCCATACAAATGTTGTGTACACATGTACTCCGAATGGAAATATCGACATCTCGGTAGCACAACCCAATGTGACTCGTGATGTCTAAGTGCCACCCATCCCGGATATTTACACAATAGGCAGACGGGACCTCGGATCTTTGCCCACGGGGGATTCTCACCGGCACCACTCTAGGGACCCGAGGAGTTCATGCACTATCTTAATCCACGATTCCGGAACTAAAATCTAATATCGGACTCTCACGTCACTCTCATTAAAAAATCGAGCCCAGCTCATCACAGTGCTTCATCAAGTACCAACAGTGTCTCAACTATATATCATGAAGAATAAGAGTGTGTACAATGCATGTATCAACATCAATAATCGTGCTCAATATCACAACTACCAACAATGGCACGCCAACAATATATCAATATCATAAGTACCAACAATGGGTACGCCAACAATATCGTAATAAAGAAGGAACAACATATTCCAATAGCTACTAGCAACACGTGGCATCAAGCCACCACAATAGGACAATCAAATCACAACACAACGGGATGGCTACCCCCAATCACGCAACAGGGCCCAACCTTAGACGATATCCAACCCAACTTCATATCCGAAGGTCTACATGCATTCTCGGCGATATAATCTAAATATATGCTTCGCTATACGAAATCTCACCAAGGGTAAGCCATAACCTACCTGGATGACCGAACAACAACACCAACAAATCACTCTTCAGCCTTGCCCTTCCGCTAAGCCTCAGAACCAAAGTAGGCTAAGCATATTCGATATCTAGATTAGAAATCATGAAGAATGATACTAATATTGCTATCTTTCAATTTAGGTCAAATTCAACCCTAGAATTTTGGGAAATGGGGCCCACAAGGTCAAAACGAGACATTCGGGAGTGAAATATCAAATTAAGGACTAGGTGATCATAACCCAACAACAATTTGCTAGTTTAGCTCATGGATTAGCCTAATTTTGAAATTGAAGCAAACCCCCAATTTTGAGTATCAACCCTAACTCTTTGGTTCAAGAATTTTACTCTAATAATGGAATATGAATGATTAACAACCTTAAGTTCATCAAAATCTACCTTAGATTCATCAAAATCTAGCATAAACCCTATCAATTTCATCATTAATAAGCCTAGAGAGAATGTTCACCAAAACCCACTTTTATCTTCCATTACTAAGGGATTATGAAGGGAATGGGGAATCTATGATGATTAGGATTAATGAAATAGTAAAAGAATTAGGGAACCCCCGATTCCATTATGGAATAGTCATAACCATCCTGCCTCACATTGAAGGAACTAGCATTATAAGGTGAGTGTAGCAACAATGGATAATATCAATGAATCATTTAGTTCATAAGAATCGTATCATGGAATTCTAGACTTGAACTCATCATCATTTTCATTTTCATAACATATTTCTTAACTGTATCTCATGAGAAGCTTCTTATCATAATTTCCAAAATGTAAGAAAGTCATGGAGAGATAAGGAAAATCATGTCGTAAGAGTCATGGCTTAGAAAGAAGGAACTAGCCTTACATACCTTTTCATTTAGCTACTTTATCACTTGAACGTTCGTCTCCAATTTTCACGTTTCTACCTTCAAAAGAGTTCGTACTAATATTAAATAATCGATAACATGAGCATGCTTGAACTAAAGCTAGAGAAAATTGGGCAGCATCTCCTTTGTTTCTACTACTTTCTCCATATCATATAACAACTCCCAATCATCAATAATAACATAATCAATAACTTTTGTCAAGTTCGCCATTATCCAACTCCCACAATTTTCTCTCAAAGTCATCCATAACCATAATCATGATACAACATTTCATTCATCCTCATATAATGTTTCTCCCATGTTCTTAATATCATTTATAACATAATTATAATCGAAACATATCAAGAATCATGATTCATATTAAGCTACTACTCAACAATGTCACTATTCTCATACGTGTAACCCATTTCTATTTCCTTCCATAATCCAAGTCTTTCAACCCCTCAATAGTCTAAATAGCATGGAAGAATCATAAACTCACCTTTGATTGTGTAGGAGCAAGTTTTGGATGAAAATCTTTCACTTGAAGAAAAACCCTAGCTTCAATCCAAAGATTTTTCTTGCCTTGTACAACCCTAGTGAGCATTCATGCTCCTGATTCCCTTGGTTGATGAAGTTGATCCTTAATTTCTCTTGGATTCTTGTAGATGAAGTGTGGAGAGAGTTCTAGAGACTTCTTGAGGTGAGTAGAGAGAAAACGAAATGAAATAAATGAACTTGGGGTCCCTTATATCAACTTAAAAATCTGTCCCGACCAAGTTATACGGACACACATACGGTCCGTATGTGTGACCGTATAATGGTTCCAGTGGAGACTCTTCTCTGGACAGGTTATATGATTATCTATAGGGCCAGTATCTTTTACACAGCCCGTACAAAGGACCGTACAATCTACAATTCCCCGAAACTTGTCCTCGTCAACCCGTTTTGCCTCCAATCCCTATGGAACTTTTTTAACACTTGTTTAACACTTCATTAACAATCTAAGAGGCGTCATAACTCTTATTTTAAGACATCATTAAGCCAACATTAACTCGGTACTTTGTAAATCTCTTCTGAAACACAACGTATACTTCGCCTTTCCTAACGAACTTTCTTCTCTTGCCTCATACGTCTTTGGAATCTTAATGAGAACCATTAAGTACTACTTCTTACTTGTAGAAACATCTTATACTTCTTTCCCAACGTTAATCTATTCACTGTGCAATGACATGAATTTTTTCGAGGTGTAACATTCTTCCCCCTTTAAAAACATTCCTCCTCGAATGTTAAGTTCTCGGTAATTCCGCAAAAAATTCGCCAGAGTTTTCCGTGTAATATGGCGCTATCATCCTGTCACAACAGCCTGCAATAACAATGCCTCACAGGGCTACAATACAATGGCAATAAATTTATGGCCACACACGACTAAAAGCATGAAAAGAAGGCATACATACCTCATAATATTGATGTCTCATCATGGATATCTTTCAGGGGTGGGAACAAGTGGTGGTACTTGGACTTCATATTTCCTTCCACTTCCCAAGTCATTTCTTCACGGTTATTGCGCCACAAGACTTTGACTAAGGATACCTCTTTATTTATAAGTCTCCGTACTTGTCTGACTAGTATAGCAATAGTTACCTCTTCATAGGTCAACTTTTCCATCACTTGAACATGATCTACCGGCACGATCCTATTAGGATCTCCAACACATTTTCGTAGCATTGACACGTGAAAAACTGGATGGACTGATTCCAATTCCGAGGGTAAGTCTAACACATAAGCTACTTGACCCACCTTGCGGACAATCCTACAAGGTCCAACGTATCGAGGACTCAATTTCCCTTTCTTACCAAATCTCATCACGCCCTTCATCGATGATACCTTTAAGAACACACAATCATCAACTTGAAATTCTAAGTCTCGCCGACGGTTATCCACATAAGATTTCTGGTGACTTTGGGCTATCATTAATCGATCTCGGATATCCTTGACCTTTTCCACCGCTTGTTGAATCAACTAAGGGCCTATTAGTTGTACCTCTCCTACTTCGAACCACCCAATTGGGGATCTGCACTTTCTTCCATATAATGCTTCATACGGGGCCATCTGAGTACTGAAATGGTAGTTGTTGTTGTATGCAAACTCAATAAGAGGTAAGTGGTCATCCTAACTACCACAAAAATCTAGCACACATACCCGTAACATATCTTCCAAGGTCTGAATAGTGTGTTTGGCTTGCCCATCAGTTTATGGATGAAATGATGCGCTAAGCCTTACCTGAGTACCCAAACCTTCTTGGAAAGACTTCTAGAATTTAGCTGTAAATTGGACTCTTTGATCTGTGATAATAAATATTAGGACACCATGAAGTCACACAATCTCATTGAGATACAACCTTGCATAATCTTCTACTGAATATGTGGTTCTGACTGGAAGAAAATGAGCCGATTTCGTGAGTTTGTCCACGATTACCCATATGGAATCATACTTTCTTCGAGAACGCGGTAACCCTACAATGAAGTCCATATTAATCACTTCCCATTTTCATGTTGGGATTTCCATTGCTTGCAATAATCCTCCTGGCTTTTGATGCTCGGTTTTCACTTGTTGGCAATCTGGACATTAAGCTACAAGTTTTGCTGTGTCCTTCTTCATTCCATTCCACCAATACATTAAATTGAGATCATGATACATTTTTGTCGCTCCCGGGTGAATAGAATACCGAGAGAAATGAGCTTCTTCTAGAATTCGACGGCGTAATTCCGCGACATTCGGAACACACAACCTGCCTCGGTATCTAAGAACTCCATCTATAGAAATTTCAAATGGAGATCTCTCTTTCTCATGAAATATATCTCTATAGTGGCTCAACTAAGGATCTTCATATTGAAGCTCTTTCATCTCTGTATCTAAGGATGAAACGGTTGGATTATTAATATCAATTCCTGCACTGCCTGATTCGATTAGGCGAACTCCGAGGTTGGCTAGCTTGTGGAGCTCACGAATTAATTTTTTCTTCTCTGGAGGAACCTCACATAAGCTACCCATTGATTTGAAGCTAAGTGCATCAGCCACTACATTCGCCTTTCCAGGATGGTATAAATTACTCACATCATAATCTTTCAATAATTCCAACCACCGTCTCTGTCGAAGACTCAACTCTTTCTGTTTGAAAATATACTGGACACTCTTGTGACCTGTATAAATATCAACATGTACACCATACAAGTAGTGTCTCCACATCTTTAGTGCATGGATAACCGCAACCAACTCAAGGTCATGGGTCGGATAATTCTTCTCATATTTCCACAACTGCCTTGAAGCATAGGCAATGACCTTACTGTGTTGTATCAATACACATCCTAACCCAACACGAGAGGCATCACAATATACCACATAACCATCTGGCCCTTCTAGGAGTGTCAAGACTGGGGCCGAATTTAATATGTCCTTCAATTCTTGGAAACTGTGTTCATAAGTATCAGTCCATTGAAATTTCGCTGCTTTCTGAGTTAGCTTCGTCAATGGTACTGAAATAGAGGAAAACACTTCCACAAATCTTCTATAATAACCTGCCCATCCCATAAAACTACAGACTTTTGTAGGTGTTGTGGGCCTTGGCCAAGTCTTCACAGCTTCAATTTTCTGAGTATTAACTCGAATGCCATCAGCTGAAATAACATGGCCCAGAAAAGTCACAGAATTTAACCAAAACTCGCATTTTGAAAATTTTCCATACAATTTACGAGTACGAAGAATCCAAGGACAATGCGTAAATGGTCTGCATGCTCGAATTCTGTCCGAGAGTATACAAGAATGTTATCAATGAACACAATCACGAACAGATCTAAGAGAGTCCTGAATACATTATTCATCAAATTCATAAACACTACTGGAGCATTAGTCAACCCAAATGACATTACCCGAAATTCATAGCGACCATATCTCGTTCGAAAAGCTGTCTTGGGAATATCTTCTTCTGTAACTCTCACTTGATGATAACCTGGCCTCAGATCTATTGTGGAAAACCATTTGGCACCCTGTAATTGGTCGAACAAGACATCGATTCTCGAAAGAGGGTATTTATTCTTAATCGTCACCTTATTCAGCTGCCTATAATCAATGCACATCTGTAGGGAACCATCTTTCTTTCTTACAAATAGGACATGTGCTCCCCACGGTGATGAACTGGGCCTAATAAACCCTTTCTCAAGCAAATCTTTCAGTTGTGCCTTTAGCTCTTTCAATTCTGCAGGAGCCATTCGGTAAGAAGGAATAGAAATAGGCTTGGTGTCCGGTAGCACATCAATAGCAAAATCAACTTCTCTTTCCGGAGGAAGGTCTGGGAGTTCATCTGGAAATACATCCGAAAATTCATTCACTACCAGGACCGATTGAAAAGTCGGTGGCTTTGCTTCGGTGTCACGAACTCAGACTAGGTGATAAATGTAGCCTTTTCTATCATCTTCCTTTCCTTAAGGTAGGAAATAAACCTACCTCTAGGAGACGTTGTATTACCTTTCCATTCAAGCACGGATTCTCCTAAAATTGGAATCAAACCACTTTCATTCAGCAATGGACATTGGCATAACATGAGGCCAACCAATCCATACCCATAATCACATCAAAATATAACATTTCAAGCTCAATTACATCACCTTTAGTCTGGCATTCACATACCACAATTATAAAATTCTTGTATACTTGTCTAGCTATCACGGGATCACCAACCAGAGTAGATACCTTAAAAGGTTTAATTGGCTCAAGTTTCACCCGAATATGACCAGCAATATATGGGGTAATATTAGATAACGTAGAACCCAAATCTATCAATCCATAGACGTCATGAGAGAATATGGATAATATACATGTGACCACATCCGGGGAGGACTCAAGATCCTGACGTCCAGCCAGAGCATAAATATGGGGCTTGGTGCCACCTGAACTGGATGCTCCCCCTCTGCCTCTACCTCGACCTGCAGGAATCTGGGGAGTCTACCCTATCGGGCGCATAGACGAAGAACCAGTGGCTGGACCCCAACTCTACCACTCATCGATGGACAATCTCGTATCATATGCCCAACCTGACCACAGGCATAGCAAGCATCTGAACCTCAGCGACATTGACTGGAATGTAACCTACCGCACTGGCTACATCACAGTACTGGTGGTCTCCGCTGGCTAGGATAACCCCCAAACTGAGAACCTGAAACTCTTGAACTTTGCCCCTGTCCTGAATGAATTGAGCGATCAAATCTCCTGCCTGCAAATCGGGAAGGTGCACTAGTTGCCGACTGGCCTGGATATCTAAATGTGTCTGCCTTGATCCCCCTCTATAGTCGTTACCGGCACCTATAGATCTGGCCCTTTTACCCTGCTCTCTATCGATATCGTGCTCACCCTTTTGCGGATGTTACTATTCTTCTAAGTTCTGGGCATGGGCCTGAATACGGAAAATATCCATCTCTGCTTGCAACAAAGCTGTCAAGTAGTCTTTAAATAAATGTGGCCCTAGGCCACTCACAAACCTATGCACTCTATCTCCCATATCGGCCACCATAGTCGGAGCATATCTAGCCAATGAATTAAAGTGAAGGCTATACTCCCGGGCACTCATTTTTCCTTGTTTTAAATTCAGGAACTTGTCAGCACGGGCCCTTCAAACCTTGGGTGGCAAATAATGGCGAATGAAGGCGTCTACAAACTCTTGCTAAATTGGAGGAGGTGCATTCTCTTTTCTTGAAGATATCCAATTATTATACCAAAGGACCGCCATATCCCGGAGTCTATAAGATGCCAATTCCACGGATTCCGTATCGGACGCATGAATAATTTTCAATGTCCTCAACATCTCATCAATAAAACCTTGCGGGTCTGCATCCGGCTTGGACCCAAAAAATTCTGGAGGGTTTAAACTCATAAAATCCCGAGCTCGAGTACTAGTCGTCCTGTCACCTGAACCTGTACTCTGCGCTGTGCCTGAGCAACAACTAACTACGTCAATAGCTGAATAGATTCGGTCATTTATTGACCTGAAGCAGTCGGTGGAGGAACTGGAAGCATAGGAGCTGGAACTGAAGCCCACTCTTGTTCTTCGATAATAGGTGGAGTATGAGAGGTGTTAGATGGAGCCTCATTATGTGATTCACCTTCTTTTACATTTGTTGGCAGCTCCTTTTCTATCCGCCTTTCTGTCGTAGCCTTGCCCGTTGGGGCTACTGTAGCTTTTCTCTTTGGTGGCATCACTGAAATCATAACACACCATTAGGGAGGAGAAAATCTTATAACATGGATCTATCGCACGATCTAGTAAGAAGAAGAATGGCCATTTTTCCTAAATGCCCCGCAACTTCTTGTTTATAAGTGTGGTGCACTTCACACCCATAAACAAGCCTCTGCTGGACACGGCTCGTAGACACACCCTAGGACTGAACTGCACTGATACCACTTTTGTCACGACCCGGCAACGGGGCCATGACGGGTACCCGGAGCTGACTACCGAGCACCACTCAACCTGCTAGTCATCACACTAAACCTGAACATATATAAACCTCAAAGCTATACATGGATATACATAAGCCCGTACGGCTACAAAAATGTGCACTAACATCATCCTGGGACACAACTTACCCACACGTAAGTATCTACGAGCCTCTACTAGAGTATCAGACATAAGGACGGGACAGGACCCCGTCATGCCCAAATATGTACACAAAAATAATATCTCAAAATAGCACCTCCGGAGTAATGGAGTGCTCCTGTAAACGTGCTGATAGCTCCTATGAATCTGGGTCACCTCCCTGTCTAACTGTGGGCATGAACACATCATCCAAAGAAAAGGACGACAGTACAAACATTGTACTGAGTATGTAAGGCATAAACAACGTCGATGAAGCAAGGAGACATCAAGTAAGGAACCTGTAACTGACTTTCACTTAAGATTGAATAATGCATGCTAACTTACTTCATAAACATAATCATATCATGTATGCATATATATATATAAGATGCCCGACCATATAGGTACGGTGTGATCATCATTAGCCCGCATCAAGGCCTCCTGCGTCCGGGGTAAACGTCTCATGCCGCCCACTAGTGGTGTCTGCCCATGCCATCTAGACATGGTGTATATGCTGCCCGCCTTAGCGGTGTCTGCCCGGCCATAAAGGCGCGGTGTAATCTCATCATCATATACTTATCATAATGCATGTATAAGAACTCATGGACAACTACAATTCTATTGGGGTGACGTAAGGTCGTGAACCCCCGATTCCATTATGGAATAGTCATAACCATCCTGCCTCACCTTAAAGGAACTAGCATTATAAGGTGAGTGTAGCAACAATGGACAATATCAATGAATCATTTAGTTCATAAGAATCGTATCATGAGCTTTGGAATTCTAGACTTGAACTCATCATCATTTTCATTTTCATAACATATTTCTTAACTTTATCTCATGAGAAGCTTCTTATCATAATTTCCGAAATGTAAGAAAGTCATGGAGAGATACGGAAAATCATGTCGTAAGAGTCATAGCTTAGAAAGAAGGAACTAGCCTTACATACCTTTTCGTTTAGCTACTTTATCACTTGAATGTTCCCCTCCAATTTTCACGTTTCTACCTTTAAAAGAGTTCGTACTAGTATTAAATAATCGATAACATGAGCATGCTTGAACTAAAGCTAGAGAAAATTGGGCAGCATCTCCTTTGTTTCTACTACTTTCTCCATATCATATAACAACTCCCAATCATCAATAATAACATAATCAATAACTTTTGTCAAGTTCACCATTATCCAACTCCCACAATTTCCTCTCAAAGTCATCCATAACCATAATCATGATACAACATTTCATTCATCCTCATATAATGTTTCTCCCATGTTCTTAATATCATTTATAACATAATTATAATCGCAACATATCAAGAATCATGATTCATATTAAGCTACTACTCAACAATGTCACTATTCTCATACTTGTAACCCATTTCTATTTCCTTCCATAATCCAAGTCTTTCAACCCCTCAATAGTCTAAATAGCATGGAAGAATCATAAACTCACCTTTGATTGTGTAGGAGCAAGTTTTGGATGAAAATCTTTCACTTGAAGAAAAACCCTAGCTTCAATCCAAAGATTTTTCTTGCCTTGTACAACCCTAGTGAGCATTCATGTTCTTGATTCCCTTGGTTGATGAAGTTGATCCTTAATTTCTCTTGGATTCTTGTAGATGAAGTGTGGAGAGAGTTCTAGAGACTTCTTGAGGTGAGTAGAGAGAAAATGAAATGAAATAAATGAACTTGGGGTCCCTTATATCAACTTAAAAATCTGTCCCGACCAAGTTATACGGACACACATACGGTCCGTATGTGTGACCGTATAATGGTTCCAGTGGAGACTCTTCTCTGGACAGGTTATATGATTATCTATACGGCCAGTATCTTTTATACAGCCCGTACAAAGGACCGTACAATCTACAATTCCCCGAAACTTGTCCTCGTCAACCCGTTTTGCCTCCAATCCCTATGGAACCTTTTTAACACTTGTTTAACACTTCATTAACAATCTAAGAGGCGCCATAACTCTTCTTTTAAGACATCATTAAGCCAACATTAACTCGGTACTTTTTAAATCCCTTCCGAAACACAACGCATACTTCGCCTTTCCTAATGAACTTTCTTCTCTTGCCTCATACGTCTTTGGAATCTTAATGAGAGCCATTAAGTACTACTTCTTACTTGTAGAAACATCCTACACTTCTTTCCCGGCGTTAATCTATTCACTGTGCAATGACATGAATTTTTCCGAGGTGTAACAAATACTCACTGCCCGTCACCCGCTTTGGCGATGCTGGGACTCTCCCAGAGGAGCCGCTCCAGCGGCAGGGTGACGTCTTCAGCGGTACCACTGCAGCGGTGCTAGTTCCGCCAAAGCGGGCACCAGACACCAAAAAATCCACCCAAATTCACAATTCAATCCGATTTTTTGACTAATTCCCTATGCCATCTGCTGACATACCATACACAGAGACACACATAAAAACACGCTTGAATGCGCTCATGGCCTCGAAATTTCTAATGGAGGTCTCATGGACCGAGTGAACCCTCAATATCTTAATTTCAATTTCCCAACCCAAGTCCCAAAATGCATCCGAGGGCATTGGGAACTGAACCAGATACACACACAAGATCTAAACGACCATCATGACCTCTCGAAATTGAAGGATTCTCAAAAAAGGTCCGTTTATCAAAAAGTCAACTTTGGGTCAACTCTTTTTCACTTTAAGCCCATATTTCAATAAAAGTTTTCCAAATCCGATCTAGACTCTTCGGGAAGCATGTCAATGGTTCCCTCGGGTCAAAAGTAAGTTAATCAATGCTCGAGAAAGGGCAAAAATGCCAGAAAGACTATAACGACCAAATGGGTCGTTACAACATCGAGGCCGAGCCAGATGGCCAACCGTGGTGTCACACCCTGTCACACCGTCTGACGTCATGAACAACATCGGAAGAACCTAAATGATGCGATAACAATATTTGAACCCGCCAGGTTCAATATTCGCCTCCAACAGTTTATAAAATAAATGTACAAATCATGAATATATGAATTAAATCAGCCGAAGTCTTTATTCATCAAATACTTAGTCAAACGTAATAACGTGCCCGAGAGTTAATCAATAACTAAACAACTACCTACAAGAACGTATACTATGGAGCTTCTAAGATAATGAGCAATGTCTAAATCATCGGGATGCAGCCCGAAACTAAAAGACGAAAAGTAAAGATAGAATGGTGCCCCACGAACAATCATGTGGGCTCACCGAATAGTCTCGAAAGCAGCAAGTTCTTTTAAGTCGTAGGCGTATCACGAAGCTGCTCCTCAATAATACCTAACATACCATCAAAAACAACAATGGTATGCCTGAGTACTGGGTAGTCAGTGAGTGTCTAAGGGGCAATAGTTAACAAAACAAGATATAATGAATAAAATCAATAAATTGATATCAATGAAAATAACAATTCAAACCCAGGAATAAAGTGAGTCAGCAACATTAAAGAGTCATCAAAGAATCCAACAATGACAAACACATTAACTTAACTCCTTACCATTTACCAGGCCAAGTACTTCACTGACGAATTCAAATCACCACAAGCCACTCACAGGCAACAAGATATAAAACAAGCCACTCACAGGTAGATCAATCAATCGATACACCGAGTTAGGAAACCGCGGAGGCTAATCGTCATCTGGATTAGCACAACAATAGACACTCCGGGCTTGGAAGCAACGGAGGCTAATCATTCTCTGGACTAGCACAGCCATGGATACTCCGGTCTAGGAAGATACGGAGGCTAATCGTTCTCTGTACTAGCACAGCAATGGATACTCCGTGCTAGGAAGCAACGGAGGTCAATCGTCCTCTAGACTGACACAACAATACTCATATCGATACGTTAGGACCCATAATGGCTAATCGTCCTCTGGATTAGCACAGCTTGCCCATACAGGCCCAAATACCAACAAAATACAAATCATGGAATATTACCGAATCATCAACCATGGCTTAGAGCCGAATCTCACTTCTCAAGTCATCATCTTAAAATAGAGGCAGTTCAAGTCATAACCGATTTAGAATCTTATTCAAATATCTTATTCAATTTCAAGTTCAAGAAACCCATTCAACAACAAAACAAGTTTAAGGTCCAACCTTTAGAAGATTAAGTTCAATCATCCAATAATGGGAAAAGAGAGTTACACAAAGTAGTATAGTTCGTATAAGGTTCGATGCGGGCTTGACCCTACACACACATGACCTTGTCTAAAAGAAATCATGTTTAATTCCAAAATAAATTCCACCCAACAAGAGTTATAACTTATACAAACAATCAAGGAAGGATTCTCAAATACAATTCATGCTTTCACAATATAAGCATACTTCACAAGTAGACATAGTTGAAAAGATGATTTTTGAAATATAGACATACTTCAAGAAAGATTTTTGGGAAAATCTAGATATACATGAAAAGACGAATTTTGAAATACAGACATACAAATCATCTTCATAGTCAAAAAGGATTTTTAAAAGAGACATACCTTAATACGTTAAACCAGGTTTAACAATTCATGAAAATTGCCCAGAAGACAGACCTACCAAAACTTAGGCGAATTTAAGAGCCCTTAAGAACTTCAATTGTTGGTTTGACTTCAAAACGACCATCTTCCACCCGAATTCATCAAGAATGGATTCGTATAGGTGTAATATCATCTTAACACTAGATTTTTCCATATTCACACCTAACCCTAATTTACGAAGTGTTACACACCCCAAAACCCACCCCAGGCGTAACAGGCATTCGATGCCATGAATAATACTGAAAGCACCTTATAAAATCAATAAACGTCTAATCTCTTTCGAAAATCTTTTAATAAATACGAAAAACATTCATTAATAAAATGGATAAAATAACGATCATACTTTGATATAATCCAGCGGAAGTCAAATCAGAAACTTAGTAAATAAATGTGGCAAAATACCTAACTAGTCACACAGGACTCCAACACACTACCCACAATCTAACAACTGTCTATGGAGCTTCTAAGATAATAAAGAGTGTATAAAAACATTGGGACTCAGTCCGGAACTAAAATATGAAAAGTAAAGATAGAATGGTGCCCCACGAACAATCATGTGGGCTCACCGAATAGTCTCGAAAGCAGCAAGTTCTCTTAGGTCGTAGGCGTATCGCAAACCTGCTCCTCAATGATACCTAACATACCATAAAAATATCAATGGTATGCCTGAGTACTGGGTATTCAGTGAGTGTCTAAGGGAAATATTTAATAAAAACCAGAGTAAGGTAGTAAAATCAATACAATGATATCAAAAGAAACAATTCGAACTCCAAGGATTGAGTAAGCCAATAAACTAGGGAAATCACCAATAAGAGTCAACATACATGAATAAGTCAAGTTCTACTTATGTAACTATTCACATCATTCTATGTTTCATTTATGAACTCAAGGTTTCCACAAGCAACTCACAGGCAACAAAGATACAAAACAAGCCACTCACAGACAAATCAATCAGTCGATACTCCAGGCTAGGAAACCACGGAGGCTAATTACCCTCTAGACCAGCACAGCAATAGATACTCTGGGCTAGGAAGCAACGGAGGCTAATCAATCGTCATAAAAGAAAAACCCAAGAAACCTTTAGGAAACCCCACAGACAATAAAGTAGGAGAAATCAATGAGATCAAACTACAAGGACCGACACAAGAGTCAGCTAGCGTCAACCCTACACTGGGGCAGAATTTTTGAGGGGGTCTCAAAAATTCCTACTAGAAACAATCAACAAAGAAAATTGCAAAACAAAGCCATACACTGAGGAAGAATTTTTAAGAGAACCTCAAAAATTCCTACATAACAAGACAAAGCAAGGGCCACTCAGAGCAAATCCTGAAACTGGGGCAGAATTTTTGAGAAAGATCTCAAAAATTCTACCAATTCAAAAGTCAAAAGACCTCGTTCAAAGAAAACACACGTCATGACACATAAAAAATGAAATAAACATTTCTTTTACAAAAAAACAACTCACATTTTATAAATCTTACTTTAGATTTTCGAATATATATATTAATTAGCATAATGTACGCCCTAAAACCATCTCTTAGCATAATGTACGCCCTAAAACTATCTCTTGAGATACCGAGCCCAAAAGGGTTCAAAGGAGCATCAAAAGGAGACACCAGAAGGGAGGACGACGACGCTAATTGGCCTTTTAGGAAACTCATGATTTTTTTGTGGATGCCGGATTTAAACAGGACAGCAGAGAGGTCATCAATCAAAGACAAACTTAACTTGACGTCAGATAACCACGAGGGTCACGAAAGGAATGAACGACGAAGACACATCTGACCAAAAGGGTCAATAAAATAAATGAATGGAAAAGAAGTATTCGACCAAAAGAGTCATACAAAGAATGAGCAACCAAGACATATCAGGCCAAAGGGGTCACAATAAATAAGCACAAAGATGCATACGACCAAAAGGGTCACGACAAAGACGAAAAGAAGTATTCGACCAAAAAGGTCATACAAAGAATGAGAAACCAAGACATATCAGGCCAAAAGGGTCACAATAAATAAGCACAAAGATACATACAACCAGAAGGGCCATGACAAAGACAAAAAGGCATATCCGACCACAAGGGTCAACAACCAACACAACGAACGAAAGAAAGATTATCTAGCCAAAAGGGATATACCTGTTATCTCCATCATATTTCAAATTGGCGAAAGGGATATTGCATGTTTACTTTCCTGCAGCCAAGAGGGCCATTCATACAAAACTGTCGAGAGGGCCATTGCACGATTACTTTCCTGCTGCTAGGAGGGCCATTCATACAAACTGCCAAGAGGGTCATTCATACAAACTGCCGAGAGGGCCATTGCACGTTTACTTTCCTGTTGCCAAGACGGCCATTCATACAAACTGCTGAGAGGCCTATTCATACAAAGTCCCGAGAGGGCCATTTATACAAACTGCCAAAAGGGCCATTCATACAAATATCTTGAAAATATCCGCAATATTGTCGAATTACGGAAGCAGGTGCACCACCTCCAAAAAGGAGTCAGCTTGCTAAACTGGATCCAGACGAATTGCGGAGCAAACGTGAAACTTTTTCTTACGCAGCCCGTCAAGATAGGGTACTCATGAGAGTCAAGCTCTCTGGCTAGGACTTGGAAGCCATCCAACCTCAGACTTAGCCACAATCTATCTATTTTATTTTTTCTTCGTTAAAAATCGCGACCAGTCAGATACACACTGGGGAAATCCAAAAGTAATCCCGAAAAAGGGATATACTCTTCTCCAGCGAGTCGAACTGCAGGTGGCCTAAATTCTCGTATAGCCCGAGATACATAGGAAACCCAAAAGCCAGGGTCCGGCTGCATATGTAAATTGCATGAAGTTGAAGGGTAAGATGAGTCGGGTCCATCAAAAATTAGGGTTAGTCAAATTTTGTTGCTCGGGGATGGCGTTAGGGTTAGTCAAATTTTGTTGCTCAGGGATGGTCCCGCCATCCCCGAATACCGAAGGGGTAGTTGTTGACACCTAATTTCTGATTTCCCGTGATGTTTTTCTAGTTACTCAGAGTCCTTCCTCGGATAATAAATAGAATAAGTTGTGCACCTTAAAGGGTCTAAATAGATTTTTATAAAATTGTTCAGGTCAATGTTTTACTCTTTTAAATCGATGAAAAGGATTTTCATGACAATATAAATTATTTAGAAATTGATTGATATTTTATGACATTTATCGAATATTTTATTAGAATTAATCAAAAGCAAAATGATTTTGAATAATTATTTACTTAATTTTTGAATGATGGAAAAATCAGATTTATAAATAATTTATTCTATTTTTATCCCAGGTATTTGATTAATTAAAGGAATTGACAATTTTACCCCTCAATCTTTAATTTCTGTGTGTTTGCATAATGGCTTGAGATTAATAAATCATTTTAGTAATTAATTTGGTTAATTAGAGGGATCATTTTTGCAAATTGGTTTTGATTATTTAATTATTTTACATAAATGACCACATTAAATTAACCAATTCATGGTTTAAGGTGATTGGGGTCATTTTTGCAAATCTAGCCTCCTAGTGGCTTTAATTGAGATGACCAAATCCATTGGCAAATCAATTGAGGCCATTAGCGCAAATTAGCTTTAATTGGTCAATTAATAGCAAAATAAGGCTATATTTTAAATAATTAATCAGATTAAGATTAACGAAGGATATTTTTGTAATTAGCTAGATAAAAGGGTATAATTGCAACGATCATTTAGTTTTAAAGTCAATTGAGGCCATGTTTGCAAAAAAATGAATTTAGTGGTCGTGTTTTGAATTAACTACATCCTAATTTGACCACGATTTGATTAACTACCATCAAGTCATTTTGAGCATTTTTCTATTTTTATAAAATGCCCATCTTGCCTCCATGTGTATGTATACACTTGATATACGCTTATATGTGTATACAATAGGCAAAAAATAGGCCACGTTTTTATATAATTAAGTGGCCAAGCCCAGTCCAAATACAGGACCAGACCCGGCCCACGTAGCAATTAAATGGGAGACAATGCGTATACCCTCCCCTCATTTATCATTTCTCAGACCCTAAGGGTCTCTATGTAAAAGAGAAAGAGGCGAGGTGGCTAGGGTAAAACCCTAGCGCCGCCTCCACCATTGCCCCCCCCCCCCCCCCCCCCTTTTCCTCGTCGCGTCTCATCGTAGAATGGAGTGTAAAGCATGGGAAAATCAGAGGAGAGGATGAAGCATTAATGGCTTCGTCCTTTTCCATACATTTTCTTCACAAATTCATCCAAACGCTCCCCTAAGGTACAACCCTAGCATAATTTTTTTATTTTTCATCGATTTATAGTTGTTTAAGATGAGCACGAGCCGTTGATTGTAGTTTCCTTTCGATCTGGGCCATATAAGGTCGAATCAAAGTTGAAATAAGTGAAGACTTGTGAAAAACCCACAAGTCCCACATCGGTATTCTAGGATTTGTGACAAATTTTGGGGTTCTATAAATAGAACCCCATCCCTCACCATTTAAACAAGTTTTTTACAACCTTAAGAGGCTTGAACGTTGAGTTTTACTCGAAATTTTGGCTTCATCAATATTGTTTTAGACTTTAAATAAAGGGTTTGAGTCTTTCCAGTTATAAAAATTTATTTCTTTTTGTGTCTTATATTTTGTCTGGCTGAGTGTGGGAATTAGAAGCACAAAGGCTCCAAGTTCGTTCTTGTGCACGGCTGCACACACAAAAGGTAAGATTTAATCTTGTTGTCATTCTTTCTGCATTTTTCTTTTGTTTTAGTTCCAATTAAGAGTAAAGTTGATTAGTTTAGGTTATTGTATTGTTATTCCTTGCTTTCATTTAGTGAATTATTAGTAATGGGCTATTTAGTTTGCTAAAATTCCTGCTAATAACAGTACTTCTTAGTCATATTCATGTTCTGATATTTGCCTGTTTGAGTGGTGATTAGTCTGATGATATATGCTTAGTTTGAGTTGGGGTCCTGATAGCACCATATTAGTTCATGGTCATTTGTGGTAAATATGCAAATCATGATTAATTAAGAACTATTTGATGAGTTAGGCCAGTGAGAATCTTATCTTGACTTTTTTGAGTTTATCAATGAAAGTAAATCAGCCTTCATTTGTTTGTTTTGTTTAAGTATGGTTGATTGGATGGTTTGAATATGATGATGGGAGGCTGAGTCTAGGGTAATGTGGTTTTGAATTTAAAAATTATAACTTGATGTGGTTATTGGTAATAGAATTGAAGGATGCATCCCTAAAAATGGAATAACCTGGGAGTATGCATAATGTTTGCTGCTTGTTTTAGTTTTCAACATAAATGTCCCTATATGATCACTCAAGTGTTTTAAAACTAGTTTGTTCTGATGGTCATGATTAAGAATGAGTTGTATTATGCCATTTATATGGGATTGGATATGGAGAACCAACTATGATTGAGTTTACTGAAACTGGAGCAATCTTTGTCCAAATCCTATTCCATGAAGTTTAGTTACCTTATTTCCTCTGTGTCAAAGCTTGAAGTGGGTGTGCAGTTACTACAGTAAACCTGAGACTTTGAGGTTGTTTAGTTATGTCTAGGGTTATCTTTACTCTGTATCTTATTTAGGTTGAAGAATGAGGTAAAAGGGTCTAGTATCATTACATCCCTAGTTTTACTTTGTTTGGTTAGGGTCTGTCTAGTATGCATATGAGACCTTAGGTTGATTGTCCTTCTTGCCTTTTCAAATCTCAAAATGCTACTTTGAAATGATCATGGATAGAATGCATAATACATGATGCTGTGAGTAAACATTTTCTGTGGTCTGCTTCCTTCCCTCATTTGATTATTGACTTGAAATTGGAGTGACCTATCATGTACATGCACACTTGAGTTGATCCTTGTCCAGCTGATTAAATGATTAATGCAAGCATTGTGTGACTGATTGAGTGTTGATTTATTTCATATGTTCTATGAGTAAACCTATCTGAAAGCTAAGTAAACTCTGTGGGATGCCAAACATGAATCTTCGGCTGATTATTTTCCTTCTTAATATGTTAACACTTATCTATGGGGATTGAATCACACAGTAATCTTTGATCATGCTTGTAACTTGACCATAAGACCTTAAAGGTTTGAATAAGGTTTAATGAGTCAACTACGGTAGACTTGTGATAGTGATAAGCTATTCTAATCCATCCCAAGGCTCTTAGTGGTTATCGCTGGGGTGTGGGGATGAAGTCATAAAAAGGAAGGATCTTGGGAGGGTAAAAGGTGAGCCTTGGCATGAACTGGAGGTAATGACCAATGGAACCCAGGATCCCTTTTTACTGAAAGAAGATTCAAGAAAAGGAAATAGGAAGGTGATGACCCCACCTGTCCTACTTCCCTTTCAGGACCCTGAGGCTTCTTCCTATTCTTTTGAACCTTCTTCTCATGGTTCTGGGATACACAAGGACCTCAGGTGGATTAGGGAAGCTTAGCTATATCTGGGAAAGGGCTGCACCTAGAACTAAATAATGTCCTGCCAGTACTTGTAAAGCCTAAGTCATGTGTTTAACTATGTCTTCTAAAAGGGATCGAATCTGAGGTGACTGGTTGGCTATGCTGTTGTTTGAGTTAGGTGTTTAATATGGAAGTAGGATTAGGGAGTGTACTAGGGATGTTCCAAGTTAATATCATTGAGGGACTGAGCAATAACCTTAATATTTGTTACTTGCCTTTACTTATGATCATGTGCATCCTGTTCTTTTTTAACTTGGGCATCTACACCTTGCAGCTTAGAACTTGCTTTCTTATTACACTGATTGAGTCTTTGATTTTGAGAACCTAACTATGCTTTAAATTTTTTTAAAAGATTTTCTTAGATTAAATAATTGAGGAACCATTACTTGGAATTAAGATTGATTCAAAAAAATTTGACTGACCGCTTACATGATATGCTTCTGTGATCCATTTTCCTAAAAGTCTTGAGTGTACACATATGTATGGATTGGCATATGTTCTAGTTAGTTGATATGATAGGCTGGGATTTTAAAAAGGAATGTGAGTTAAGCCACTAAGTCTAAATGTATGCCTTAAGTTACAAAACTCTTCTAAGGCTCTTCTCTGAAATGAATCAATGCAATGCTCAAAGTGGAAACCTGCCTGCTGTGTCCCTTCTTAAATTGTTGTGTACATCTTATTTGAATTCTAAGGACTTGCTTAAATTGTTAGTATCACTACTTGACTGTTTGGCTTTCTGCATCTCATAGAACACTCTGCCTATGTGTTGAATTATTATTGCTTGCTAATCTGGTTGTGTGCATCCCTACGGCTGGGTTGAATAGAGCTTATGACACGGCCTGACCAGTAGTGAATGCAGACCTATTTGTGATGATTCTATGAAGTTAAAAGGACCTGAGTAACCTGTTAATGGTAAGTTGGCCCATGTTATGACTCTGGATAGCTTAATGATACCTTGAGGAGGTTGACAAATGGTTATGACCTTAGCTGAAATGATTATGTATGTTTATATGTAAGTATGTTTGAACCTTTTTGGATTGAATTATTGGCTATGAATAGTTTGAGAAACCAGTTTTCACATGATCACAAGGGACTGAAAGTGAGCTAGGGCCACAAAACCTAAGATGAGCCTTTTTTTAGAGTGCCTTAGAGAAAGGATAAAGGGAAAAACAAGCCTAGCTTGGTGTAACACCTTTCCTTCATATAAAGGGTACCATGGCACTTTTATGGCTTGTAGGGTTTGTATGATCATTGTAAAGGACCTTGGGATCACATGGATTCTATTCCTAGACCAGAAGAGACCCCAAGTTAGAGTTAAGTATAAATTTTAGAAATGATTGATGATTTGATTATATAAGGAGTCCAAGTTTGCATATGTGCTTAAGTTAGGCACCAAAGGAAGGGCTCAATAGAAGTATGAAACTGGGATGTTAATTTGTCTTGTCCATGTCCTATTTGCTTGTCCAAACTACACTACTATCTCCATTTGATGCCATGTCTTGTACATGATAACCTAAGCATAGAAAGGTTCTAGTTCTGCCTCTATCCCTTCCAAGTCCACATACCTCAACTTGCTTCTGTTTGTCTCTTACCTACAAGATGCAGCCTGCCCTAGTCAATCTCATAGTTATGTGTTTGGCACTTGCTTTGTTTGCCTCTTATCTATAGGATGTAGCCTGTTCTGGCCCATCTCATGATTATGTGCTTTAGGACTTGCATGTATTACCTCCCTTGTATGTTACAGTTTGTTGTGTCCATCCATGATTATGTGCTTTAGTTTCTTGTTCTTGTTCACCTCACATCTGTATACTACAGCTTATGCTGGCTCATCCATGATCATGTGCCTTGTTCCTTGTTTTGTTTACCTTACATTTGTATACTGCAGCTTGTTTTGTTCCCATATGACTGTATATTTTGGTCCTTGTTTCTTGTTTACTTCAGCCTGCTTTTGGTTCATTCCGTGAGTGTATCTTTCGTTTTGCTTCTGCTTACTTCATTACTTCATGTCCATGTCCTGAAGTTTTGCTTTGATTAACCTTTGGTCATATGTCCTTGACTTGCTTTTGTTAACATTGAACTCATTAGGGCCAGCCTGCTTCTAGCTACATTATATCTATATATATGGCCATCTATGTTATGTTATGATCCTGGGATACTGCTTATTATCTTATGGCTACATTAGTGGGGGATGAGGTAATTTTGAGGGGGCCTAGTCATAGTCTTCCCCCGGTGTCTAGCCATGCCTGGGGTTCACGAAACCCCTTGGAACTTGTGCGGCATCGGGAATACGGGGGGCGACGACTCTTTCCTCCCTTATTACACAAATCCCTGCCAGTGGGGCCTCATAGTGTGTGTGTGTGTGTGTGTGTGTGTGTGTGTGTGTGTGTGTATGTATATATATATTACTCCATGACTTGTGAATGTGTTTGATACATGTATATATATTTGATATTATGTATTTGTATAGTTATAAGTATGATAAGTTCAATATCCCTAAACTAACTGGGTTGCTTTTTTCTTTTCTCCCTCCTCACTGCATGACCATTCGGGTGAAGATATAGCCTACCTATTGGGCCATAGACCCAATAGGAAAATTCCTTTTTTTAAGACATTGAGTCCGTGAAGATAGGAAGCAATACGCGTACGCATGGAAGGCCCAGCCATGGGTTAAAATGTCTAACTAGGGGCTTGGTACGCCCCTAGGCTTCCCTTCTTATTTTATTTCTTGTCATCTTCTTTTATGTGTATAATTCATTGTGTTTTAATTTGAAAAACTTGTAAAAAAAAACTCATATCATATAGTGGAATCCTTATTGTATGAACTAGTCGTCTTAGGATAACGGTACTTATGCCGTTTATACTGACTTTAAGTCCCAAAAACATTTTTCAAAACTCGGATTTAGCATAACAATTTTTTGGCAAAATTAAGTGGATAACCAGCAAAGCTACTTTGACACGAGTTAAGAAAACAAAAATAAGAGGAATTTCAAATTCACAAACGCTACAATATTATTTGTAGCAAAAGCGGATCTGTTTTTAAACCAAGGGACACATTCTCTTTAAAATCAAGCTAAGTTTCTTTCAAATCCAAACCAAGACTGAGGATAAATGTTTTGGACCAGCCCCAAATAACAAAATTTGGCAAAGTTTTGGGCTAAGAAGTCCCGCTAATCTTCTTTTTCAAGAAAATGATTAAGACCCAAAAACGGCCCTAGTCCAACAAAATATATATATAAAAAAAAAATTGGGTTGAAGCCCACTTAGGGATAAAGAGTTTATGATACTAGGCTTTTGAACAATATTTCATACATGAGCTTACTTGGGCCAAGCCCAGAAAATCATGGACGGACCTTTCTTCTTTTAAATGGCAAGTCATAATTTATTTGGGCTATAAGCCCAAGTCCGAGACCAATTTTTATAGATTTGTAACAAAGGACGTACATTTTTAAGATAAATACGCTTCAAACAAAACATTCCTATATACAAGTTCTTAGATGAGGCACTCCAAACGTATTAAACGGATCGATCCAAACAAAGTATGAGTTAAGCATGGACAAATTATGTACTTAAACATAACAATTTTACATTCTTTACAAATAACATGTATAAAAGGATGACAACTTTTATATACTCTCTTTATAAACAAAATATACCATCCTTAGATATAAAGGGAGATCATTTTTATCCGAATATTATAAATCCCAACCTAAGTACCCTATATATAAAGGGAATATGTTCAAACACTTTTTCTTAAAAAATGATATGCAAATGACAAGATTTTTGCGGGAATAAACACTATATAAATTGTTCATGCAAATACTCATTCATTGGAATTCAAAGGTCAACAATATAGTACGGATCCTTAATACTGGGGTGCCTAACACCTTCCCCAGGGGATTATCAGAACCCTTACCTGGAACTCTGGATTACGAAGGATTTTTCACGGTATTTGAATAAACCCTTCACCTCTGATTTTTCTAACTTCCTAAAAATTAGGTAGCGACTCTTTTAATACAAAGTCTGAAAGAGCATCAACGAGTTCGAAGTAGCTTTCTGAGCGTTAACCCTGACCATGAAATGCGAACCATTACAGAGATTAGTGATGCTATAAACAGTAATGGAACCTGTCTAAGGAGGCGACATAAGCAGGACCATAATTTGCTATTCCTTCAGAAGCCGTCTATTGGTCAAATTATGAAGTACCTTGCTTTGACCGAGGTGCCCTGGCCACATGGTCCTACTATAGCCTTCAGAGACCAGTACCAGAGATTCGGGGACGTCACTGGGTATACTTTGTATCAGAGAGAGTTCAAGAGTCAAGAAGATGGGAAGCCGTCAGGCCGTTAGCATTCGCCATAGCTTTATTGGGTACTATGGTGTTTCTAAAAGATGAGTCACTGGCTATAGACACCCGAGTGATCTACTTAGCCCAAGCTATCTTCTATGGCTTGACAAAGGATCAAGAAACTAGGTATTTCGACCTAGCCACTATCATCTTGGCAGACATCTTTAGGGCCTTAGACAAATGCCGGAATCATTTTCAATACTTCCAGGGGTGTAATATGTTATTGCAGTGGTGGATTATCAAACACCTCAGCATGTCCTAAGAGGTTTCGGGTTGCAGTCGACAAAACAGGATAGACCGCCTCGTAGATTACTGTCCAGCTCTCAGGTTTGTGTCCAAAATTGGTTGGGCTAATTTCTTCGCTGACTTGACTAAAGATCGAATTCAGTGGATGTTCCCCGACTTCACATCTAAAACCATAGTAGTTCGGGGCAAAAATTGCCCATTTGTGCCATTAGTCGGGGTCCGAGGAATCCTCCCCTACTATCCATCCAGGGTTTTGAGGCAGTTTGGGAGAAGGCAAGTAATACCCCAAGCAAGGAACCCCGAGCAGTTCATCAACGAACATACAGAACAAAAAATCAAGAATTTTGGGATAATTCTCAGAGAATGGAATGGTCGTCTGAGGTGGGGACTAGACATCTTAGCCCCAGACAGGTCCGAAGCATAATGTGACCCGGGCTACTATGAATGGCTGCAAGGTCATTTGGCCCGCACACCTATCCAAGGGACCACACTTCATCATGATGTCTGAGAACAAGATCAGCTGAAAGAATGTTTGAAAAGTACGGATGAGCGTTTGGCTAATATTCTGGAACAGTCGGATCCTATGATGTGTCATGACCCAAATCGATGAGTCGTGATGAGTGCCTGACCTCAGATGACCAAGCACCCATCTACTAGTACTTGGACTAACTGAATAATAGAGTGGCCCATATACAACCCTTCTCTGGACTATGCTAACTTGAAGGAACAACATCATAACCTCGTATCCAGAACTTATGACCATCTATATATATATATATATATATATATATATATATATATATATATATATATATATATAAGTACTGGAAATAATAACACTAGCAGACTAGATTACTATACATGGTGTACAACAAAATAGGAGTCGTCATGGCTACATAACATCCCAACGATATACATTTGTCTACAGACCTCTAACAGAGTACAAGCTATAAAGAAAATAGGATAGGGCTCCCGTTATACCTATATATATATATATATATATATATATATAAACTGGAATAGCATACCAAAAAGCAAGCTGCAGCCCCGGACTAATTGGAGCGTATTTGTTCTACTGAGGGGTGGAAGTCCTACCGAGCTGGACCACTTCTTTGCTTATCTGAACCTGCGGGCATGAACGCAGCCCGCCAAGCAATAGGGGAGTCAGTACGAATATTGTACTAAGTATGTAAGGCATAAAATAAACATGTACATAACATCATGGAAGACATCTGAGACATGTCAATGAATGTGTAAAGATAAATAAATCAGTATGGCTATATCAAGAAAACACATATATCTATAGAAATGCCACAACATATGCCACATCGTCACCCCTAAAAACATCACAACATAGGCCACGGCGTCACCCCTTGTCAACTGTGCCTTATATATATATATATATATACACACATCACATCATAGGCCACAGCGTCACCCCCTGTCAACTGTGCCTTATATATAAACATCAAGTCATAGGCCACAACATCACCCCCGATCAACTGTGCCTTATATATATAAACATCATATCATAGGCCACAACGTCATCCCCTATCAACTGTGCCTTATATATATAAACATCAAGAATAATAATGAGTGCAATGCAATAGCAAATGAAATAATAAAACTTGGTAATGTCGCAAAATAGCCTATATATTATACTCATAGCATGCATGAGAGTTCAAACATAAACTGCCACTTTAGCGGAGTGACGTAAGGTCGGTAATCTCCGATTTATATTATGGAACAACCATCACCGCTATATCTCACCTTGAAGGAACAAGAATATGAGATGAGATCAATCAACAATGAGTGGCATCAAGAAAATCATAAAGTAACTCAATAATCTTATAATATTATCAAATCATGAACTTGAAATTAGGATAACTCATAAAAGCATACTCATCTTTGGCATCATGAGAAACTTTCAGAATCATGAATCTCTAGCTTCTGAGAGTACAGACATTTAGGAAAACAAGTATGGGTTCACAAGAAATGAATCATGCCTTTGGAAAGGAAGGAACTAGCCTTAACATACCTTTTCAGTCGCCTTAACCTTAGCTACTTAGCGCTTGTCCTCCCAAGCTCATAAATCTACATTCAAGAGAATTCACACTATTGTTAGGCTTATCATCACATGCTTGTCTCAAGCCTTTAATTAAAATCCTTTTAGAATCTATCGAAATTCGGGCAGCATCTCCCCTGTTTATATTCCTAGACCGAAATCACAATCCAGCAACCACCAACAACAACAACAATACCAACATCAAAAACAATATTATCAATTCCAATATATTCCATAAACATCCCACACGATGTTCTATCTAATTTCTCAACCTATAAATTCATTATATGATCATTTAATAACTTTTCTTCCGTAAGTAAGCTTAGATCAATATTTATAAGGGAAGATTCATAACTTACTTCCACTAGCACCACACTCTCCTCAATATTCTCCTTGAATCCAAGCTATGTTTCGCCGCAATACGATATTATAATCACAACTATACGTTGTTCGGACCTAAATCCGGACATTTCACTTAATTTGCACTAAAATTCGATGGACGGAAGTTGGGGGATTGTTCTAGAGAGTTTGGGATAATTCTAGAGGTGTTTGGACGAAAAATGAGGGATAAAACCCCTTTTAAAAGGTTCTAGAGTCGGTTCGGGTACTGTAGATGTTACTGTAGCAGCTCAGTTACTGTAGCGCGCGTTTCTGCTCTGACAGCCTAACTTGTAATGTCCATAATTCTCTACTCCGATGTCGTATCGACAAGCGGTTTGTTGCGTTGGAAACTAGACTCGACGAACTTCATTTTAGGCTTTTGAAAAACCTTAAACTCCTAATATACTAGGAGATATACCCCTCCAAAGTTGACCCAAAATTCTACTAATTTCTAAATTTTTGAAAAACTTATTTTCTTCGATTTGCTTGGTCCCAGAACATTTAGATACTTGCTTAACACTTGGTAAGAGTATTCATTAACCTTATAAGGGTTCCATGGCCTCCCCGAGCTTACGTTAGTTTACTTACAACGCAAATGACACAAAAACAAAATCGAGGTGTAACAGATAGTCAGGATGAAGCTGTATCAGACACGTCTTCACATTCAGACCGCCCTTCGAAGGGCCAACAAGGCCAAAACAGATCAAGCGTCGACATCAACCACTGGAGGACTTTGCTGACTTTTTACTGCTTTTATTATCATAACCCCATGTCGGCTTTGTTATCTTTTTGTAATCCCTTCGGGGAAGATATTATTATTAAAGAATGATGATTTTCGGGGCAATGGGTCATCCTTACAATGGCACTTGCATGTCTCAAACGATTAGGACAGCCTTGGCTCAAAAAGCCTCAGGAACACTAGTATTATAATTGTTTACAAATTACATGACTATTTGCTGCGTGCTTTACATGCCTACTTCCTATATGTGCTATCATGTGTTAAAGCCTGAATACGATTGAACCAATGTTTTAAATTACATACCTAAAAGAAAAACCAATTGACTTAAGACTTACCCTAGTTTATCTCCACTTAAAAAGGTTGACTTACAAATGGCAAACCAAGGAGATCAGAACATGCTCACCTAGGAGAAACCGCTGAGATGCTAAGACTCAAGGTTCAACAAATGGAAGAGCATCTTCAGGAGATAGGAAAGAAGATTAAAGAGGTCGAGGCTACTGAATCTGGATGGTAACCCATCGGAAGGGATACCACAAAAACAGTACTATGAGGAGAATGTCTCCGAGGAAGTGAGCGAGTTGGTGATGAACTACATACAAATGGAAAGGAGGCCAAAGAAACCTCGAGAAGGAGCCCCAGAAGATGAAAATGAGAATCAGGGAGCTGAATCTGACCCATGGATGATGGAGTCAGATCCACAAAAAGAGCTAGAGCCTCAAGAGGAAGCCTCCGAACCACAAGAAGCCTAAGAAGAACAACCAGAGGAAGTTGAGCCCCAGGATATGGAACAAGAAGAGTCACAACCTATGGACATAGAAGTTAAGGGAGACCTGGAGCCTTTTGGAATGTTCCCTGAGTTCTAGATGAAAAGGCATGATGTGGACGATGAGTCTGACTACTACGCACCGACAGACAAAGGATCTAATTCTACGCACTCTCACCTAAGCCAGTACCAGCAACATCCACTATGGCATTGAAAAACTTTGGAAGATAGCACCCATCTGGTGGGCCACAGCCTTCGAAGCCCGATCTTCCCCTTTTTGATTGGCTTCTCGACCCGCCAGTTGTAAAGACGTGTTCGAAAAATGCAAGGCCATTGGAATACCTTGTACCACTCAATCCAGACTACAAACCCCCGAGTTGGTTTATGCCTATAAGAGATGCCTTATGCACCGTAAAAAAGTGGGCCATAATCTGAATGAGTCTTTAGGATTGAGAAGAAGAATCGTCAGTCTGATAGACGATAGAATCATTAGGACTTTATAGGGGCCACATACCTTCCTAGTCCATGACCCTATCGTCCCAGAAGAAGGAGTCACCACTGAAACTCAAATCTGGTAGTACGACTTCACAGTCTTTGAGGAGACGTACTCCCGCATCTTCTTAACCTTGGCTGTCTTGGGGAAAATCAGATCTATGGAACTCGTCCACGAGCCCCTACCAGTGAGGCCCGGCAGAAACAAAGTTTACTTGTTCCATATAGGAGCTATGGGACATGATATCGAGGAATGCTGTGCTTTTACGCTTGAGCTCGAGTATAAGATCAGAATTGGGCAGATCTTGGTCATCCTCCCGCCACAGTGCTGAGAAAAAGAACGACAAACATGAGAGAGCGAGTTCGTAAGGATGACGATTCATATAGCTATATTTTTGGGTGGATATTATCTGTCCTCTTCTTTTGCATAAAATTTAGCCCTCCCCCCATAAATATGTAAGGAACCGCGCCGATCTGATGTTCTTATGGAGGGATACACGAGAGGCCCTTATCGGGCCTGGTCTAGGGATTTCTTTAGTTAGGGTTAGCCCAAAGGATATCTAGGAAAAAGTATATATCTTTCTTTTGTCAAACGAACTACGATAGGGCCTGATTTCCCCTGGTGGGATTTGTAGGCAGTATACGTAAGACTCGGCCCCTACATGATACAAAATATAATCCCCCCCTCCCCCGATTTTTTAACTTTTGTAAAAGAAAGAAGGCTTCCCAAAATGAGTCAACCTCAAAGCCCATTGGACCAAGATCCACTCAAACAAAAAAGCCCATGATATCCGAACCTTTAGAACAAAAGATCAATCAATATTCTAGCTTTAATACATGACTTTATGCACTACGGGCCTTTAAATACAAATATGCGATATTTTGCTTTTATATTCAATATCAGATGGCTAACTTTGTCTACCGTTGAGTTATTCTTATCTTATAGAACGAGGCCGATTAGCTTAGTACCACAAGCTGGCATACTTCACGATATCAAAAGTCATGTTAGCATCCCTCTCGAACGACGACAATGGAAAAGAGAAAATGGTTGGTACACCGGATGCCAGAAGAAATGAGCTTGTTCTCTGCGAAGGAGATACCCAGGACCCCCAGGAGGCATCACCTAAGGAGGACGTGATTGCAACATTGCTAAGCGTCATCACGGCCCTCCAAGACAAGATTGCTAAGAATGAGGCAGCCAATGCTAACACGGATGCTTCTGCTGAAGGAAGGAGGCCTCCCTCTAACTTCCCCTCACTAAGCTCTCTGATGCGTGATCACTTCCACATCTACCCACCAGGAACCATCCCACCTCTAATAAATACAACTGACCCGAATCACATCGGTGCTTCTTACCGTACTCCACCACCAACAAAATCCACCCAAATTTCGGGAACCACTCATTCAATTCCCTCATATCAAGCTCCCCAGCCGGTGTTCATCAATATGGGAAATCAACCACATGTTTCAGCTCTGCCAAATGGGAATAGGTTTTTCAGAGCCGATCAGACTTGTGCCTTTCACTCAGGGGGAAATAGGCACAGCACAAACGATTGCATAAATCTCAAGCATAAGATCCAAGATCTAACTGACAAGGGAGAGATCATCTCGGAAACCGCAGCTCCCAATGCAAACACAAATCTGTTGCCCAACCATTGAAACAATGAAGTCCACATGATTAAGAAGGGAGAAGATTCGGTAGCCTGCAGAGCATTAGCTCCCAGAATAGTCAAATCCATTGAACAGATAGTGACTTCCCTCACGCTCCAGGAGCGTCCTAATTTTAAGTCCAAATCCTGGCGGAAGTTTCAAAGGCTATACCAATGTTTAGAACCTTAATCACAGCACCAGTGGTAGCTCAGGTGGCACAATAGATAAAGGCGACTCCCAAGGAGTCGATCACTTTACAAGAAGCTATGACCCAAGGTATGACTCACTCGGGAAGATGTTAGACTTCTGAAGAGCTGGCTCAAAACGCCGCAAGAAAGAAAAACACCCAGAAAAGGGCGATAACGGAAGGAGAAGCCGAAGATTTCTGGTAGCGTATGCAGCCAAAAGATTATTCAATCGTTCAACTTCTGAAGAAAACACCAGCAAAACTATTAGTGTTGGCATTACAAGTTAGCTCGCCGTCTCATATGAAAGCTCTCAGGAAAGTTTTAGATGATGCACACATGCCAGATGGTATAAACAGTGAAAATCTGGCCTGGCTAGTAGCTCACATCATCGGAGAACACAAAATTTTCTTCTCTAAAGAAGAACTACTGATTGAAGGAACCTCCCATAACAGGGCTCTCTATATCACTCTAGAATGTCATGACAAAGCGATAGAAAGAGTGCTCGTGGATAACGGGAAGGACTCAATATCTGTCCTCTGACCACGCTGACACAGCTCGACTATGATATTGGAAAAATCCACCAAAGTAGGACAATTGTCAGGGTATTTGATAGATTTCAAAGTGATTATTTGGGAGAAATAGACATGCACATCCAAATAGGACCTGCCTCCTTCACAACAGAGTTCCAAGTTATGGCAATCACTATTACAATCTTCTTCTGGGAAGACCATGGATACACTATGCTGGTGATGTACCATCAAAATTGCACCAGGTAATGAAGTTTGAGTGGCAAGGCTAAGAGATTGCAATCACAGCTAAAAAAGATACACATAAGTACCTTACAACATCATACCAGTGATCGAAGGAAACCCTAATAGATCAGATTTTCATGTGGTGGAATATATCAAGGCAACCCACGCTGAAGGGAAATTTGACCAACAAATGACCACAGTCTACAAAATGATTGCCTCCACAATGTTGAGAAACAGTAAGACAGGGAAAGGCCTGGGAAAAGATTTGGAAGGCACAACAGAACCTGCACCAATCCCAAAAGAAAACTACCACTTCGGCCTGGGATATACTCCTAGCGAGGACGAGCTCACAAAGGCCACTAAAAGAGAACTAAGGACGGAGAACCTTCCTTGACCAATTTCGGGTTTGTACCAGTCATTTCCCAAAAGGATGCCGATACAGAGAGATGATGAAGCTGACAAAGGTTTGGAGCTGCTGTTTCGAGAGAAAGAATGCTGCACAAACATCAAAGAATTCTAGGAGATACCTACCATGCATAGCCTGAGGCCAGGAGAGTGCTTGGATAACTAAACATCGGCTCCCCTCTTAGCTCATCGGTAGAGAGATGGGCTTCTTAAAATCCTTTTTTCTTAAAAGGCGACATCGGCTGAGGCCCAAATAATCGCCCCTTTTTCAAAATTACCTCGTAACGTTAAAAAATGAGAATGGCCCGATGTTGTTCGGGACTAGGACCACAGTTTGTAATCAATTGCCTTCGAATCAAGGAAGCCTCGATTTACATTGTTTTCACTAATAATAATAAAATTTACCCTATAACCAAGAATAATGGACAATAATAAAACCTAACTTTACTTTTCCTTGCTTTTTTACTAATAACAATAATAAAACAACTAAAAATGTCATGATGTGTCGTGAAACGAATGAGGAGAATTATCAACAAGAGTACAAGGAATATGACGAGGAGAATCCATATATCACATGACAGTACCATCCTAAGAATCCATCCCAAATCTCCAATTCCAATACATGCATTCTCCGTTTCTTATAATACATGAATATGTAAATCTAACCGGAGTCTACAAAAAAGGAAGCAGTAATCTACCTCGAGACCGAGCGGGTGCCACGAACATCCGTAGATCTTCAATTCATTCATCACGTCATAAACTGCACGAAGGAACTTGAAACCATCACGAGACCCAAAAATAGGAATCACCATTAGAGCACTTATAAGAGGTTCGGATTGATAAAGAAAGTCTAGAATTTCAGACTTCTTCTAGATTTTCTAGGCCTTTATCACTAAATGAACTCTCTTCCCATCATCATATAGCTAAGCGATTTATTAACCTCCATTCATGAATAAATTCAAACACTTAAGCTACTAGCAAAGTAAATTCACCATTTCTAACTTTATTCCTTAGAAAGCCATATTCAAGATTTATGGAAGAAACTGTTACATCTTGGAAATTTCGTGTCGTTTGCATTATGAGTAAACTAATGCAAGACTAAAGTGGACATGAAGCCTTTATAAGTTTAAGGAGGGTATTGTATAACTTTAAGTGTGTACCTTAAGGTTTTGGAGTCATATGAAGCGGTGAAAGTAAGTTCATTCAAGGGATTGGAATTTGAGTCATATTTTGGGAAGGTTTCGTATTATTTGAGTTATAAAATGTTTATTAATGCCTTGAGGTGGGAGCTATAGGTCCCCTTATATGGTTCATGAAGTTTTATACAACTACCAAGAAGGTTGCACAAGGATTGGAAGTCAAACGAATCGAAAAGAACGCATTTTCGCAAAATTGAGGAAAATGGGGCCATATGCGGCCGCATACTCAGTATGCTGGGCCGCATATGGGAAGCAAACTCACCAAAATGTCAGCCCCCACTTCCCAACCTCAATCCCATGGAGAGGAGGGGATATCCAGCGGCATATCCCATATGCTGAGCCGCATCTCCACTACAAGTTGGTCCGGGGTAGGGGTGGGGGGCGACTTTGCCCCCTTTTTAAATCCCAAAAGACCTCATTTTAATCTCAACCTCCCACACTTATTTCCCCAGAGTTCTTGGAGCTCCATAAAATTTCAAACCTTTCCATATCATCAAGAGAGAAGATCAACATCAAAACCCAAGGATAATCCATGGGAGAAGATTGTTCTTGCTTCTCTTCAAAGTTATGATAAACTTGGTCTAGAAAGGAGTTGAGGAAAGTGAAGTTCCTCTATTATAAGGTATGTTATTCCTATTATTTACATGATTGAGTTGATGTAAAGATTTAGTAACTCTTGAAAAGGAAAAGAATTCAGTGGAGAAGTTATAAAGTGTTAGAGTCAAGAAGATGACTATGAGAAGAATTGGAAAAGGGATTTTGGAAATATTTGAGACTAAATCGAATATAACTTCTAAATTATGATATTGTGGATGTTGTTATTTTTGTTTTGGAGTTATTTTGTGATATGGAGGAAGTTGAGAAAATAGGGGAAATGCTGCCCAAATTTCGTTAGATCGTTAATTGCACTAGTTTGAACTTAAAGAGTGTTTTCAAGACTAAACCTTAGTGTGAATCCTCTTGAATGTAGATTTTGCAGACTTTGGAGGAGAACGTTAAGTAGTTAAGAAGACGTAAAGGTATGCAAGGCTAACTCTTCTTTCTACAGGTCTGATTTCCCTATTTTGAATCCATCTAAGATATATGTAATGTCTTATTCCTAGAAAATGATAAAAGCTTATGACTTCCAAGATCTTTAAGATATTATTGATCAAAGCTCATCATGGTGATGATCATAATGATGATGATGATGGTGATGATGATGATGATGGTGATTCCATAATGGAAATCGGGGGTTTACCGACTTTATGTTACCCCGATAGGGTTGTAATGTTTCCTTCGGATACTCATGTATGTATGTATATATATATATATATATATATATATATATATCTTATGAAACTAAGCTTGTATGGTCGGGTATAATATCTATTGCGTGCCCACCATTGCAGTTGGGTATGGACAACACCGATTCTCGATATGGTCGGGTATGGATAATACCGAGCCTTGTTATGGTCGGGTATGGTGACACCGAGCCTACATGGTGGGGTATGGTATTATTATATATATATGTATGTAATGTTTTCTTTAGAGACAAGTTGAGTATGGACAACACCGATTCTCGATATGGTCGGGTATGGATAATACCGAGCCTTGTTATGGTCGGGTATGGTGACACCGAGCCTACATGGTGGGGTATGGTATTATTATATATATATATATATATATATACATATATATCTTATGACACTAAGCTTGTATGGTCGGGTATAATATCTATTGCGTGCCCACCATTGCAGTTGGGTATGGACAACACCGATTCTCGATATGGTCGGGTATGGATAATACCGAGCCTTGTTATGGTCGGGTATGGTGACACCGAGCCTACATGGTGGGGTATGGTATTATTATATATATATGTATGTAATGTTTTCTTTAGAGACAAGTTGAGTATGCATGACAACTATCTTAAGAGGTATTGCGAGGTATAAAAGGGTTCTCCTTATCTTATGTTATCTTCATATTTTCATCATGTTACTATTCGTGTCTTACATACTTAGTACACTGTTCGTACTGACATTTTTTTATTTGTGGACGCTGCATTCATGCCCGCAAGGAGACAGACCAGACCTTTAGGCTGCTTCATTGGAGATTTCATAGAAGTGCTCCACTTGATCCGGAGCTGCAGTAGTTGGTATTATTCTTCTTGTGTACATATATGGGCATGGCGGGGTCCTATCCCGTCTTTATGATATTATATACTCTTCGTAGAGGCTCACAGATAGATTTGTATAGCTAAGCATCTCGTAGCCTTCTCGGTTTATATTTTGCATATTATTTTGATAACCTTGTCGGCTTGTATATACATATATGGGCATAGCTAATGATGTTTATATAAATGTGCCTATGTTCTATGGAACTTGTGTCATTTGGTTCTTGGTCATTATAAGTTAGCTATGTGGCTCACCTAGATGTGATTAGGATAGTATGCTAAAAGGTGCCTGGTAAGGTAGTTCTGGGTGCCCGTCGTGGCCCTCCGGTTGGGTCGTGACAAAAGTGGTATCAGAGCAGTTCGTCCTAGGGTGTGTCTACCAGCCATGTCTAGTAGAAGCCTATTTGTAGGTGTGAAGAACACCACACTAATAAACAGGAGGCTGCATGCATTTAGGAATGAATGACCTTCTTCTTCATCATAGATTGTGCGATAGAGCCATGATATAAGAATTTTCCTTTTTCTTAACCGTGCGTTATGTTTTCAGTGATGCCTGTGAAGAGAAAGGCTACAGCAGCCCAAAAGGGCAAGACAATGGCAGGCACGAGGACTGAACGGGTACCGCCTACAGAGGTAGATGAGGGCGAGTCCCAGAATGAGGTTCCATCCCGGTCTTCTCATACTCCACCTGTTTCAGAGGAGCATTAAGGAGCCTCAACTCCAGCTCCAGCACCCCCAGTTCCTCCACTAGATGCTTCAGGCTAGGAGATGAGAGAGGCCATTCATTTGCTGACCCAGTTAGTCACCGCACAGGCCCAGCGGCAAGGTGTGGGTCATGGTGATAGAGATGTCAGTGCCAAAGCTCGTGATTTCATTAGTTTGAACCCTCCAGAATTCTTCGAGTCGAAACCGGATGACGATCCGCAAAGATTCATAGATGGAATGTTGAAAACATCGCGGGTGATTCATGCTTCGGATGTTGATTTAGTAGAGTTGGCCTTCTATAGATTACGGGATGTTGCGATTCATTGGTATGCTGTTTGGATGTCTTCTATAGGAGTTAACACACCTCCACTGGTATGGCAAGAGTTTGTAGATGCTTTCCTTCGAAACTATTTGCCACCAGAGGTTCGACGGGCCAGAGCTGATCAGTTCTTAAATCTTAGACAAGGGAATCTAAGTGCCCTAGAGTATAGCCTCTGTTTTAATTCTTTGGCTAGGTATGCTCCAGCTATGGTAGCTAATATGGGAGATCGTGTTCATCGATTTGTGAATGGTTTGGGCCATATTTGATGGATAAGTATTTGACGGCCTCGCTTCAGCAAGGCATGGACATTTATCGTATTCAGGCCCATGCCCAGAATCTGGAAGAACGACAGCAACAGTGGAGGAGTGAATGTGAGCATGATAGGGGTTATAGTAAGAGGGCCAAATCTTCAGGTCTGGTTAGTGAGTTTAGAGGAGGATAGAAGCAGCTATATTCTAAGCACTCCGGCCATTCAGCGACTAGTGCACCTCCTCGATTTGCGAGCTAGAGATTTGATCGACTTATTCACTCCGGATTGGGTCAGAGTTTCAGGGTCCTGGGCTCTTAGTATAGGGGTGATTCAGGCCAGTTGATACCACCCTTACCATGATATACACAGTGTGGTAAGCTATATTGGGGACAGTGCAGATTAAGTTTGGATGTTTGTTATGCTTGCGGCCAGTCAGGCCATATTATGTGTGAGTGTTCATTTTGAGGTAGTAGAGGTACGATTCAGTCTACATGATCAGCAGCTTGTTCTTCATCATTTATACGCCCTCCGAGGCAAAGCTCACAAACACTAGTAGGTCGTGGTAGAGGTAGAGGAAGAGCGCCTTGTTCTAGTAGTTCTCTGCAACGTATTTATGAACTGGCTAGGCAACAGGATCTTGAGTGTTCCCCCAATGTTGTCACAAGTATATTATCGGTATCTTCTCATGACGTGTATGCATTTATTGATACAGGTTCCACATTATCATATGTTACTCCTTATGTTGCGGTCGATTTAGGGTGAAACCTGTGTCAATTAAACCTTTTGAAGTGTCGACACCCATCGGTGACTCAGTGATAGCTAGCCGGGTATATAGAAATTGTGCGGTTGTGATTTGTGACCATCACACTATGGCTGATCTACATGAGTTGAAAATGGTAGATTTGATGCCATTATGGGTATGGATTGGTTGGATTCTTGCTATGCCAATGTTGATTGTAGAACCAAAATTGTTCGTTTCCAGTTTCTAGGAGAACGAGTTTTAGAGTGGAAAGGTAATACAGTGTCTAGGGGTGTACATTAACCGGGTTGGTTCGGATTTCTTAAATACCAAACCAAACCAATTGCGTCAGGTTTTTAAATTTATACACCAAACCAAACCAATAAAATTCGGGTTTTTCAACCTCGGGTTTTCTCGGGTTATTCGGTTTTCTCGGGTTATTCGGGGTTTTTTTTCCGGAATAATCTTGATACAAAACATATAACTTTTACTTCAATATTTCTTTAGTCCTAGTAAGATAAACTATGTAATATTAAGGTGTTTCATAAGAAAATAACACAAAATGTGAGAAGAGTAATGACATTGTATTAAAATGTTCAACAAAAGATAATAAAATCGGTTAAAATAAATATTGCTAATTAATAAGCCATAAAGAAAATGACCATAATCTAAAAATACTAAGTCATGCTAAATAAGTACGGCTAATAAGTATTAATTACATGACAAGAAAAAAAAACTTAAGTTATGTATTTTCACTCTCTAAACCAATTATGCAAAACTAAAGAATAGATATCCAACATTATTTTCATTTCTATGGGTAAATTGAAATTCTTTTGTTAGTATTAGTGTTGAGTTGGTTTTGGTTTGGACTTTATATGAGTTACTAACATCCATAGGATATAAAACTTATTCACGTTCAAAATCCTAAGTTCAAGCTTGAATAATATGATAATAGATGAAAAACTATGAAAACAATTAAGAAATATTTATAAATTACATTACAAATAAATATTTTTATGTATAAAATATTTTAAAAATTGAATACATGTAATGTCGGGTTGGTTTGGTTCGGTTTGACTTTTTTTAGCTAAAACCAAACCAAACCAATTATGGTCGGTTTTTTTTTTCCAACACCAAACCAAGTCAAACCAAACCACTAGTCGGGTTTTTTTCTCGGTTTGACTCGGTTTATCGGTTTGGTGCGGTTTATCGGTTTACTTTGTACACCCTAACAGTGTCTCTAAGAGGTAGGTTTATTTTCTATCTCAAGGTAAGGAAGATGATTGCTAAACGATGTATTTATCACTTAGTCTGGGTTCAGGATATAGAGGCAGAGTCACCAACTCTTCAATCTATCCTTATGGTGAATGAGTTTCTGGATGTGTTTCCAGATGAGCTTCCAGGCCTTCCACCCTAGCGGGAGATTGATTTTGCTATAGATGTGCTACCGGATACTAAGCCCATATCTATTCCTTCATATATAATGGCTCCTGCAGAGTTGAAAGAGTTGAAGGAACAATTGAGAGATTTGCTTGAGAAAGGCTTTATTAGGCCTAGTTCGTCGCTGTGGGGGGCACCTGTGTTATTTGTAAGAAATAAAAATGGATTCTTGCGAACGTGTATTGATTACAGACAGCTGAATAAGGCCACGATCAAGAATAAATATCAACTTTCAAGGATTGATAATTTGTTTGATCAATTGCTGGGTGCCAAATGGTTCTCAAAGATAGATTTAAGATCTGGGTATCATCAGCTGAGAGTTAGGGAGAAGGACATTCCGAAAATAGCTTTCAGAGCTAGATATAGACATTTCGAGTTTCGGGTAATGTCGTTTGGGTTGACTAATGCACCGGCGGTGTTCACGGATTTGATGAATAGTGTGTTCAGACCTTTTTTAGATTCATTTGTGATTGTGTTTATTGACGATATCCTGGTATACTCTCGATCCGAGGCAGTTTTTGCGAAATGTGAGTTTTTGTTGAATTCTGTGACATATTATTTCACCAGATAGCATTCGGGTGGATACCTAAAAGATTAAAGCTGTAAAGACTTGGCCGAGACCTACAACACCTACGAAGGTTTGTAGTTTTCTGGCTTGGCAGGTTATTATAGAAGATTCGCATAGGGATTTTCTTCTATTTCTGCACCATTGACGAAGCAGACTCAGAAATCAGCCAAATTTCAATGGACGGATGCTTGTAAGCGTAGTTTTCAAGAGCTGAAATATAGATTGACTTTGGCCCCTGTTCTGACACTTCCAGAAGGACCGGAGGACTATGTTGTTTATTGTGATGCCTCAGGCATTAGGTTGGGTTGTGTGTTGATGCAGCACGGTAAAGTTATTACTTATGCTTCAAGGCAGTTGCGAAAACATGAGAAAAACTACCTGACCCATGATCTAGAGTTAGTTGCTGTGATTCATGCATTGAAGATGTGGAGACACTATTTGTGTGGTGCTCATGTTGATATTTATACCGATCACAAGAGTCTCCAATATATTGTCAAGCAGAAAGAGTTGAATTTATGGCAAAGGTAATGGTTGGAATTGTTGAAAAATTATGATGTTAGCATTCTATATCATCCAGGGAAGGCGAACATCGTAGCTGATGCTCTTCGTCATAGATCTATGGGGAGCTTATGTGATGTTCAACCAGAGAAGAGAGAGTTAGCTCGTGAGCTTCAGCAGCTAGCTAGCCTAGGAGTTCGATTAATGGACTCAGGCAATATGGGAGTTACCATTCAGAATTTGGTTGTTTTGTCATTGGTTGTTGAGGTGAAAGAACGCCAGTATGAGGATCCCATATTAGTTCATTACAGAAATACACTTCCTCAGAAGAAAAAGTCATCCTTTGAGATTTCTACAGATGGAGTTCTTAAATGTCGAGGTAGATTGTATGTACCTGAAGTTGCAGGATTACGTCATCAGATTTTGGAGGAAGCCCATTGTTCATTCTGTGCATCCGGGAGCGATAAAAATGTATCATGATCTTAAATCCACCTATTGGTGGAACGGAATGAATAAAGACACAGGGGAATTCGTAGCTCAATGTTCTAACTGTCAGGAGGTAAAGATTGAGTATCAAAAGCTTGGTGGATTGTTGCAAGCTATGGAAATTTGACTTGGAAATGGGAAGTGATTAATATGGATTTTATTGCAGGCTTTCCTTGTTCCCAGCGTAAGTATGATTCTATATGGGTAACTGTGGATAGACTCACAAAGTCAGCTCATTTCTTGCCTGTCAGAACTACATACACAGCTGAGGATTATGCAAAGCTTTATATCAAGGAGATAATATGATTCCATGGTCCAGTATCTATTATTTTTTATAGGGGAACCCAGTTCACAACTAATTTCTAGAAATCCTTCCAAGAAGGTTTGGGGACTCAAGTGAGTCTTAGTATAGCATTTCATCCACAGACTGATAGACAAGCTGAGCGTACCATTCAGACTCTTGAGGATATGTTTTGGGCATGTGTGTTAGATTTTGGGGGTAGTTGGGATGATCGCTTACTGCTTATAGAGTTCACTTATATCAATAGTTATTATTCCAGCATTCAAATGGCCCCATATGAGGCTTTATATGGGCGCAAGTGTAGATCACTAATTGGGTGGTTCGAAGTGGGAGAAACTAAGTTAATAGGGCCAAACTTGACCCAACAATCCATGGAAAAGTTCAAGCTTATTCAGGATCGATTATTGGAAGCTCAGAGACGTCAGATATCTTATGCAGATAATCGTCGACGGGACTTGGAGTTCTAAATTAATGATCGGGTATTCTAGAAGGTGTCACCGATAAAATGCGTCATGAGATTTAGTGAAAAGGGCAAGCTTAGCCCTTGGTATATTAGGGCTTACAAGATTGTAAGCAAGGTAGGCCAAGTGGCTTATGAGTTAGATCTACCTTTGGATTTGGAGTCAGTCCATTCAGTTTTCCATGTATCGATGCTTCGTAAGTGCATTGGAGATCCTTCCAGAATTGTACCTGTAGGTAGGTGATGTCCAGTTCACAAATCAATTATCCTAAGAAGAAATTCCCATTGCTATTCTAGATAAACAAGTTCGGAGACTCAGAACTAAAGATGTACCTTCGATTAAAGTTCTATAGAGAAATAATAATAGAGAAGAAATAACTTGGTAAGCTGAGGAAGATATGATGTTCAGGTATCCACATTTATTTCCACTCCCAGAGGACATTCAGACAGAGGCACCATTATCCTCAGGTATGTCATGCTTTCTTTCGATGATTTCTTGGTCATGTGTGGCCATTATTGTAGCTGTTGTCGTAGCCCTGTGAGGCAATATATATTTTGGGTTTTTGTGATGGTAGTAACACATCACAAGGGAAACTCTAGCAAATATTTTGTAGAATCCCTAAGAGCCTAACATTCGAGGACGAATGTTCCTACGGGGGGTGGAATGTTATATCTTGGAAATTTTGTGTCGTTTGCATTATGAGTAAACTAACACAAGCCTAACGTGGACATGAATCACTTATAAGCTTAAGCAGGGTATTTGATAACTTTAAGTGTGTACCTTAAGGTTTTGGAGTCATATGAAGCGGTGAAAGTAAGTTCGTTGAAGGGATTGGAATTTAAGTCACGTTTTGGGAAGGTTTAGTATTATTTGAGTTATACATTGTTTAGTAATTACTTGAGGGTGATATATAGGTCCCCTTAGATGGTTAATAAAGTTTGATACAAGTTCCAATAAGGTTCCACAAGGATTGGAGGTCAAACAAATCGAAAAGAATGCATTTTCGCGAAATCGAGAAAAATGGGGCCATATGCAGCTGCATATTCAGTATGTTGGGCTGCATATGGGCAGAAAACTCACCAAAATGGAATCTCGCACTGCCCAACCTCCATCCCATGGAGAGGAGGGGAGATGCACACGCATATCCCATATGTTGGGCCACATCTCCACCGCAAGTTGGAGTGGGGGGGAGGGGTGCGACTTTGCCACCTTTTTAAATCCCAAAAGACCACATTTTCATCTCAACCTCCCACACTTATTTCCCCAGAATTCTAGAGAGTTCTTGAGAGTTCTTGAAGGTTCCATAATATTCAAAACTTTTCCATATTATCAAGAGAGAAGATCAACAACAAAACCCAAGGATAATCCATGGGAGGAGATTGTTCTTGCTTCTCTTCAAAGTTGTGATAAACTTGGTCTTGAAAAGAGTTGAGGAAAATGAAGTTCCACTGTTATAAGGTATTTTATTCCTATTATTTACATGATTGAGTTGATGTAAAGGTTTAGTAACTCTTGGAAAGGAAAAGAATCAAAGTGGAGAAGTTATAAAGTGTTAGAGTGAAGAAGATGACTATGAGATGAATTGGAAAAGGGATTTTGGACAAATTTGAGACTAAATCGAATATAACTTCTTGTTTATGATATTTTGTATGTTGTTATTGTCGTTTGGGAGTTGTTTTACGATATGGAGGAAGTTGATAATATATGGGAAATGCTGCCCAAATTTCGTTAGTTCGTTAATTGCACTAGTTTGAACTTAAAAGAGTGTTTTCAAGACTTAACCTTAGTGTGAATCCTCTTGAATGTAGATTTTGTGGACTTTGGAGGAGAACGTTAAGTAGTTAAGAAGACGTAAAGGTATGTAAGGCTAACTCTTTTTTCTAAAGGCATGATTTCCCTATTGTGAATCCATCTAAGATATCCATAATGTCCTATTCCTACAAAATGCTAGAAGCTTATGACTTCCAAGATCCTTAAGATATTATTAATAAAAGCTCGTCATGGTGATGATGATAATGATGATGATGATGATGATGATGATGATGGTGATTCCATAATGGAAATCGGGGGTCTACCGACTTTATGTTACCCCGATAGAGTTGTAATGTTTCCTTCGGATACTCATGTATGTCATATATATATATATATATATATATATATAGCTATCTTATGACACCGAGCTTATATGATCGGGTATAATATCTATTGCGCGCGCACCATTGCAGTTGGGTATGGACAACACCGATTCTCGATATGATCGGGTATGGACAATACTGAGCATTGTTATGGTCGGGTATGGTGACACCGTGTCACGACCCGACCCCGTAGGCCGTGACTGGTGCCCGAACTGGGCACCCGTATACCAACCTGTTACATATAATATCAAATTGAAACTACAAGAATACCGAAACTTATAAAGGAACTCCAAAGTTCGTAACATCGTCATATATACATATTTCCAGATCAACTGCCTCCTGAGGAGTCACAACTAATCATATCATGAAATAATACGCAAGCCGACAAGGCTGCTACTATAGAAGAACATCATAACACAACACATCGTATAGACACATCTGAACAGAACCCATACACAACCCACACATATGTCTACAGACCTCTAAGAGTACGAATAGCGAAATATGACGGGACAGGGCCCCGTCTTACCCCTGGATAACATATACATATATATATGTATATATATATCATAAGATTCAAACCAAAAGTCTAGACTCCGGAACAACGAAGCTCTCCAAGACAGCGGAAAGGGAATCCTAAGCTGGCGGATCACCAAGGCGAGTATCTGCACCAGCGGGCATAAAACGCAGCCCCCCGAAGAAAGGGGGTCAGTACGAAATATGTACTAAGCATGTAAAGCATGAAATAAGTAAACAGGATCATAACTGAAATAAGGAGTACAGAAAACAAGTACAATAACCAGAATACCAAAATGCTTGCCTTTGAAACATAAATCATGCATGTCGATATCATATATCGTATCCGGCCCATTATGGGACTCGGTGAACATGGTCGCCACCCCGTCTTTGGCGCCATAACACAGCATACTCCAGAACACAGCATAACTCCGTAACACAACATAACTCCATAACACCATAACACAGCATAACAGCATAACACAGCATAACACCATAATATATATATATACCGTACCCGGCCCTCTAGTGAGGGACTCGGTGAACAATGCAGTGAAACTGTGCACGATAACATATCGTGGCCCGGGACTCAGTGAAAGACATATTGAGGCATGCACGAGCAGAGTAGTGAGAAACTATATGCAATTTAAAACATTTTCAAAGACTCTATAGAATAATCAACACGAATTACCATTTGAAAATTAAGACAATAGTTGTATCAAATACCTTTCGAATGTCACTCGGAAACATATCAAACATCCCTTGACATCATCATAAGTATATCCCAAAGCCTTAAGGATCATAGTCATATGTCACTATAGTACGAAACATCTTATAAAAGTCCAGTCACTAGTTATTATAGAGTTCCTAAGAATGGGAACGGGTATATATCGACTATTATCCGACGTACGGAAGACTAAAAAGGGAGGCTCAATCACTTGAGAATTGTAATATCAAGAAGTGAATAAGAATCATAAATATCACTCAAAGCTTATGAATGGAATTACCCCAAAGTTCATATCATTCATCACTTAAGTCTAAGACATGCCAAAAGAAAGAAGGGATAGCTTTACATACCTGTTGACGACTAATCGCAAAACCGTTCGCTTTGTCGCTCTTTTAGCCTATTTAATATAAGAATAATATTATCGTTAGTGACTATATTTTCTAGTCCACAAATCTATAACCCATTTCTTATAGAACCTATATTTTAGCTTATATATTCTCATTTAGGGTTTTCCATTAATTAAGGGCTTAACGAAAATCGGGCAGCATTTCCCCTATATATTCGCCTAACCCGAATTTCTAATTGTCCTCCTGTCAACACAGAAATACCAACAACAATGATATACACATAAAAGTCTCACAATTTAGCCCATAACAATTCTAATAACCCAACAACTTTCTCTTAACCCATTTCAATCCACAATTTCCTATAACATTGATTCCATGCATTTTCTTAATTCCAATTTTGTCCAATCGAATTCTAATAACTCCATTACAATACTATTAACACAATTACATCATAAAACAAGAAAATCTTACCTAAATTTTCTCGGAGAAATTTCTACTCTTAATTGCTCCAATTTCGCAATTTCTTCTTCCTCGATTCCATATCCAATGTTGCTATCGCCTCCTTGAATTTGTATTGCACTTGAAACTTAATCAAAATATTCAAAAATGCAAACTTTTCTCCACACCACTGCTGGTCCGAAAGTACCATTTCCTTTCTTTAACTACAAACTTAGCCGTGTGTGTGTGTGTGTGTTTTTTTTTTTTTGTTATTAATTCCTACGTGACCTTTTGCCAATTGCATTCATACAAGAATGAATTGTCAATATTTGAATGTGTAATGAGTCTTTCAAAGTGTAATAGCCTTATTTGAGAAGACTTTGAGTCATCACTAGGCATTGACACGTTAATGTTCCTCTTGACTCATTGCTGCCACGTGGCAGCCTACTTGGTGTCACGTGGCAGCCTAATATTAGCCCACTAATTTTTAATTAACACCACAATTAATTAGTTCCTAATATCCAATAATATTTTACACTAAATAAAATTTATAAACAATTTATGTTCTAATTAAAATCGAAATTTAAAGGTTTTTATTTCGTGTCCGAAAATGACTCCGCCTTTAACTTGAGTCGATTCTCTTGTGAGTAACTCGACGTATAAATATACAGGGTATAACACACCGAGCCTACATGGTGGGGTATGGTATCATTATATGTATATGTATGTAATGTTTTCTTTAGGGACAGGTGGAGTATGCATGACAATTATCTTAAGAGGTATTGCGAGGTATAAAAGGGTTCTCCTTATCTTATGTTATCTTCATATTTTCATCATGTTACTATTCATGCCTTACATACTCAGTACATTATCCGTACTGACGTTCTTTTGTTTGTGGACGTTGTGTTAATGCCCGCAGGGATACAGGCCAGACCTTTAGGCTGCTTCATTGGAGATTTCATAGAAGTGCTCCATTTGATCCGGAGCTGCATTAGTTGGTATTATTCTTCTTGTGCACATATATGGGCATGGTGGGGTCCTATCCTGTCTTTATGGTATTATATACTCTTCGTAGAGGCTCGTAGATAGATGTGTATAGCTAAGCATCCCGTAGCCTTATCGGTTCATATTTTGCATATCATTTTGATAGCGTTGTCGGCTTGTATATACATATATGGGCAGCGCTAATGATGTTTATATAAATGTGCCTATGTTCTATGGAACTTGTGCCATTTGGTTCATGGTCATTATGAGTTAGCTATGTGGCTCACCTAGATGTGATTAGGAGAGTATGCTAAAAGGTGTCCGGTAAGGTAGTTCCGAGTGCTCGTCATTGCCCTCCAGTTGGGTCGTGACAGAAAACCATTTACAATTTTGGAAGAAGATGAGAGTCTAATTTGGTAACCATTCTAGGGTGAAGAATATGAGAGATCGAACCAATATAATCCGTAGAAGAACATGCTGACCATTTGACCTTCTAAGTCTAGAAATTGGTGACACCCATTTCCATTTGCTTTTAGGAAAAGAACTTAGGAACACGTAGCTATGTGAAAGAAGAGATTTGGAGAGTTAGGAAGATAACTATTATCAAGAAGATCTGAATTGAACTCCCAACAATGCTTGAGGGGCGGCTGAGTTTTAGGGTTTGAGAAAATAGGGTCAAATCCCAAAATAAAATCTTAAATAGGGGAATTTACTACCGTCACTGCTATAGCGGTCGACCAACCGATCTCTAGTGATGTTGTTTAACCCTGTTTGAGCCTCTAAATCATTGATGCTTCTGTAACTTGGTCACAAGGCCTTGATGGCTTAGGTTAGACAAAAATGAGATGTTTCATTTGATTTAACTTAGAAGATTTGTTGGTTTATTGGTCTAAGAACATTAATACGATAATCCTAAGTTTACTTTTGGTCCAAATATGCTTATTTTCATGTCATGCTAACTACATAAGTCATAACTAGGTTAATTAAGGTAGCATAGTTGGTCTACACAAGACTTAATAGGTCTAAACATGCTTATACAAGTCTTAAAATGTGGTCAAGGTACTGGAATGTATTTGAATGAGACTTGATTGTATCTAAATGTGTGTAAGCCTATCTAAATGTGTTTAAAACATGATCCTAGTATCTGAAGAATTCTGAATACACCAGGTTGTATCTGACTATACCTAGGTTTGCCTAGATTATCTTGAAATAGCATAAGTGTGGCTTTGGTATGACTTAACTAGTATACACTAGGGATGAAACCTGGAGGCGGTTCCGCTTCGGTGGTAAAGAAGCCCAGGAGCAGTCAAGGAGGAATAAAGGGTGCCTCTACAGTGGTGGACTGACCGCTGGGGCGCAATGACTGGGCAGTAGCATCAACAATATGCTCGAATTACTTTCGCAACTAAAATTTAAATCAAACATTTCCAACACAAACTAAATTTGATCTGTAACATGACATGATTGCGCCCTTAGATACCAATTGTAATCGTCTAAATACCAATTGGATACACCGGATACCAATTTGACCGAAGTAGCACGAGTTGAAAGAAAGAAGGGAAATTTCCTAAATGCCCTATAGCCTTCAGTGGAGGGGCACGGACGTTTACGTACCATTCCACAAGACTCTACTAGACATTGCTCTTGTACTTGTAAGACCGGTAACCTAGGCTCTGAAACCAACTGTCATGACCCAATTTAGAATCGCGGGGGCACCTACCATTCCTACCTCGGTAGGCGAACCCTCAATCAAAATAACATATTTTCCAGGTAAAGAACAAATCCAATTGCTTCAATATATGAATAATTAATGGCGGAAATCAAATCAATATATTAGCTCAAATAGCGGAAGTTAATACAAAAAATAAATAATTACAATTACTTAATCTGATTCCCACGACCTGGTCTAGACTAGTACAAGAGCGACTAAAGTGGATCTGGGGCACAATAATAACACTAAGACCCAAACCCCCATCCCGGAATGAAAAGGATGGAGGCCTTCGAGATAAGCATCGCTCATCTTCCGAACGTTTCAACAATCCATCACCTGAAACACTCTACACCCCAAAAGGAATGTAGCAAGAGTAGTATCGGTACAATAAACACGTACCGAGTAGACATCATAGGCCGACAATGGTTAGAGGTATATATCAGTAAAAGAGCAAGCATGATAAGTTACTAGATCAACAACGTAAATTATCTGGCGCTCGTCATAACATCAAGATTCTTAATTTCCTTAACTCTTCTCTAATAAACACTAGGCAATTCCACACAAGTTTCTCTAGTCAATTATCATTACACTATTCAATCTTAGTATAGAAGTCACTCGTCATTATGATATTCATTATTCTACATTATTTTTAATAAGCCAACGCATACAATTAGTCCCACGAATGGTAAACAAAGATAAATCAAGATCATGGCCTATATTTATAGCAACTAAGCCCAATTACGTCATGTCTCAAATACTCAATCCGTATCCATATAATACAAGTACATCACAAGGATATCACAACAAAAGCCAAATTCAATGCAATGCAATAATGTATGAAATGTGTATGCAATGTTGTGTACACATGTACTCCGGGCAGAAACCTCCACATCTTGGTAGCACAACTCAGGGTGACTCACGAAGTCTAAGTGCTACTCATCCCGAATCTTTGCCCACGGAGGATTTTCATCAGCACCACCCAGGGAGACCCGTGGTGTCCATGTACTTCACGGTCCGGCAACAACCTCAGATACCGCTACCACTCAACCACGATTCCAAGACAACCATCGGATATCGGACCTCACGTCACTCTCATCCAAACTGAGCCCAGCTCATCAAAGTTTTCCTCAAATATCATCAATGTATCAACAGTATATCATGGAGGATGAGAATGCATGCAATGTTTGGGTTCAATGTCAATAATCAGATCAATATCACAAGTACCAAGTAAGGGTTCACCAATAAAATACTATCCTCGTATCAACATCAACAATTAAACTACTGCAATATCATGAACCAGATATATTATTAGTCTCCGATAATCAACACAGACAAATCACACAACAATATTACCTTACTTCTTTTACTTCCTATCAACATTAATACATGATAATTTCACCTTGTACTTATAAGACATCACTAATACTCAGTCTAGAATCAATTCACGACCTTTGGTACATTTTATCCGTTTCAATACCAATTAAGATTCACTATTTATAGCATAGAACCAATTAGGCACATCTTACATAAATTTCTCACCAAGGAACATAGAAAAGTAAGTACCAACAACTACTTCCAAGTCATATAAAATCCACCGATATTCAAGGTGAACCAATACAATAATCCTAGGAAATCTACAGGCCACAAGCCTGAACACATATATCACATGACAGAACCATCCTAAGAATCCATCCTAAATCTCCAATTCCTATACATGCATTCTCTGTTTCTTCTAATATATGAATATGTAAATCTAACCGGAGTCTACAAAAAGGAAGTCGTAACCTACCTCGAGTCCGAGCGAGTGCCACGAACATACGTAGATCTTCAATTTGTTCTTCATGTCATAATCTACATGAAGGAACTTGAAACCATCACGAGACCCAAAAATAGGAATCACCATTAGAGCACTTATACGAGGTTTAGATTGATAAAGAAAGTTTTGAAATTTAGACTTCTTCTAGATTTTCTAGGCCTTTATCACTAAATGAACTCTCTTCCCATCATCATAAAGCTAAGCGATTTATTAACATCCATTCATGAATAAAGTCAACCACTTAAGCTACTAGCTACGTAAATTCACCATTTTTAACTCTATTCCTTAGAAAGCCATATTCAAGATTTATGGAAGAAACCCATTTACAATTTAGAAAGAAGATGAGAATATAAGTTGGTAACCATTCTAGGGTGAAGAATATGAGAGATTGAACCAATATAATCCATAGAAGAACATGCTAACCATTTAACCACCTAAGTCTAGAAATTGGTGACACCCATTTCCATTTGCTTCTAGGAGAAGAACTTAGGAACACTTAGCTATGTGAAAGAAGATATTAGGAGAGGTTAGGAAGATTACTATTATCAAGAAGATCTTAATTGAACTCCCAAAAATGCTTGAGGGGCGGCTGAGTTTTAGGGTTTGCGAAAATAGGGTCAAATCCCAAAATAAACTCTTAAATAGGTGAATTTACTGCGCGTCACCGTTATAGAGGTCGACCAACCGATCTCTAGTGATGTTGTTTAACCCTGTTTGAGCCTCTAAATCATTGATGCTTCTGTAACTTGGTCACAAGGCCTTGATGGCTTAGGTTAGACAAAAATGAGATGTTTCATTTGATTTAACTTAGAATATTTGTTGGTTTATTGGTCTAAGAACATTAATATGATAATCCTAAGTTTACTTTTGGTCCAAATATGCTTATTTTCATGTCATGCTAACTACATAAGTCATAACTAGGTTAATTAAGGTAGCATAGTTGGTCTGCACAAGACTTAATAGGTCTAAACATGCTTATACAAGTCTTAAAATGTGGTCAAGGTACTGGAATGTATTTGAATGAGACTTGATTGTATCTAAATGTGTGTAAGCCTATCTAAATGTGTTTAAAACATGATCCTAGTATCTGAAGAATTCTGAATACACCAGGTTGTATCTGACTATACCTAGGTTTGCCTAGATTATCTTGAAATAGCATAAGTGAGGCTTTGGTATGACTTAACTAGTAGCTCCTAGGAATTTGGGCCACCTCCCAATCTACCTGTGGGCATGAACACTTCGTCCAAAAAGAAAGGACGTCAGTACGAACATTGTACTGAGTATGTAAGGCATGAACAATAATAACATATCAAAGAGATAACGGAACAACAAGTAAGGAAACAACTTGTAACTGAATGTCACTTAAGACGGGTAATGCATGCTATCTTACATCATAAACAACATCATATCAAGTATATATATGTAAGCTGCCCGACCATATAGGTATGGTGTGACCATCAATAGCCCGCATCCAGGCCTCCCACGTCCGGGGTAAACATCTCATGCCTCCCACTAGTGGTGTCTGTCCATGCTATCTAGGCATGATGTATATGTCGCTCGCCTTAGCGGTGTCTACCCGGCCATATAGGCACGGTGTAATCTCATCATCATATACTTATCATAGAGCATGCATAAAAACTCAAAGACAAGCTATAACTCTATCGGGGTGACGTAAGGTCGAGAACCCTCGATTCCATTATGGAGTAGTCATGGCCATCATGCCTCACCTTGAAGGAACTAGCATTATAAGGTGAGTGTAACAACAATGAGCAACATCAAAGAATCGTACATGGATTATTAGCTTCGTAGAAATACCATATCATGAGCTTTAGAATCTCTAGACTTAGACTCATCGTCATCATTATCACATTCGTAACATATCTCTTATCTTTATCTCATGAGAAGCCCTTTATAAACATAGACTCAGAGTTTTCGGATTGTAAGAAGGTCATGGAAAGATAAAGGAAGTCATGTCATAAGAATCATGCCTTAGAAAAATATGGGACTAGCCTCACATACCTTGATGTCTCTCTAACTTTATCAATTAAACGTTTTCCTCCAACGTTCACGATTCTACATTCAAGAGAATTCGTACTAAGGTTAGATAATCAGAAATATGCTTAAGCTTAAGCTAAAGCTAATGAAAATTGGGCAGAATTTCCTTTATTTCTACAACTTTCTCCATATAATATAACAACTCCCAAACGTCAACAACAATACCCACATTATCACAATCAATAAAAATTGTTGAGCTAAACATTATTCAACTCCCAAAATTCCCCTTACAGACATTCATAACCATAGTTATCACCCAACATCGCATTCATTCACATATAAGGCTTCTTTAACATCATTTATTTCATTTATAACAAGATTATACTCATAACATTTCAAGAACTATGATTCAAATCAAGCTACCATCCAAGAACTCCACCATTTCCATATTTGTGCTCCATTTTCTACTTCCTTCCATAATCCATGTCTTTCAACCACTCAATACTCTCAATAGCATGAAATTAACATAAAACTCACCTTTTATTATGTAGGAATGGTCTTTGGATGAAAATACTTCACTTGGAGAAAACCCTCACTTCATTTCCAAGGAGATTTCTAGCTTCCAACAACCCTAGTTAGCATTCTTGCACTTGATTCCACTTCTTTTTGGTGTTTGATCTTGATTTTTCCTTGGATATGTGTTGGTATGGTGTGGATAGAGTTCTAAAGATTTTGAGAGGGTTGGAAAGAAATGGGAAATGAAGAAAATTAAATTTGGGGCCTCCTTATAAAATTTTAAAATCTGCCCGTCGGGTATTATACAGACACATATACGGTCCGTATAACTTATACGGTCCATATATGTGATCGTATATTACTTCCAGTGGAGGACTCTTCTCTGGATAGGCTATACGGTCCCTTTATATGGACCGTATAAATTATACCGGCCGTATTAAGTTGGCCGTATGACTCCCAGTTTTTTCAAAGTTCCTCTCGTCATTTTGTTTGGTCTCCGATCCTTATGGAACCTTCTTAGCACTTGTTCAACACTTCATTAACAATCTAAGGAGCGTTATAACTTTTCCTCAAGACATTATTAAATCAACATTAGCTCAGTACTTTGCAAAACCCTTCCAAAACACGACTTATACTTTACATTCTCCAACGAACTTTCTTCTCTCGCCTCAAACGTCTTTGGAATCTTAATTAGAACTGTTAACTAACCTTTATTACTTGTAGGGACATCGCATATGTCTCACCCTGCGTTAGTCTATCCACCACACAACGACATGAAATTTTTCGAGGTGTAATAAGAAAGATAGGTGATTCTTATCTTAACTGACTAGGGCTAATCTAAAAAAGTATTTTGATTTGCTGAGTGTCCATGTTTAAAACGGTAACATGTAACCACTATAAGAGAATAAGTGAACTTTAAATGAGGGTTGTCTAGGTTTGAACGATTTGGGCACATTGCTAGATTTTGTCATGTCATGTTGTGTATAAATCACACTCAGAATAAAAATGAGAGTCTGGTAGATCTTTGAGTATGCTGGTCTTTGAAAATTTTTTTAGGAAAGAAAGTATGCTAACTTGGAAGTTAAGACCTGTTTGCTTTGTGCATCTCTTTTGATCTTGATGAATGAACATGCCCAGGACTAGTTCTAATTTTGAGTGATAATTACTTGACATCTGTTTCGTTGTAATGAGATAAAAAGAAGGAAATGAAACTGGACACACACATACACTTAGCCAGAATTAACCTAAGAAAATGGTATGCATATATGTCTAAGTTTTCCATGATCAAAGAGGATTAGAGTAATTCAGTAATTATGATCTAATAGCTATCTGCTTAAGTATGTGATTGGGAATGGTTTTAATGACAGAGTTTGTATATAGTCATAAGGATTTATAAGTGAACTAAAAACCACATGGCACAGAAGAATCTTTTAAAGGGTGCCTTGGGAGAGGATTAAGGAGAACCAAGCACTACTTGGTTCATAATACCTTTCCTCCACATAAAAGGCACCATGGGTACATGTTTGCTATATAAATGCATTATGATCCTATAGACTCTATCATTAGATTGGGGGAAGGGGGGATTGTTTCTTAGCTAATTGGTTGGATTATGAGTCCTAGAACATGTTCAAGGCTAGATATACATAGAATATACACTAAGGTTATAAGAGGAAAAAGGGATATAAGTACGATATACACTTAGTATGCATATACTTATAAATATACCAGTGGAATATTAGAAGTATAATGGGACAAGAGTAGTCATACTATATGAATATTAAAAGAGTGAAATGAGTTGGGCCTTAGTCTTGGTCCAATTTAGACTTCAGTAAGTAATTGGGCCTAACCCGTTTAGAGTCTTAAAACTAAGACCATGAATCATACTTAGCCAAAATAAGAAGCAAATAGGGAGTAGATCCGGGTAGTTCTTCTTTTTAGGCCCAATAAACTAAAATAGTATGTATGTGTGCATATGTGTTTGTCTTGTATGTGTTATATATATATATATATATATATATATATATATATATATATATATATATATATATATATATATATATATGAGAAGATCCGGGTAGTTCTTCTTTTTAGGCCCAATAAACTAAAATAGTATGTATGTGTGCATATGTGTTTGTCTTGTATGTGTTTTATATATATATATATATATATATATATGGTAAGTTCAGCGTGTTAATTCTAACCGAGTTCCTTTTTCTTTTCTCCCCCTACTGCATGGCCATTCAGGCAATTCTTTCACAATAAAGAGTCTGTTTGAAGAAAGGAAGCTAATATATATGCATAAAATACATAAAAGGCCCAGCCATGAGTGAAAATGGCCAACTAGGGGCTTGGTACGCCCCTAGCCTACCTCTTTCTCTTTATTCCTGTTAGTCATTTTCTTTCATTTGTTAAATGCATTTGTGTTTGTATTTGTATTTGTATCATTTGCAAAAACGCTTATATATATTGAAATCTTTATTTTTCTGAACTAGTCATCTTAGGACAACGGTGCCTATGTTGTTTAGTTAACTTTAGGTCCCCAAAACGATTTTCAAAAACCAAACTTAGCGTAGCAATTTCTCAGCTTAAGATGGAAAAACTAATAAACTTGTTTTGATATAAGTTAAAGATGAAGGGATAAAAAGAGAGTTTTGAAAATCACCGACACTGTGGCATTTTCTTTAAAACCAGGTCAATTTTGAAACCAAGGGATTCATTCTTTTAAAATGAAATTAAGTTTTTTGGATCCAAATAAGGAGTTGAAATAAGTGATTTATGGGCCCAGCCCAAAAAATAAAACAAAGAAAATTTTAGGGGCTAAGGATTAGTTGGGTTTTAGAAAATGAATCAGAAAAGTATAAATTTGGGCCAAGCCCACACTGAAACGCCCTCTTTAAAACAAAGTCGCATTTTCAAGCTTTAAACCCCAACTGTAAGCACTTGAATGTATAAACAGGCCTATGAACCGCTGATAAAATGAACTATTTCATAAGTCAAAACTGTTCAAATAAGTGGAAAATGTTCGTAAAAAGGAGTTTAGGATAAGGCATTCCAACGAATTATACAAACCGACCCGAAGCAAAGTGTATGATTATAACATAACTATATATATACTTGTACATCTAACCAAAATTGAAACACTTTTACACTCTTTCTTATGAATAAAATACATTACCCTTATATATAAAAGGGTGACGAGGCCAAAGTGCATAGGAAAATTCGTTCGTACTCTGTCAAATTCTAGTATATTTTAAGATATCGTCCCATAGTGATTGGAACCACCAAGGCTACAGATGTGTATTGTCTTGGGTACTATTTGATAGAATCAAATTGATGAAAGGAGAGGTTTTGAAATTATAAATTACTTAAAATAAAACAAACAACTTATTAGAAAATTTAAAAAGAAAAGAGTTAGGAGTCGTTGAATCCACTTGGCACAATTATAATAAAATCTCATTCTAGTAAATTCCACAAAAGAATAGAAAAACTTATTTGACTTGATTTGTGCTATGAGGAATAAAGACCTCTTGCGATTAGCCCTTAAAATCAAATAACTTATTTGAGTCTGTCCCTCCGCGAGAACTAGAACTGAAAGAAATAAAATAGAGACCCCTCAAATCATTAAACTTGTTTGAGTCAATCCCTCCGTGATAATTAGGATCGAAAGAAATAAGATAACAATTTTAAACCAACAAAATTATTTGAATTAATCCCTCCGTGAGAATTAGGACTAAAAGAAACAAGATCAAAGATTTGATTATCAAGACATGAAAAAATTAAAGTAAAGATAATATTATAACATCATACCAAGCTTCTTCAACTATCCCAACAAAAGAAACTACTCTATTAAGGAGTATGCAAGAAACAAATTAAAAATAAAATACTGCTCCTACAAATATAAAATAAAAAGAAGAGAAAATAGAGCAAACACTACTTCTTATGTCTTTCACAGGGATTGGATTAGATAATCTCTGAGCAAAGTGATTGTTACCCCTCGGAGATTTCAAATTTGTTGCATCATGAATAGACTACGCGAGCTTAAGGTGAATATGAAGTCCTTACGAGATTAAGGAGAGTATTAGATAGCTTAAATTGCGTACCATAAGATTTCGAAGTCATATGGATATGTGAGACTAAGTTTGTTGAAGGAAGTGGAAATGTAAGTCATGTGTGGAAGGGTTTTCGGGATGGTTAAATCAATGCGTATTTAGTGATGTCTTGAGGGGGCTGCTATAGGGCCCATTTTATGGTTAATGAAGTGTTATATAAGTACCAAGAAGGTTCCACGAGGATTGGAAGTCAAACGAATCACCAAGAGCAACTTCGAAAATTATAGGTTATACGACCACTTATACGGTCCGTATAAGGGGGTTCGTATAACCCTTCCAGAGAAGGGTATTTTCATGGTGGTATTATACGGTCCACTTATACGGACCGTATAATGTTATACGGACCGTATAAGTGGCCCGTATAACGCCATCGGGCAGATTTTTAAATTTTATATAAATAGATGACCCTTGTTCTTTTATTTCATTTCTCACATTTTCCTAAGTCTTTAGAGCTCCAAAACCCTTCTCCAAGCATATTACACTTCAACCCAAGTGAAAATAAAGATCAAATAACAAGAATCGAGATACCCATGTGTTGGAAGACTTGCTAGGGTTAGTAGACTTCAAGGACAACTTGAGTATTGTTATAGCCCGTATTTTGTACGTTTGGATATTTCAAAGCCGTCGTGGAAAGTTAAGGGCGAGACCGTTTCCAAAAATCATTTTAACGAACGAGTCGCTATAAACACTATTCATGACTACTATTAGTACGGAATATTGAGAGAGGTTGAGGGCAAAAAGGAAAATTTACAAAATAGCCCGTGGTAATATTACGGAAGTCTAAGGGTAAAATGGTAATTTCATAAGTATTCAAGAAAATTCTTTAAATTTCCAAGATGGATGTATGGCATGGGTGGAAGGTGCTCACATTTGAATTAAATTGGAGAGCTTACTATGTATTTATTTCTTAATTGATACAAGAGTTTATCTATGTAATAAGAGTCAGCGGGTTCGCTCGGCTCCAGATATGGGGTCGGGTGCCCATCACACCCTAGTAAAGTCAGGGTGTGACAAAGTGGTATCAGAGCAGGTCGGTCTAAGGGGTTGTCTGCAAAGTCGTGTCTAGTAGAGTCCTGTTTATGAGTGTGAAGCCGGCCACATTTATAAACAGGAGGCTGCGGGGCATCTAGGAAATGTTGACCTTCTTTCTGTCTTAGATCGTGCAATAGAGCCAAGTCATAAGGAATAAGATTTCCCTATATGAGCTATATGTATGACGAAAGAAAACGAGCAAGGCTGCGGAAGCTTATAAAGGTAAGTCCCGACGTAATTGTTCTGTTACCTGAACTGGAAGTATTGGATGGCGGGGATGTGCCATATAGTCGTACGTTCTGCGAGGCCTTGATGACATTGGCCGCATACAGGTTTTGAATAATAGGAACAGTAAAGAAGGTTCTGCCAGAACGGGTACGCCCCACAGGAAGAAGTATGGGAAAGAAATACTGTGAATAGGTAATAAGTGAAATGCGTTGGTTCAGAAAGGTTATGGATTTGGCCGTGGCAACAAAGGTAAGGTCGCTACCATCGGGAATCTGGAAGCCCAAGACAGGAGGTAGTCATACACACAGGCGGAAGGTGAACATCGGGAACCAAAAGGGTAAAACGGTAATTACAAAAGAAGGGACGTGTTACGAAAATGTTTTGGGAACTGTAAGACTTTGACTTGCTCCAGAGCATGCAATAAAGGTCATGTGAGGAAGCTGACGTGAAAATATCGGCATTAAGGCACCGAATTCCAGTGAAGTTTTTGGGTTAAGCGTGCTCAAGGGGGAGCAATTTCATGATGGGTGACCCCCTGGGAAGTTAGCAAGAAATTCTATATATTGGGACATAAGAGACGAATGAAAAGCTAGGGTAGTCTAAGGAAAACTAGGATATACGGAAGGGTTGGAGACAATAGGAAGACGCGCAGGACGAGACGGACTACCTCGGTAAAGGGACAGAAGGTGCATCACAGCCCTAGAATTAGGATAGGCTTGAACAACATTTGGACGTACTTTATGGGTTAGCTGATAGTAATTATATACATATATATGTGAAGATGTAGGATATTCTAAGACGATTGTATAGGTGAATCTCAGAGTTCCAGTAACCGGCACTATGGCAAGGAAGGCATTAATCAAACAAAGGAATCGAAGCCCGGGTGATAACGAAAGTAAATGGTACTGGTGCTATAAGGTAAGCTGTTAGTGCCTCTGCGACAGATTAAGACTGGAGAATCTAATACAGTAATAGTTGGAAAGGAAAAGGAGTGAGCTAATGGAAAATAAGGAGACCAGAGGGCACGGAAGGGTGAACGATAAGAAATCGCAGTGAAAGAAAAGTGGGAAAATCTAGTGAGGGGAAACCCCGAGAGCAGCTATCGACAAGACACGAGACTACTTGGGCCAAAATTTAAAAGATAGGTGTGAGAAGGGATAGAGTGTGGCAACATAGATCAAAAGGGAAAAATGTGGAGTCTAAGGGCCGATTCCAATAAGTAGGGCCAAAGGAATAGTTCACGGGCTTTAGAACCCATATGAAGAAATAGCAAGAGAAGGAAGGTACTCGAAGATGGTTAGCATATAAGGAGCCCCCTAAAGGGGGGGAGACCATATTATATTAGGCCTAAAAAGGAATTGCAACACTATCAAGTGTCAGAAAAGGAAATCTATCAGCCTGGAAACAGAGTTCAAAATATGTCGGCGTGTCGCAGGAATAATTGGGAGTAGAGTAGAAACGAAATAACAATGAGTATACTAAGAGATAGACCTGGAGATAAAGAAATAGCCTACGGCTATATTGAATTATTAAGTAAGGATTTGCGTACTAAGACATGGCTTCCGGTGATGAGACAACAATAGAAAAGGAACGGGCATAATGAAAGGAGCAGCTATAAAAGGAACTCATGACATAGGACGAGAACTCATGTAAGGATCCATGAGTTTGATAGTAAGGAAAGTAGGATAACAGATATGGAATGGATGTAGAGAAAAGGGCAGCTATAAGGGAACCCCCTCCTGAAGTGCTACAAGACCCCACAAGGTTGGTTGAACATTCGAGGACGAATGTTCTAAAGGGGGGAGGATGTTATAGCCCGTATTTTCTACGTTTGGATATTTCAAAGCCGTCGTGGAAAGTTAAGGGCGAGACCGTTTCCAAAAATCATTTTAACGAACGAGTCGCTATAAACACTATTCATGACTACTATTAGTACGGAATATTGAGAGAGGTTGAGGGCAAAAAGGAAAATTTACAAAATAGCCCGTGGTAATATTACGGAAGTCTAAGGGTAAAATGGTAATTTCATAAGTATTCAAGAAAATTCTTTAAATTTCCAAGATAGATGTGTGGCATGGGTGGAAGGTGCTCACATTTGAATTAAATTGGAGAGCTTACTATGTATTTATTTCTTAATTGATACAAGAGTTTATCTATGTAATAAGAGTCAGCGGGTTCGCTCGGCTCCAGATATGGGGACGGGTGCCCATCACACCCTAGTAAAGTCGGGGTGTGACAAGTATTGAAGCTAGGGTTTTCACTCAAGGTAATATCTTGCTCCAAAGCCCATTATTATGAGATAAAAGGTTAGTTTTTACGCTTATTCATGTTATCATGAATGCTTGTTGAACAACTTGGGTAGAAGAAGAAAGTAGAAAATGAGATCTAAAAGTAGCTTTTATGATATTTTTGAGTAGTAAGCTAACTTGAGTATTGATTCTTAGTATGATATGGGTGTAATCTTATTATAGGAGGTAACAATGACGATGGGGAAGTGTTGCATGAAATTGTAAAATGGGTTGGTGTGAAGTTGTTGACATAAGTTGAATATGAGAATGAATTTTTTAGACTTAATTGTAACATCCCGTAAATTCGAGTTAGGTGTGAATGTATGAAAACCAGTATTAAGTTGATATTTTATCTATATTAATCCATTCGGGATGAATTTGGGTGATAAGAAGTCATTTTGAAGTCAACCCAAATAGTGAAGTTCGTAAGAGTTCTCAAACTCGTCTAAATTTCAGTAGGTCTGACTTCTATGCCGGTTTCGTGAAAGTAAGTTGGGAATTGGGCAACTTTCCTCAACAAAAATTGTAGGTCTTCGAAATAGATTTCCAACAATAGGTTGCCCAGCTCCAACAGAGCTCTGTGCTAGGAGTTATGCCTATTCTACTGAACATCATTTGTGCAGTGCGAAAATTAGGCGTGCGCGGCGCCTAGGGCGGCGCCCCAAGCCAAATTTCCAGAAAACTCAAAATTTTGACGTCTTCAAAATGGATATACTGTGTGCGCCACCCTGGGCGACGCACCAGGCCATTTTATGCCTGAAGCGATTTTTCTCGAATTTTATAAAAGCCTAACTTCGTTATATTCATTCCCGCTTAGTTTTGGCCGAATTTTTGAGAGGAAACAACCCTAGGGTTTCCCCAAAACATATGAGGTAAGTTCTTGATCAATTCCCATCATTACCTCATCAATCTAGCATCAAATTAACACTAGTTCATCTTCCACAAACCCGAGATTCTTGAAACCCAAGAAAGAGAAGAAGAAAGGGACATTTGGGAGAAGCTAATATTCCTTCAATAAGGTATGATCCTTGAATTTTGTGATATTATTGAAAGGGTTTAGACTAGTGTAGGTTGTCCTATGAGATTAGAATCCATGATTGATTCATGAAGTGTTCAAGAACACGTTCTAGTGATGAAAACCCTAGCTTTTGTTGGTAAGAAGGGTTTATGGGTGGAAATAGGTTAGTGTTCTAACCTCTCCTATCTAAAAATATTGTAGAATAATTCTTGGATTGTGGGGAGTACGCTTGTACGGGAATTAAGGTATGTCTCTTTTGAAAACCTTCTTTGATGTATGTCTATATTTTAAAAATCTTCTTTTCAAGTATGTCTAGATTTTCCCAAAAATCTTTCTTAAAGTATGTCTATATTTCAAAATTCGTCTTTTCAAGTATGTCTACTTTTGAAGTACGATTATATTGTGAAAGCATGATTTGTATTTGAGAATCCTTCCTTGATTGTTTGTATAAGCTATAACTCTTGTTTGGTGGAAGTTCTTTTGGAATTAAAGATGATCTCTTTTAGACTAGGTCATGCGTGTGTAGGGTCAAGCCCGCATCGAACCTTATACGAACTATACTACTTTGTGAAACTCGTGTTTCCCATTATTGGATGATTGAACTCATTTTTCTAATGGTTGGACCTTAAACTTATTTTGCTGTTGAATGGATTTCTTGAACTTGAAAATTGAATAAGATTCTAAATTGGTTATAACTTGAAATGCCTCTATTTTGAGATGATGACTTGAGAAGTGAGATTCGGCTCTAAGCCATGATTTATGATTCGGTAATATGCCATGATTTGTATTTTGTTTGTGTTTGGGCCTACATGGGCAGGCTGTGTTGGTCCAGAAGACGATTAGCCGTTATGAATCCTAACGTATCGATATGAGTATTGTTGTGTCAGTCCAGAGCACGATTGACCTCCGTTGCTTCCTAGCCTAGAGTATATATGGCTATGCTAGTCCAGAGGATGATTATCCTCCGTATCTTCCTAGACTGGAGTATCTATGGGTGTGCTAGTCCAGAGGACGATTAGCCTCTTTCGCTTTCTAGCCCGGGGTATCTACTGCTGTGCTAGTCCAGAGGACGATTACCCTCTGTGGTTTCCTAACCCGGAGTATCGATTGATTGATCAGCCTGTGAGTGACTTGTTTCGTACTTTGATTAGCCTGTGAGTGGCTTGTTCATATCTTGTCTCCTGTGAGTGGCTTGCGGTGATAATGAATTTGTAAGTGAAATACTTGGACTGGTAAATGGTAAGGAGTTAAGTTAATGTGTCCTTCGTTATTGGATTCTGTGATGACTCTTCAATGTATCTAACTTACTTTATTCCTAGGTTTGGAACTGCTATCTTCATTGATATCATTTTATAAATTTTATTCATCATATTTTGTTTTGTTAATTATTGCCCCTTAGACACTCACTGAGTACCCAGTACTCAGGCATACCATTGTTATTTTTGATGGTATGTTAGGTAACGGAGAAGAGCAGGTTCGTGATACTCTCGACGCTTAAGAGAACTTGTTGCTGTTGTTGATTTGGTGAGCCCACATCCTTGTTCGTAGGACACTTCCTGTTTCATTTATTATTCTAGATTTTCGGGCTGCGTCCCGAAGTTAGATGATTGTTTTGTCTCTTAGAAGCTCCATAGATAGTTGTCAGAATTGTGGGGTAGATTGTCAAAGTCTCGTACGACTTAATGGGTATTTGCCACGTTTATGACTATTTACTTATATTAGACTTCCGCTGATCTTATTTCATAAATTGTGATCCTGATATATGCAGTTACATATAACTTTTTTTAATTTAATAAGGAAAGATTATTAAAAAGGAACTTGATGTTACATTTATTTTATAAATTGTTGGAGGCGAATGTTGAACCTGGCGGGTTCAAGTGTTATTATTGTGTCGTTTAGGTTCTTCTGATGTTGTTCATGACGTCGGATGCCGGTCACGTCTAGGGTGGGTTTTGGGGCGTGACATTAATGGAATATGAATACTTGATTATGGTATTGTGAATGTTATTATAGTTTTTTGGGAGTTGTTTGGCGATAAGGTGGAAGTCGATGAAATAGGAGAAATGCTGCCCAATTTTCATTAACTCATAAATTATTCTAGTTTGAATTTAAGAGTATCATTAAGGCTTAACTATGGTAAGAATCCTTCTAAATGTAAATTTTCCAAACTTCAAAGGTGAACGTTAATTAGTTAAGAAGACAAAGAGGAATGTAAGGTTAACCCTTCTTTCTAAAGGCATGTTTTCCTCATTTTGCGTCTACACGAGATATTCACGCTATTCCTACTCCTATAAATGTTGTAAGCTCATGACCCTCGAGATTCTCTTGATATTGTTGACAATGTTTCTTGTGATGATAATGATAGCGATTGTGATGACAAGATAAATTCTAGGGATGCCATCTAAGATATTCGAAACGTCTTGTTCCTAGATTTGCTAGAATGTTCATGACTTTCGATATTTTTGAGATACCTTCGGTGAAAGTTCTTCAAAGTAATGATGATAATAACGATGATGAAAATAGTGATAATAGTAATAATGACAAGGATGATGATGATGTTGACATGACTTAATCACACCTATGTGTGTGTGTATGTGTGTATATATATATATATATATATATGGCTATTATGTAACACCGAGCTTATATGGCTGGGTACGGCATCTACCGCGCGCACACCACTGCACTTGGGTACGTATAACACTGAGCCTTGGTAGGGCCAGGTACATATAACACTGAGCCTTGTCATGGCCGGGTACATGAAGTACCGAACCTTTTATGGTCGGGTACAGTACTAATATATAAGTAAGCATTGAAAATGGAAGGTTCCTATTAGGAAAAAAAAGTGAGAAAACATTATGATTGTCGCTAGAGGTATAAATGGCTCTATCATCCCATGACTTTTCTATTTTATGTTATTTCTTATGCTTCTCTTATGATGTTGATTATGCTTTACATACTCAGTACATTATTCGTACTGGCGTCCTTTTTTTTGTGGATGTTGTGTCATGCCCACAGGTGGACGGGGAGATAGACTCGATTCGTAGATTACTTGTTCAGAGACTGCATTAGAGGAGCTCCATTTGATCCGGAGCTGCAGCTGTTGGTATTGTTCTTTTGTGTACATACCTATAGGCATGGCGGGGCTGTTATGTCCCGTATTTCGTACATTCGAATATTTTAAGGAAGTCGTGGTAAGTTAAGGGCAAGACTATTTTCCAAAATTATTTTAATGCACAAGTTGTTTATTAGTATGGAAATATCGAGAAAGGCTAAGGGTAAAAAGGGAAATTCACAAAGTGGTTCACGGTAATATTGTGAAAGGCTAGGGGCAAAATGGAAATTTCATAAAAACTCAAGAAAGTTCTTGAATGGCCATGTGGCCGTCCAAGTTGAGGTGGGCCTTGGCCCACATGGATGAATTATGTGTGTGTATATATATATATATATATATATATATATATATATATATATATATGACTTATTAGTCATATTTATCATTACCATTACACTTAGAAAATTCAAGAAGTTTGGAAGGTTGGATGAATTGAAATGAAGTTGTAATCGTTGAGAAATTATTGGAGGAATTAATGTGATTCTAATATGGTTTCTTGTAATTATGAGAATAATGTTGCTAGTGTGTGAATTATGGGTATAGTTCATGAATTGAAGGAAGGAAATGTGTTGTTATTGTTATTGTTGCACTTTGGAGGTTTCGGGTGGAATGGCATATTGGTTAGATTATTTTGAATATTGTGTGAATTGTTTGAAGTGTTCTTGAATCATGTTAGAATGATTTCGGATTAACACTTGAATGTGAGATCATTGGTGTTAGCTTGACTATATGTGATCAAATTGAATATAATGAAATGTCGCTGAATTGTGTAGGAAGGATTGCTAGTGTTAGAATGCACTTTGAATTGATTGTTGGAGTTGGAAATATGATTGTTGGTATTGTTGTTGATAATTTGGCCGAGTTGAATTCTCGGATTGTTGTTGATAAATTGGCCGAGTTAGATTCTCGGGGATGGTTGTATTTACAGGGGAGATGCTGCCGAAATATCGGCAGATTATAAATGAATTTGTTTGAAAGACTAAGATAAGTATGTGATGATGAGTCTAATGATTGTATAAATTCTCTTGAATGTAGACTAGCGATAGCGAGCTTGGACAATTAAGCGTAGCTAATAGGACGTGGGACAGGTATGTAAGGCTTACCTTTTTTTTCTTTTGGCATGATCCTTGTGAAACGAACAGACGATATGTATATGATTCCAAAGAAACTCCTATTCTTAGAGCCACTAGAATGGCTAACGTTCTTGATTTCCATAAGCTATTTTATATGGTTTTGATGCGTATCTATGATGTCCGAAGTTCTATTTGATATGTTTCCGAATGGCATTCAAGAGACAATTGATATGACTAATGTCTTGATTTTCAAATGATAGCACGTTTGATTATTCCATTGAGTCTTTGATATATTTTGACACGTACATATGGTTCCAAAAGTTCTATTTTGATTTGATCCATAGCGATATTCGAAAGGTACTTGATATGATTATTGCTTTGATTTTCCAAAAATAGCTTCTGAAACGTTCGTAGAAGGTTCTATACAAAAACGTCCATAACTTTTTCACACTAAGTCGGATTGACTTGAAACGTGTTTATGACCCTCAAGTGTCGATTTATATACGTACCCATCGAGTCTTAAAATTTGTTTTATATGCATATAGTTTCTCACTACTCTGCTCGTGCACGCCTCAATATGTCTTTCACCGAGTCCCGGACCGGGTATGTTATTTGTGCGCTCTTCACTGCATTGTTCACCGCGTCCCTAGTTAGAGGGTCGGGATCTGTTATATGCATATACGTTTGAAGTATGATGTGGTATATGAATTCTGAAGTATGATGTGTGTTATATCCCGTATTTTCGCGTATTCGGGAAAATTCGGAATAATTATGATTTGTAAGGAATGAGGCCATATGTTGATTTGGATTAATGTATGTGTGTGTTGTTCATGAAAAATATTGGTGTGGAAACACGGACGAAGGCCAAGGGCAAAAATTGGAATTTTGAAAATTAGTTTCGGGAATTTCAAAACGAGAATTATAAGTTATTGGGCTCAAAACAAATGGATGAAAAATTAAGCCCAATACCAAAGGGGTGGCCGGCCATGTGCATGGCCCAACCCATGAATTTAATTAATTTTCCATGTGCTATAATTAATGTATATATTGGTCCTTATCTCATAGAAGCTTCATGAATTAAAGAAAAGAAAAACAAGCACAAAGAAGAGCAAGACTCAAGGGCACATTCGGCCCTTGCTCTTCACTTCCACCTCTCAAGAATTTTCCTCCAAAAATATTTTTCTTGTGGTATTCCTACTATATTAAGGGTCCTCTACAACATGGTGCAATTGTTTGGGAAGAAAGAGCACTTATTTCATCAAAGTGACCATATACTCAAGTGAAGAAGATTAGAGAATAAGGTAAGAATCCATCCCTTTTATTTATGTTATGGAGGTTTGTTTGTGTTGTAGTATATAGAAATGAGTTGAAAGTATGGAAAAATGGAAGATTTCAAAGTAGGTATGGAATGTAGTAGGTGGTCGTGAGTGTATATATGTGGTATGCATATATGAGTTGAATTTTATGTTATATTCTAATTGTGTGGATGATGGTATTCACATTGGAAATGAAAGTTGAATGAATTTAGTTGGGGTTAGTAATGTGGTGTTTGGCCGTGTGGTATAAAGTTGGTGGAATGGAAATGAATTAATTTTGTTTAATGTGTTAGTTGTGTTGTTGTGATGCTTGCAATGTATATGGAGATAAAATGATATAAGTTTGTATTGAAATGGAATGTAGAAGCTTATGTCGTTTTAGTACGATTTTATGACATTATGAAAAATGAAGTTGTTAGGTTGCAAATTATGATGATCATTGATAGATTTTGAAGATGGAAACATGTTATGAATATGTATGCCAAAGATTAGAAGCTTTGGATGAATTATGACTTTGGTGGAAAGTTGTATATTTTGTATATCGTATGAATATTTGGTGGAAATGATATGAAATGCTTCTAAATTGTATTGTAATGATCTTGATCTGAACGTGAATGTATGATGACAGGTGCCCGGGTGAGTTAGCTCTGGGTGCCCGTCATGACCCTCCGGTTGGGTCGTGACAAAAGTGGTATCAGAGCAATTTCGTCCTAGGGTATATCTACCAGCGGTGTCTAGAAGAGTCTTGTTCATGGGTGTATTGCGTGCCACACTTATAAATAGGAGGGTGCGGGCATTTAGGAATGAATGACCTTCTTTCTATTATAGATAGTGCGATAAAGTCAAATCACAGGATATAATATTTCCATCGCTAACCTTGATTGTTTTGTAGTTGCGAGATGGCTTCCACAGAAAAGGAAGCTAGTAGTCCAGGGGCTTCCAGAGGCAGTAATTCTTATGATACAGATCCATCAGAAATCATGTCCTCCATCGAGAAAGATCCGTCTGAGATCCAAGAGGAACCCACTGAACCTGTAAGGGATAGACAAACATTGGAAGATGACTATCCGCGTAATTCCAGAATGACGGTATCTGCAGAACGAGGGTCAAATGAGAATAGTGGTAAGCCTGGGAGAGTCAGTATAATTGGCACATTTTTAAACGGTGTGGGTGCCATAGAACAACCTGCGGAAAAGCAACCAGGCGAAGACCTCCCCCCACTCCCATTGGACCGAATCGTATCGAATCAAAGTTCCTGAGTGGGACCAAGGTAAGGACTTCCATTGTTGGAACTTTAGGATGCCAATGCTAATGTAAGAAAGTGAATCATATCGAATCAAAGTTCCTGAGTGGGACCAAGGTAAGGACTTCCATTGTTGGAACTTTAGGATGCCAATGCTAATGTAAGAAAGTAAAGTGCATCGTTCAGTCATTTTGGAATATTACAAGCAAGTTATGTAATATGAGTATTAATTGTAATAGTAGATCCATATTCACTTATAAGGTGTTAAAAAACAACAACATAAGGGGAAAGTATGATTTATGAGTATGTAAACCTCCATGAAGGGAGTTGATTGATGAAAAGCTTAGAAGGAGGAAGATGGAATTTTAGAAAGAGTAGGTATAACTTATGAGACGAGCTTTATTACTTTACATCCTTTTATAGTAATCAGCCTTGTGTGGTTGAGTTGTATATCACATGTGTTTCAATATGTGGCCTTCTGAGGCATAAGATGTGTTTTTTGGACTGTGTACAAGTTGGGATTGTTATGTTTACAGAGGAAACTCTGTCGAAATTTTTTGGGAATCTAAGAGAAGTTATGGAAACTTTTAAGTAGGATTATAGCGAAAAGAAAGAAAGGGCCTAGTAGTGAGTGATTAGAAATGAGGTTAGTAGTCAATTGTGGGATACATGTAGCAAGTGTGCATCAGGCTGGAAGGAGCGATGATTAAGTCCGGATAGGATAAGAAACATTCGAAGGGAAAATGACGTGCTTGGGGTAGAAATAAGTTTTGTAGACCGAGGAGAACTCGAGAGATAAGCATTCTAGAAGAAGTTTGCAAGCTAGAAAAAATTGGCTAGCCCTTTCATGTTTTGGAAGATTGAGTTATGAAATGAACTTGGTACATACGTAAAGGCCTATGCAGGTGATACCGATCCAGATTACCAAGTGAGATTTCACCCAATGATCTAGCGGGGGAGATTTTTGTGTCACTATGAGCCAGGCCTATTGACCTTAGCTATAACTCGAGATTATCGGAATGGATATGCTTAATTAGGCTCCTTGCCTGGCAATTGGTTGACCTTATGACTACAGTTGTGTTTTGTGATATAGTTCAGGTTATTTATCCTAGAACTTACCCGAACGGTTACATGATAGGAATTTGTTGTTACTAATGTGAAGGAATGTGAGGGACGCGGAAAGAAAGGGATTCAAACTAGTGAAGGAAGGTGAGGGACGTGAAAAGAAAGGGATTCAAACTATGTTAACAAGATAAGGTTGACCAATGAAACAGGAGAACGATAAGAGACGAATGTCCAGTGTGTGTTGTATGCTTCATAAAAAAAAGACATGTTGGAAGCAGAGAAGGAAAGGTAGAAGTGGGGCAAATAAAAGGAATGTCTACTAAAGCAGTGACGCGACCAACAAGGTGCGAGAGGGAGTCAAACCCTGTGGATATCCTATTATTAAGTGAGAATATTAATGGATGTTATGAAATGATTGGGATTTCGAATTGTACTATAACAAACGGGCGACTAATTAAATTATGACGAGGAATATGGGACTATTTGTTGAGTAAGTTATCTTATGCATAAGGAGCGACTTCACGCACAACATTTCCTCAAAGAATTCCAAAAGGGCCATATATTACCCTGTTGTTAATATATCAAAATAGCAGAGAACGATGCTTCTATGATAGTGTGAATTGTTTGAAGAAGAGTATGGAATGATTGACGTTGGACCTTAAGTCGTTGTTTTATCAGAAGGAAGTCTATGGTATTCTGGAATATGCTTAGGACTATTGTACTATGAACAAAATAATCTGATAAAAAGGAAAAAAGTAAGATAAAAGAGGAAACAAGATCTGAGTGCGAATGATCAGTGAACTAACTTTATAGGTATGTCAAGACAGCAACAAATGAAATTGCATCCCCGGTGAGTTATGCGAAAAATGCTCCAAGGAAAGATTATTGAGGAAAGGTAAGGCAAGAGATGGCAAGTTTGTGAACGGTGCGGTACAGGGAACATAGGTTAGTTATGGGATGCATCGATGAAAGTGACTAATACGTAAGAAGATCTAAGGATCTTAATAGGACTGCAGAAAGGAGCATTAGGACGAAGGAAATTCCTTCATGGTTTAATGGTTAGACGACAATAAAAGGGCAACTAAAGAATTAGTCTTCAATATTCCGAGGCAATGTGGCAAGCGGAGACAGAGTTAAAAGATGGGCACATTATGGAGAAGTCGTATTAACCTTAAGACGATGATAAGTGTCGTACAAAAAAATTTACCTATATCGGTGCAGATTCAATATGTGGATACAAGTGATTCCAGAGAGAGTATCCTTACAAGGCCTATTGTGGGGCATGATCATTGCAAAATTTAAAGCCCCTTAAAATGGTAAATCATGTGCGTAGTATGGCTTCCGACTAGGTGTTAGGTAAATGATAATGAGACGGTATCCCCATACAATAAAGGGTTCATAGGTGTGATTTCATAATAGGGATATACAGGAAACGATTATAAGATCAATATTTGGGGGAGAAGTAAAGGCATCTCAAATAATTAAGTATGATCAAGGATGGACGATGTACGGGTATCACAAGGGACCATACCAGCAAGGCAACTTACGTGTATCCTTTCAAAGGATATTCGCGAGGTGCCGATGTATTATAGACCTCGACAACTCAGAATGAGGATGGATTTCAATAATGGCTCACAGGAAATGTGTAGTACTAGACAAGCTTGACAAAAAGTACCAAGAGATATGGCGATGCCAGTAATAAGAAAATGAAGAGGTAAGTAGGAGAAAGAAGCAAAACTAGTGACAGTGAGTCATCTAGCAAGTTAAGATAGAGCATCAACTTTGAGGCTTATTACAAGCCATCGAAACTCCAATACGGAAATGGGAAGTCATTTATACGAACTTCATTACAGGTTTACCTCGTTCTAAGCATATATGATTTTATATGGGTAACTGTGGCTAGACTTACGAAGTCAGCTCATTTCCTACCAGTTAGAACTAAACACGCAGCGGGAGAATATCCGAAGCTTCATGCCAAAGAAATAGTACAACTCCATGGTGTCTCAGTATCTATTATTTCTGATAGGGGGATGCAGTTCATAGCCAACTTCTAGAAATCTTTCCAAGAAAGTTTGGGGACTCAGTTGAGTCATAGTACAACATTTCATCCACAGACTGATAGGGCCAGATTTGGTCCAGCAAGCTATAGAAAAGGTTAGGCTCATACAGGATTGATTATTAACAACTCACAGTCGCCAGAAATCCTATGCAGATCATCATCGATGAGATTTAACGTTCCAAGTGATATATTAGATATTCTTGAAGGTGTCGCCAATGAAAGGCGTCATGAGATTTGGCAAAAGTGAGCAAGCTTAGTTCTCGGTATGTTGGGTCTTATGAGATTATGCGCAAGGTAGGCCAAGTGGCCTATGAATTAGATCTACCTTCAGACTTGGGGCCAGTTCACCCGATTTTCCATGTATCGATACTTCGTGAGTGCATTGTAGATCCTTCCATAATTGTGCCACTAGGTACTATCCCAGTCACCAAACAACTGTCTTACGAAGAAGTTCCCATGGTCATTCTGGATAGGCAAGTACGGAGACTCCGAACCAAGGATGTAGCTTCAGTCAAGGTCTTGTGGAATAATAATAATAGAGAGGAGATAACATGGGAAGTGGAAGATGACATAAAGCTCAGGTACCCACATTTATTCCCCCCTCCCCTGTTATATCTCGTATTATCGCATATTCGGAAAATTCGAAATAATTTTGACTTGTAAGAAATAAGGTCATATTTTAATTTTATTTAATATAAATATGTGTTGTTCATGAAATGTTGATGTGTAAATTTGGAGGAAGGCCAAGGGCAAAATTGGGAACTTTGAAAATTAGTTTCGGGAATTACAAAATAAGAACCATAACTAATTGGGCTCAAAAGAAATGAAAACAAAAAAGGAAGGACCAATCCAAGGGGTGGCCGGCCATGGCAATGGAAATAGGCCCAAGCCCATGTGACTAATTAACCCAAGTAATAAAAATAGATAAGGGCCACCATTTGTTCATTCTAGAACAATCAAGAAACAAAACAAAAGAGAGGGAGCAAGAACAAGAGAGGGGTTCGGCCAACCCAAGGAAAAAAAAAATTTAGCCATCAACCTTGATCCAAAAATTCAAATTTTCTAGTATTCCTACTAAGCTCGAGACCCTCTTCAACGGGATATAAATTTTGAGGCAAGAAAGTACTTTTTTTAGCAAGTGGAAAATCTTGAAAAAGGTAAGAATTCTACCCTTTTATGTTATGGAAGATTTATATATGTTATAGTGAGTAGAATTTAATGAAAATCATGGAGTTGTTGTGTGTTGAGTGAGCCGTGTGGGTGTGTGTAAGTATATGTGGCCGTGTGATGTTGTTATGGTGAGGAGAAGATGGATTAATTTTATTTAGCTTGTTAATTGTGTTGTTATGACCTTGTGATGTAAATGGAAGAATAATGGTTCAAGATTGACATGAAAATTAGTTGTAAGTTGTTGTAGGAAAATTGCGTGATTTTATTATAGTTTTATGTAATTATGAAAATGGAATTGTTAAGGTGCGAATTGTTGTTGTTGTTGATGAAATTGGAAGATAAAAATGTGTTGTGAATGTTCGTGTCGAAGATTGGCGGTTTCGGGTGAAATATGGTTTTGGCGGGATTTTTGAATATTTTTTAGAATTGTATGAAATTCTTTTGAATTGCACTTGAATGATCTTGAATTAGTAGTGAATATGTAAGTGTCGATATCGGCTTGAAAATTCGTAGTTGAATTGAATGTTGATGAATTATGTTGAAAGGAAGGTTACGAATGTTGGAATGTGTTTTGAATTGATTATTGATGTTATTGGTATGGTTGTTGGTATTGTTGGTATGGTTGTTGATGAATTTGGCCGAGTTAAATTCTCGGGGATGTTGAATTTACAGGGGAGATGCTGCCGAAATTTCTGTAGACAAGTGCTAATTAGAATTGAATTTCTAAGTACTTGTAGCTAATATTTGGTAATTGATAATATTATTGTAGATATTGGAGAGCCCGAGACTTGATTCGGGAATTGATTAGCGGGCGATTAAGGTATGTAAAGCCTATCGTTCCTTTTTTTTGGCATGATCCTTTTTGGAATAAACAAAAATGTATATGTATGCTTATAAAGAAAATCCTACTCTTAGATGCCACTAGGATGGCTAACATCTTTGACCTCCGTAAGCTATCCCATATGGTTCGATACGCATTTATGATGTTTGAAGATTCTAGTTGATATGTTTCCGAACAATGTCCGAAAAATATTTGATATGGCTAAAGCTTTGGATACATATATTTTGATACGTACATATGATCTTAAAGGCTCCATTTGATTTGCTCCTTAGTAATGATTGAAAGTTCCCCTAATACAAATGTTACTTGAATTTCCAAAAAGAGCTTCTGAAATGCTTTTAGAAAGTTCTGTACTTCAAAAGTTCGTAACTTTCGTATATTAACTCTGATTGACCCGAAACTGATTTCTGAGCCTTCGGATGTCGTAAAAATATTTGTTCATCAAGTTTTGAAGCTTATTTATTTATATGCATATGGTTTCCGCACTACTCCACTCGTGCCTACTACTATGATATCGTTCGCCGGTTCCCGGGCCGGTTTTGTGATCGTGCGCACTATGGTATATTCGGCAGTATGATGTGTTACGATTCCCGAGACCTCGCCATAGGGCCGGGTGCCGCTTACATACGGCGTTATGATGTGATATGGCATATGATATGTTCTGGTGTTGTGATATTTTATGATGATACGATATGTTCGGGGATTGTACGGAGATGTGAAACCTTCTGGAGTATGATGTGTTGTGGCGCCAGCGTCGGAGTGGCGGCCACGTTCCTGAGCCCTATGCATGATTTTTTTTATTTGCATGATATATATATATATATATATATATGTATATATATATATTCAGCACAGGTTTTGATATACTAATTCTGTATCCACATTTTGTACTCCTCACTTCGGTTATGATTCGGATTTCTGTATTTCATGCTTTGCATACTCAGTACATATTTCGTACTGACCCCCTTTCCTCGGGGGCTGCGTTTCATGCCCGCAGGTACGGACGTTCGTTTTGGTGATCCTCCAGTATAGGATACATATTCTGCCACTTGGATTACTCCTTTTGATCCGGAGCTCATATTTTTGGTACATATCTTCTGTTATACATATTCTGTATATATATGGCTATTTGGGTACGGCGGGGCCCTGTCCCGTCATATGTTCTGTCATGATTTGTAGAGGCCTGTAGTCATATATGTGGGTCATGGGTCATGTTTGTTCGTTTGTTATTATGATCTGCGTCTTAATGCGGTTCCGTTTGCTATTATGGCCAAAACGGCCCATATGTCTGTATATGTTTGTATATCTGGGCGATGTGTATTCCGCCAGCCTACAGGATTTGGTATGATATTTCTGTACGGGCGACCGCATCTATTTAAAATAACGTATGTTAAGTTTGAATCAATCTCTGATATGACGATCTGGTATGTAAGTCTGTTTGGGTGTCCAAATAGAGCACCAGTCGCGGACCACGGGGCTGGGTCGTGACATCCCCCCCACCAGAAGAGGCTCAGGCAGAGACGTCATTGTCCTCAGGTATGTAATGCTTTCCTATACGCTTTCTTAGTCGTGTGTGGCCATAGTTGTTGATGTTGCTGTTGTAGCCTTGCGAGGCGATATTGTGGGTTACTGTGACAGGATGGTAGTGCCACATTACATGGGAAACTCTAGAAAAAAAATTATAGAATCCCCAAGAACCGAATAATGTTCCTAAGAGGGAAGAATGTTACACCTTGGAGATTTCGAATTTGTTGCATCATGAAAAGACTACACAAGCTTAAGGTGAATATGAAGTCCGTACGAGATTAAGGAGAGTATTAGATAGCTTAAAGTGCGTACCATAAGATTTCGAAGTCATATGGATATGTGAGACTAAGTTTGTCGAAGGAAGTGGAAATGTAAGTCATGTTTGGAAGGGTTTTCGTGATGGTTAAATCGATGCGTATTTAGTGATGTCTTGAGGGGGCTGCTATAGGTCCTATTGTATGGTTAATGAAGTGTTATATAAGTGCCAAGAAGGTTCCACGGGGATTGGAAGTCAAACAAATCACCGAGAGCAACTTTGGAAATTATGGGTTGTACGACCACTTATATGGTCCGTATAAGGGGGTCCATATAACCCTTCCAGAGAAGGGTATTTTCATGGTGGTATTATGCGGTCCACTTATACGGACCGTATAAGTGGTCCGTATAACTCCATCGGGCAGATTTTTAAATTTTGTATAAATAGATGACCCTTGTTCTTTTATTTCATTTCCCACATTTTCCTAAGTCTTTAGAGCTCCAAAACTGTCACGACCCAACCGGAGGGCCGCGACGGGCACCCAGTGCTAACCTACCCGGGAACCTCTTATCATACTTTCACATTTATATCTAGGTGAGCCACATATCTAAATCATACTTTTCATTTATTATTCATACTAATTCCATTGGGCAACAATACATATATCATCATCAATAACAATGCCCATATAGATGTACATAAGCTGACAAGGCTAACAAAATGATATCCAAAATATAGACCGACAAGGCCGAACACATCTAACCATATACACATGTCTACGAGCCTCTAAGGGGAGCATGTCATATCATATAGGCGGGACAGGACCCCGCTATGCCCATAAATATGTACATAAAAGAATAAATACCAAAAGTTGTAGCTCCGAATGAAATGGAGCTCCGCTATGTAGTCCCTGAGTAATAAAGCTATGGATCAAGCCTGTCTCCATAGCCACCTGCGGGCATGACGCAGCGTCCACAAACAAAAGGACGTCAGTACGAAGAATGTACTGAGTATGTAAAGCATGATCAACATCATTATGAAAGCATAATAGACAACATAAGAAATAGCATAGGATGGGAGATACTAGTATCATCGTCATAAACACTTACTTGCTTTTCATAGGGACTTTCCATTTCTAATGCGTGATTGTGTACATACATCCATATCCGTATTCATATCCGTACTCATTTACATTCGTATCCATTTTCGTATTCATAGCATATTCGTATTTATACTCATATTTATATCGTATACATATCCATATCATGTACATAGCATACCCGACCATGAAGGTTCGGTGTTTCGCATACCCGACCATGGCAAGGCTCGGTGAGTATACATACCTGGCACTACCATGGCTCAGGATTATCCGTACCCAACTGCAATGGTGCGCGCGCAACATATATATATATATATATATATATATATATATATATATATATATATTTTACCCGGCCTTATAAGCTCGGGGTTTCATAATAGCCACACATAGGAACATATACATAAAAGCCCATAAGCATCTCTAGCATCATTACTATCGTCGTTCATTACATCTATCCTTAGAGGATCACTCGTCATATGAGGAATTTAGTACAATCGTAACAGAATCATGAGCTTAGTAGATTTTGAAGATAGCATCATTTGGAGGACATCATAGGCTTATAGTAGATTAGATATTTGGCCAAAGAACCATGCCTTATGAAAGAAGGGTTAGCCTTACATACCTTTCCGTTCAACTATTCTATCACTTGCATGTTCTCCTTCAATGCTCACGTTTCTACCTTCATTAGAGTTATACTATCATTAGAAAATCGATAGCTTAGCATACATGGCTAAGGCTAGAGAAAATTGGACAACATCTTCTTTATTTATACGACTTCCTCCATATCATATATCAACTCCCAAACATCAATAATAACATTTACAACATCATAACAATAGTCTTTATTCACCTACATTATCCTTACTTCTCAATTCACTTCCAATCATCCATATCCATGGTCATAGCACACTATTACATTCGCTCATATACAATGTTTATCCCATGTTCTCAATATCATTTATAACATGATTATAATCATAACATATCAAGAATCATTACTCAACCCAAGCTACTACTCACAAACATCACTATTCTCACAAATAAGACTCATTTTCTATATCCTTCTACAATCCAAGTGTTTCAACTTCTCAATACCTTAAACAACATAGAAATACCATAAAACTTACCTTAGATGGTGTAGGAATAAGCCTTGGGTGGAAATACTTCACTTGAGCCAAAACCCTAGTTCACCTCCAATGAAATTTCTTGACTTGGATGATCTCTAATGAGTTTCTTACACTTGGTTTTCTTAGTTTGATGAAGTTGATCATAATTTTCTCTTGAGTTCTTATGGATGAAGAGTGGGAGGGTTCTAGAGAGTTCTTGAAGTGTTGGGTGAAAAATGAAATGAAATAATGAACTTGGTCCCCTTTTTAATAACTAAAAAATCTGACCCGTCGGGAAAATATACGGACACTTATACGGTCCGTATAAGTGACCGTGAAATCGCCCCTTCAACATCTCGCTTCTGTGACCATTATACGGCACATTATACGGTCTGTATAATTTTATACGGTCCGTGTAAGTGACCATATAATCCCACCAGTGAGGGACCTTCACTGTGACGATTCTGCAGACCATTATACGGATTGTATAACACTATACGGACCGTATAATCGACCGTGGAACCCATCTTTTCTCTGATCCTGTTCTCGTCACTTCGTTTGATCTCCAATCCTTATGGAACCTTCTTGATACTTGTTTAACACCTCATTAACTATCTAAGCCACGTTATAATTCTTCTCCAAAACACTATTAAATCATCATTAACTTGTTACTCGTAAATCCTTTCCGATACACATCGTATGCCTTGCCTTTTCTTGGCAAATTTTCTCCTCTTACTCCGAGTGTCTTTGAAAATCTCAATTAGGGTCATCAAATGTCATTTCTCACTTATTGCAATACCGTATACTTCGTGCCCTTCGTTAGTCTATTCACTGTGCATCAACGGGGAATTTTTCGTGGTGTAACAAAAACCCTTCTCCAAGCATATTACACTCCAACCCAAGTGAAAACGAAGATCAAATAACAAGAATCGAGATACCCATGTGTTGGAAGACTTGCTAAGGTTAGTAGACTTCAAGGACAACTTGAGTATTGAAGCTAGGGTTTTCACTCAAAGGGATATCTTGCTCCAAAGCCCATTCTTATGAGATAAAAGGTTAGTTTTCATGTTTATTTCATGTTATCATGAATGCTTGATTGTTGAACCACTTGGGTAGAAGAAGAAAGTATAAAATGAGATCTAAAAGGAGCTTTTATAATGTTTTTGAGTAGTAAGCTAACTTGAGTCTTGATTCTTAGTATGATATGGGTGTAATCTTGTTATAGAAGGTAACAATGATGATAGGGAAGTGTTGCATGAAATTGTAAAATGGGTTGGTGTGAAGTTGTCGAGATAAGTTGAATATGAGAATGAATTTTTGAGACTTAATGGAATATGAATACTTGATTATGATATTGTGAATGTTATTATAGTTGTTTGGGAGTTGTTTGGCGATATGGTGAAAGTCGATTAAATAGGGGAAATGCTGCCCAATTTTCATTAACTCATAAATTATTCTAGTTTGAATTTAAGAGTATCATTAAGGCTCAACTATGGTATGAATCCTTCTAAATGTAAATTTTCCAAACTTCGACGGTGAACGTTAAGTAGTTAAGAAGACAAAGAGGTATGTAAGGCTAACACTTCTTTCTAAAGGCATGTTTTCCTCATTTTGCGTCTACACGAGACATTCACGCTATTCCTACTCCTATAAATGTTGTAAGCTCATGACCCTCGAGATTCTCTTGATATTGTTGACAATGTTTCTTGTGATGATAATGATAGCGATTGTGATGACAAGATAAATTCTAGGGATGCCATCTAAGATATTCGAAACGTCCTGTTCCTAGAAATGCTAAAATGTTCATGACTTTCGATATTTTTGAGATGCCTTCGGTGAAAGTTCTTCAAAGTAATGATGATAATAACGATGATGATAATAGTGATAATAGTAATAATGACAAGGATGATGATGATGTTGACGTGACTTAAGCACACCTATGTGTGTGTGTATGTGTGTGTATATATATATATATATATATATATATATATGGCTATTATGTAACACCGAGCTTATATGGTCGGGTACGACATCTACCGCGCGCACACCACTGCAGTTGGGTACGTATAACACTGAGCCTTGGTAGGGCCAGGTACGTATAACACCGAGCCTTGTCATGGCCGGGTACGTGAAGCCCCGAACCTTTTATGGTCGGGTACGGTAAGTAAGCATTGAAAATGGAAGGTTCCTATTAGGAAAAAAAAAGTGAGAAAACATTATGATTGTCGCTAGAGGTATAAATGGCTCTATCATCCCATGACTTTTCTATTTTATGTTATTTCTTATGCTTCTCTTATGATGTTGATTATGCTTTACATACTCAGTACATTATTCGTACTGACGTCCTTTTTTTTGTGGACGCTGTGTCATGCCCAAGATGGACAGGGAGATAGACTCGATTCGTAGATTACTTGTTCAAAGACTGCATTAGAGGAGCTCCATTTGATCCGGAGCTGCAGCTATTGGTACTGTTCTTTTGTGTACATACCTATGGGCATGGCAGGGCCCTGTCCCGCTTATATAATTTTATATGATCCCTTTAGAGGCTCGTAGACTGTTGTGCATACTTAGGTGTCTTTTAGCCTTCCCGGCTCATATTTTGTATATTATTTTGTTAGCCTCGTCGGCTTGTGTATATATATATATATGGGCATAGTTGTCGATGTTGAAATAGAAGTGTCTTTGCCCAATGAGATTCGTATTATTGATGTATAGAAATCATGAGTACGCCATGTGGCTCACCTAGATGTGAACGTGAAAGTATGATGAAAGGTGCCCGGGTGAGTTAGCTCCGGGCGCGCTCATGACCATCCGGTTGGGTCGTGACAGTGATGCCTCTATTTATAAGAAAATATTGTATCTCTCCATGAATGCATTTCTTGGAGTGGTGGTCACAACCATGAAATTTGTAGCTTTTTTTGTTGATGCCAACACTTGACGGGTGTGAGTATGAAAGTGGTTATCACATCCATGAACTTTATAATTTTTCTCTTGAAGCCAACACTTGACGGGTGTGAGGATGAAAGTGGTGATCATATCCATGAGTTTTATAATTTTTCTCTTGAAGCCAATACTTGACGATGTGATTATGAAAATGGCAGTCACATTCATAAATTTTGCAACGTCTTTCAATATAGCCTTTATGTAATTCCCACATTTGAAAGTTCCCGGTTGTGACCATGGACTTGTGGTTGCACCCATGAAATATTTTCTTATCTCCTTGGCATTTCGTTAGTTTTCATTCTTCTGGGGTATTCTTTTTCCTGCAAGATTCTGTCAGAAAATATGTGAGAATACGATATAATTATTCACGTTTTATTTTAAAACTTATCTTTTTTATGTATAAAATTACATGAATAATTTACACCCATCAAAGGAGCTATTATCATCCATATATTATGAATCCGAATCTAAAATACCCATATATAAGGGAGATATATTCAATTCTTTTTCAAAAACTAAATGATATGTAATAAATGACAGTCTTTTATAAATGTGGGAAGTAAACACAAGATAAACAGTTAAAGCAAATAATCATACACTGGAATTCGAAAGTCAACCATATAGTACACATCCTTAACACTAGGGTGTCTAACACCTTCCCTAGGGGATCACCAAAACCCTTACCTAGAACTTTGAATTACGAAGGTTTTTTCACTGTATTTGAATAAACCTTTCACCTTTGGTTTTCCTAATTTCCTAAAAATAAGTCAAAAAGAGCACCAACAAGTTCGAAGTAGCTTTCTGAGCGCTAACCCCGTCCGCGAAACGCTACCTGTAACAACAGACAGCGCATTCCCTTTCTCCTTCTGAGGTCCTTTCTTTTGAGAACCAGTTCCTTTTGTACCCAAACTTACTCTCCTTTCGATAAACTCTCTATTCCTCTGAACCAATTCAATTCTTGCTTTGCAAGACTCTTTGTAGTGACATGCTCGTCCACAATGGGTGCACAAACAATTTTCAATGGTGGAGACATACTTGTTGTGGGGATTGTAGGGGGTCTTCTATTTCACAAAACCAATTCCTTCTTTATCACTTCCCTTACTCTTGTACATGGAAGTGATCATATCAGAAGACCAGGTCCACTTGAGAGCTCTATCAAGATCAAACTTGATTCTATTCAAGTCTTCCTTTAACTGCTTGCTTCTCTCAATCTCAATAGTGAGACTCGGTTTTGCCTTTTTGAGTTCATCTTAGAGCTCTAAGTGAGCTTTACTGGCTTCGCCCTTTCCTTTAAGATGCACCTTTGTATCCCTTTTGAATTCCCCTTCCAGCATAATATTCAGCTGATTGGTCTCATCAACTTGTTCCCTCATCTCTCCAATTGACACTAACATATTTTTCTTTCGAGTTCAGAATCACTGATTTTATGAACGAGTGCACCTTTCTCAGCGATAAGGGCATGATATGCATCAATTAGCATGCCTGACAGTGACCTGATTTTATTCTGAGAGTAGGCTTTCGAGTTCTTCTTTACCTCAAGAAAATTTACCTCTGCATCTTCATTACTCTCATCACTATCAAATGAGTCTGATTTTTCCATGAGTGCAAAATTTGGCTCATACTTAGAACCTTCATTTTCTATGACCACCATTGATGTGTCCCTTTTGTCATCTTCTTCTTCAGACTCACTGGAAGAGCCCCTCAATACAGCAAGTGCTTGTTTTACTATAACATTGGCAGCTTCTTTTCTTCTGAACTTTCTATCAGGAAACTGGGTCCTCCTTGCATTTTTGTCATAGTTGTCCTGCCTGTTTAGAGGGCACTCTTTAGCAAAGTGACCAGGTCTTCCACACCTATGGCAAGAATATTCATTTCCTTTGAGATTTTTGTTAAAGCTTCCCATCTTCTGGATTCCACCATTTCTCCGAATCAATTTATGGAATCTCTGTGTGAGATATGCCAATTCTGATTCATCGTCACTTGAGTCTTCCCTAGCTTCCCTTTTGATTTCATTCTTTTTTTCCTTCTTCATCTACATCTTCATCTCATATGTCTTAAGGTTCCCGATAAGCTCATCGACAATCAACGTGCTGAGATCTTTGGCTTCGGAGATGGCATTTACCTTGCTATCCCAGGAATCAGGTAACACACCAAGAAACTTTCTTACTAGTTTGGTGGTTGTGATGACTTCTCCCAGAGAATGAAGCTCATTTATAATAGAGATAAATCTAGTGTGCATATCATGAATAGATTCTCTCTCTTTCATTTTGAACATGTCATACTCTGTGGTGAGCATGTCGATCTTAGATTTCTTCACCTGTGTTGTTCCTTCATGGGCAGTTTGAAGAGCCTCCCAGATCTCTTTAGCAGTTGAGCACATTGAGACTCGATTGTATTCATTAGGTCTTATTCCACACACAAGGATCTTCTTGGCTTTATACTTTTTCTCCACTACCTTCCTGTCAACACCATTGTATTATTTCCTTGTTTTGGCACTGGTTTTTACACCATCTTCACTTGTGTGTACTGGAATATAAGGGCCATCACAGATGATATCTCATAGCTCTGAGTCTTTAGCCATGATGAAGTCATGCATTCTAGTCTTCCACCACCCATAGTATTTTCTGTTAAATCTGGGTGGCCTGGTGAAAGATTGACCTTCTTCCATATTGGGTGGAGCAGCCATTTTACTGATTCTTTTTAGGTGTTAACCTTTTAGAAAGCATCTACTCTGATACCAACTGTTACAGTCTATGCGTCCACCAAATAATGTATGAGGGACCTGGTTATGTATCAGTTCCCTTATGCAATGCAGTAAGTGAAGAAGACACTGTTTTTATCGTGAAAAACTCCTTGCTCAAGGAATTAAAAATCACGACCTACCCTAGTATTATTTCAACTCCACTACATGAGAAACTTCATATTACAACCTATCGTAAGCTAGGAACTAACTCCCATAATCCCTCAACCCTTACAATGGTGGCAACTTAGGAACTAACTCTCATAGTCCCTCAATCTGTGCAATCCACTGATTGCAAATACCTCCACTTGACTAACTCTAGCCCAGGAAACTAAGGTTGACTACCTCTAGCAAAACCTAACTAATACACCTAAGCTAACTTTAGCCAAGGGTACCACTTAATAGATTGAAAGGTAAACTGCCTAACAACTACTAAGAATTTGAAATACCTATAAATGCTTCCTTTTTGGGAAGAGTAGGTTTACAATTTTAGCACAACAGAACAAAGACTTACAACAACATAAAGAACTTAGACTAAATATGTATCTGGATCTGGTTCTTCAGTTTTCCAAGTGACTTGTTCTTGTGATCACTTGAAATCTTGTGACGACAGCTTTTGCCCAATTTAGATTAGGTTTTTCGTATCGTATTCTTCACACCATATATGCACCTGTTTGTGAATTAGTTTTCCCCTTTTTATCAAATAAAAAGACCGATTTTACTGATAGATATCCTCATGTATGATAATACGTAATATGAGAAACACAATAGAAAATTGTGGAGTTGTGGATTTGATTGATTCAGAACTCGTCTTTGGAAGAAGTCAGATAATCAATTTCTAACTCAATCCATCAAGACTTGGCACCGGTGAGAGTCTCTCATCCTTTCCCTTTCTCCTTCCTTAATGGCCCAAAGTAATAATAAAACTTAGAAAGAAAGATTCTATCGCCATCCAGAATAAAAGTTGTAGTTGGTAACCTCAAACGTGATGTAAATCTAAAAATGCCGCTGCAAAATTTACCTCATTTTAAAGACTTTACACTGTGGTGGAGTTCATTATACGAACAATCTTCAGCTGGAAGCATTCCAGATTTTGGATATTTTACATATGAAGTAGACAAACCCAAGCGATGAAGCAAAGGATTGCTTTATACAAAGAATACGACACACAAAAACTTACCCAGAGACTGTAGAAAACTGAAAGAGCAGCGCCAATCTTGTAAGAAACAAAGCTAAGACAGTCTGATCGCCATTTCTTGAAGAAGTGCCCGCTTCTGTGATGTATTAATTACTTGATTGGATTCAGCATTCTCAAGCACCTCTGCAATTATGGCTGCTGCATGACCTAGAGGTTCTTCTGCTGCTCTCTTCAGCATAAAGGCCTATTAAAACATAAGTGTTAGACGCAACAATAATGCTGCCTCAAGCCCAATCTAGCTGAAGTTGACTATATGAATCCATGTCTAGTCCAAAAGACACGTGCCGTGTGTGTGTGTGTTTGTGTAGTACTGGCAGCAGTAGTTGTTGCTTAGTAAAATGTCACCACTAAAGGGAAAAGGAGAAACACAAGGAAGTTTGGACATTATGACAAGACTTTGGCCCCACATCATCTTTAAGAAAGGGGGGTGACAGAGAACCAAGAGAATACACCATAACAGCCTAAACATCATTTTCCATCAGAGAACACTAATAGCTTCCACTGCACAACGTTGGATCCTAAACTGCTAACTCATATTATAGATTTTTAATTGCTGACTCACAAAATGCTAACTCATGGCCTTGAAGGAACATATGGAGATCTAAAGCACAACTGAAAGTTGCATGTTATGTGTGGCTAGCGACCAAAAAAAACACGATTAACCCAGGATAATCTGCAGAAAAGTGGTTGTCAACTTTGCAAAAGGTGCCCCCTTCTTAGAATTTCTCCAACAACCATCAACCATTTGTTTTTCATTGCCTATTGTCTGTCTTACAGCTGACTGGCCCATTTCTAAATATGCTAAGATACAAATGGACTGTGCCCGAAGACATCACTAATATGATGAGAAGCTGGTATGGAGGGTACGTCCAAAGGGCAGCAGAAATGGTGGAGAACTATCCCAGCAACTATTTGGTCATTTGGCCAACTATTTTGGAAAGAGAGAAATGCAAGATGCTTTGTAGATACAACTCATGGAACAAGGCAAAATTTCTTAAAAAACTTTCAACCTCTTGCTTTCATAGAAGTTTTATGCAGAAGCTAAAAACAAGTGTATATTTTTGTTTCTTTTTGGTGCAAAGAAGAATTGGTTGGTGATGCAGAATCTCTTCTAGACCCACTTGAATCCATGCTGTTAAGACTGATGTGAAAGCTGGATTCCTTTTGTAATTATTTCAGGCACATTTCGTGCTATATATATATAAATACTTACCTTCTTTAAAAAAACACTAATAGCTTCCATATAGAAAAGACACGCAGCAGAAGAGATGAATGATAATCATAGTATTTCCCATTCCCACCACTTCCAAATCGAGAGAGCTCTTTAAGCCCATGATATTATCATTATGGTATATATTAGACAGGAACGCAGGTATGCCAAATGCAACGGTCTCAGATCCATGCTTTAGCGGACAAATTTAAGCACTATTGAATTTTAAGGAAGGAGACCTGTCCATGATGTGTTATCGTCAACGTACACGGTTGCTGATTCCAAGGTTCTCCATCTACTTGAACAGGAAATGCAGCAAAAAGTTGAATTTTTATCACTTGCCCTTGTGCAAGCCTCCGAGCTTTGGAAAGCCCCACCTGATTTCAACAACAATGCTCTTATCACAGAAGTTCAACATTTAAAAGTTTGAAAGATCAAATAAACCATAAAACTGTGTCAGAAACAACTGGATTTTTCTAATTAGATTCAAACAGTAGCAGTTGATCACAATTCAAACTAACCCATCGACAAACAACGATCAACTGCTGCTCCATCTCCATTTACTTGTGCCTTAAACTATATCTGCAACAACTCTTGCCACAGAACTACTGGACTACCAGATATAATTATTGGTCAGATTCCACCTTGGGATATGAACACATAAGTGATTAATGTTAAGACTAGGAATAGGAATAAGATTTGTATATAGTATCCTACATGGAAAAGGATTAGGATGTAGTGTCTATAAATAGGGCTCAAAGTAATAATGTAGATACACTTTTCAATAATAATATTTTCTCCCATATTTTCTCACATGGTATCAGAACTTTCGTGAGAGATCTATCACTGTGCAAAATACCAGTGACTCCGGAACCAAAAAAAAGAAGAAGAAAGACAGGTTCGGCGTAAAATTATTTCCGGCATGAACAGTATTTCCGGAGTGAACAATCCCCCGGAATCCGGCTGCAACTTTGATTTTTTACCAGATTCCGATCGTCGGAACCCTAATCCGACGACCTCTGTCAGTTTTCCAGCATGTCAGATCGTCTTTTCCGGCGACATCTGAATTTTCCTTATTCTACCGTGGTCGCCTGCCTAGTCCGACCCCACCCACAGGGACTTTTCTAGAAAACAGTCACCGGAACAGTATTTTCCGGCGGTTCAGTATTGCTTCTGCAGCTTTTATCACTGATTTCAGCCAGTGATCTTTCTTCAATTCAACATGTCTTTCTGGTTAAATATTTCTAATTCCAAAAATATGAGAATTCGAAATTCAAGTCCTATGATTACTTCAGAACCCTTAATAAGGAGATCAAAAAACCGAACATCACAGTCCATGAAAGAGTCATTTTGGAAGATTTCGACCTAAGTGTAGTTACTGTAATAGGTTTGGACACACTTGTGAAGTATGCTATTCTCTGCATGGTCGACCATGCTATTCTCTGCATGGTCGACCACCCAAGAATGCTCATGTTGCTCAGACTGCCACCACAGGTAATTAACGGATTTGTTTATCCGAAGAAGAATATAATGAGTACCTTCAATATCGAGCAAGTAAGCAGACATCTCCACAAGTAGCCTCAGTCGCACATTCTAATACCATTGGATCATGGCTTGTAGACTCCAGCGCTTCTGATCATATTTCTGGTGATAAATCGCTTTTGTCGAAGATTGATTATTCACCATCTCTTCCCGCTATTACTTTAGCCAATGGGATCCAAACAAAACCAAAAGGGGTTGGACAAGCTAATCCCCTAACTTCTGTCACTCTAAACTCTGCTCTTTATGTCCCTGGTTGTTCTTTTAATCTTGCATCTGTCAGTCATTTGACACGTGCCCTAAATTATACCATAATATTTCTTTATGATTCTTTTGTTATGCAGAGCCGCAGTACGGGATAGCTAATTGGTGCAGGATATGAATCACAAGGCCTCTACTATCTAACACTTACCTCTCCTGATTCCTCTACAGCATGCTCCGTTACAGATCCTCCAGACTTGATCCATAAACGATGGGGACATCCGAATCTGTTCAAGCTACAAAAGATGGTGCCTAGCTTTTGTCTAGTCTGTCCAATTTAGATTGTGAGTCGTGTCAACTCGTGCAACACACTCGCACTACCTTTCCACGTAGTACACAGTCGTGCAGAGTCTATTTTTTCAATAGTTCATTATGATATTTGGGGTCCTAGTAGAGTCAGTTCACCTTTAGGATTTCGTTATTTTGTTAGTTTCATTAACAATTTTTCCAGATGTACTTGGTTATTCTTAATGAAAGATCATTCTAAGTTATTCTCTATATTCAAGATTTTATGTGCTGAAATACAAAATCAATTTGGTGTTTCTATTCGTACTTTTCATAGTGATAATGCCTTAGAATACAAATCCTCCCAGTTTCAACAGTTTATGACTCACCAAGGAATTATTCATCAAACATCTTATCCCTACACCCCTCAACAGAATGGGATAGCAGAAAGGAAGAATAGACACCTCACTGAGACTGCTCGCACTCTTCTCATTGAATCCCATGTTCCTCACGTCTTGCCATTTAATTAATCGAGTCCCCTCATCTTCTATTCAGAATCAGATTCCATATGCCATAGTATATCCTCATTCATCTCTATATTCTCTTTCTCGTGTTTTGGGAGCACATGTTTTGTGCATAACCTAGCTCCGAGGACAGATAATTAGAACCTCGCATTATACCCTTATAAGTTATCATCGTCTATCATCATCCCATTTTGCCTTTGTCTCATCATTGTCCTCTGTCCCATTCCTAAGTCTACAGGTAAAGCCCTTTCTCATCCCGGATGGCGACAAGCTTTGATTGACGAGATGTTTGCTTTACACACGAGTGGTACTTGGGATCTTGCTCCTCTTCCTTCAGGAGGGGCGCACTTTTATCCTTCGTCAGGGGCTTTAGCAGGTCTATTGATAGAGATTAATCGTTTTTTCCCTGATGCGCTGGCATTCCCCTTGTTTTTCATTCTAGTTATTGTCATGGGTTTCCAGGGTCAACCTGTTTAACTGCATGCCAGACCGTCACCCGGGAATCACTTCACGTGCCTGTAGAGTGGGGAAATTATTCCTTATTCTACTGTTGGTTATCATTGGGTTTATGCAGTCTAAGTTGGTCCGGACGGCCAAGTTGATCGGCTTAAGGCTCGCCTTGTTGCGAAGGGGTATACACAAATATGTGAGCTTGATTACAGTGATACTTCCTCCCCCGTGGATAAAATAGCATCTGTCCGTCTTTTCCTATCCATGGTTGTTGTCCGCCATTAGCCTCTTTATCAGTTGGACATTAAGAATGTTTTTCTCTGTGGTGATCTTGAGGAGGAAGTTTATATGGAGCAACCACCTGGTTTTGTTGCTCAGGAGGAGTCTAATCTGGTGTGTCGATTGCGTCGGTCACTTTATGGTCTGAAACAGTCTCCAAGAGCCTGATTTGGTAAATTCAGCACAGTATTTCAAGAGTTTGGCATGACTCGCAGTCAAGCAGATCATTCTGTGTTTTATCGACATACTGCTCCAGATTTGAGTATTTATTTGGGGGTTTATGTTGACGATATCGTTATAACTAGCAATGATCAAGATGGTATCACTAATTTAAAGCAACATCTCTTTCAGCATTTCCAGACTAAAGAGCTTGGCAGACTGAAGTATTTTCTAGGTATTGAGGTTGCCCAATCCACATCAGGTAATGTTATTTCACGACGCAAGTATGCCTTAGACATTCTTGAGAAGACAAGAATGATCGGATGTAGACCCATTGACACTCCTATGGATCCGAATGCTAAACTCCTGCCAAGACTAGGGGAGCCACTCAGTGATCCTGGAAGATATAGGCAGCTGGTTGGTAAGTTGAATTATCTCACAATGACCAGACCTGACATTATGTTTCCTGTGAGTGTTGTAAGTCAGTTTATGGATTCTCCATGTGATAGTCATTGGGATACAGTTGTCCGCATTCTGCGATATATTAAGTCAGCTCCAGGTAAAGGACTGCTTTTCGAAGATCGAGGTCATGAGCAGATCGTTGGATATACAGATGCTGATTATGCAAGATCACTCTCCGATAGACATTCTACATCCGGATATTGTGTGTTAATAGAAGGTAATTTGGTGTCCTGGAAGAGTAAGAAACAGAGTGTCGTTGCTCGATCTAATGCTGAATCAGAATATCGAGCAGTGGTTGTAGCAACTTGAGGGCTAATTTGGATTAAGCAGTTGCTCAGAGAACTAAAATTTGGAGAAATCAGTCAAATGGAATTTGTGTGTGATAACAAAGCGGCCCATCATATCACATCAAATCCGGTATTTCATGAGGACTAAGCACATCGAGATTGACTATCACTTTGTCAGGGAAAGATACTCTCCGGAGGTATTGTTACAAAATTTGTGAAGTCGAGCGATCAGCTTGCGGATATTTTCCCCAAGTCACTCAGTCATCCACATATTAGATACATCTAAAACAAGCTTGGTACTTATGACTTGTATGCACCTGCTTGAGTGCACCTGCTAGAATAGGAATAGGGTTTATATATAGTATCCTACATGGAAAAGCATTAGGATGTAGAGTCTATAAATAGGGTTCACTGTAATAATGTAGATACACAATACAATAATAATAATATTTTTTCCATATTTTCTCACAATTAACATCACTAAAAACAGTATGGAAACATCTCCAGGAGACAAAGCTTCAAAATGAAGATTATTTTTACTACATTAACATCATCTCTGGAATCCCCTAAAATATACCTGCAGTTTCCCAAGATGCCAGGTACCAGAAATGCTAACAACCTCCAGCATCTTATCGTGCATGGATTGAGGATCAAGGTTATCATAGCTTTCATCTTCATTCTGCCACAAGTCTACTCCGCCCATGTAGCTCCCAATATTAGCTATAAGAACACCTTCTGCATCCTATAAAGGGAAGGAGCATGATCATTTCACACCTGATCAATTAACTAGTAATTGTATTTTAGGCAGTCTCCAGACAAGATAACTGACTAAAACATCAACCACAATTACCCCATGGAAAAAAGGTGCAAAAATATTAATAAGAAAGGAAGTTGCAAATATGAATGTGTCTGTGTATATATGGCAAGAAGTCAGTATGTTAAATGACTAAAAGTAAAAGCTAAAAAACATATGAACTTTTCACAAGGATTTTGTAGCTTTGCATTTGACAATTACCTCAGGAACCTCAATCTCAACACCATCAACCTCCACGTGAACTTGCCATGGAAAATCTGCAAACGTCCTATCCATGATACTCCTGGCGCCTTCTCTGGCGTAAAGAACTTTGTTCATGAACTGCAACAATATCGCCAAATATTTTTCAGCACCGACAGAAATACATATAGAGACATATATGACTTAAGTAATCAATAAACAAAATCCTCCTACATGAATCAGACCTCAATCTTTAAGCAGCCGTTTGATTTAGAGACAAGTTATGCAGGGATTGGTTATACGGGAATTAATTATGCAGGGATTAGTTATGCGCTATGTTACTCGGACTCTTCACTTTCGGTGCTGCACCCGTGTCGAAACAACATGGGTGTGGGTGTGGATGTGGGATCCGTACCCGATCTGGTCAACTGATTTTGGTTACTTTGACCAAAATCGACGTAGAAATTCTGGATAGATTCAATGATTTCTTTAATCAAAACTAAAGCTAAGGTGAAATTGAAGAAAATGGAATACCTTGTATATAAAAATTTCTATGTCACTTTGTTTCCTTTTATCTCCTTTGGGGATTCTCCTCTTGATCAATATTTTTTCCTCAAGTTTTCCACATAATATTCCATAATTTAGATTTTATAACTCTATTTTTAATAGCCTCAGTGGAAGACAAGATGCGGGGAGCGAGGCTGAGATGGTTTGGGCATGTGATGCGGAGAGCTGAAAATGCCCCAGTGCGGAGGTGCGAGAGGTTGGCCAGCGACGGTTTCAGAAGAGGTAGAGGTAGGCCGAAGAAGTATTGGGGGGAAGTGATTAGACAGGACATGGCGCATTTCCTGCTTACGGAAGACATGACCTTAGATAGGAGGGTATGGAGGAATCATATTAGGGTAGAAGGATAGTAGGTAGTCGCGTTTATCCTCCCTTAAGAGTAGTTATGTTGTTCTATAGTTTCTTGTATCTTGATTTCTGCGAGTATCTGTTGGTTTCGAATGATTTATTTACTTCCATTGTTTCATTTTCATAGTTATCTATAGCAGTTGATACTCCTTTTACCATGACTTTCTTGTTTTGTTATTTCTTGTTTTCATATTGTTTTCGATACGCTTGATCATATCTAACATTTTGTCTTTTCCTCTCTTTTTCTCCTCTCTTGAGCCGAGGGTTATTTCTTGTTTTCATATTGTTTTCGATACGCTTGATCATATCTAACATTTTGTCTTTTCCTCTCTTTTTCTCCTCTCTTGAGCCGAGGGTCTTTCGGAAACAGCCGCCCTACCTTTCAAGGTGGGGGTTAGGTCTGCGTACACTCTACCCTCCCCAGACCCCACATAGTGGGATTATACTGGGTTTGTTGTTGTTGTTGTTATTTTTAATATTTGAATTTTTTTTTAGCTGAATCCCCGCACCCGTATCCTCGAATCTTAAAATATAGATCATGAAGGATCCGACATCTAGATCCGCACCCGAGTCCGAGTAACTTAGGTTATGCGGGGATTAGTTATGTAGAGATTATATAATGCTGAGGTTATTTCTTGCAGAATATTTAGTTTAATGTATTACATATTAGATTATACTATATAAACTAAACTATTTGTTTACATTTTAAACAAAATAATTTTTCTTACTACTATGAGGGTAGTTTGGTCATCTTAGCATTTTAATCCATGTATTATGTAATACCCACATTCTATCCCACATAAAATATTACATAGATTCCCACATACCTTATGCATGCATTGTTTATGAGGAATGCCAAAACAGCAACCAAATGTTGTATTAGTTGATGATGATATCTATTTGGAGATAAATTTCTTTAAATCCCAACCAAGTACGGTATAAACTTATGTTGATTTTATGTGGAGATTATCTCCACTACAACCAAAACCAGACATCCCCTAAATACACATTAACACACAACAAATACGATAGACGATTAAATCTTAAATAATCATTAGCCTCCACAAGAACCACATCAGATGAGAGAGTTCATTAAGTAGCCAACCTACTGCAGGTGGACTTTTTGTAAGAGCTTTTCAGCTTAACCCACTTTTGGAAAGAGCAGAGCTCAACCTACCTAATAAACTCCCCAAACTGGATTTATATTAATTAAGCAAAGGTGTAAAAGTTGATGGCTAGTATACACCATGTCATGGACAATCAAATCTACAAATTTTCAAATATTTAATTAGTACAGGTTGCCCCAAAGTAATGAAGGGTCTAGAATCTCTAGAAGAGATTAATATAAAAACCACAACGATAAATCCTTATCAATAATGTGCATATAAAACGTGAAACGCTAATATATACGTGACATGTTCTAACAGGGACGCAATATGAAGCAACTGTTAAGCAGAGTGGATCGGCAGGTGGCACCAAAAACCCAGGAAGAAAGCTCGAATAAACACGTCAACAACAAATTCAGTGATAATCAGAAACGTCAAAGAGGAGGTCGACGTCTGAAAATGATACAACCCAAGTTGCATCAAGGCCTTTCACAAGGAGCCAATGCAAGGGTTATTCATGAAGAGGGACGTACTTGAGTACACTCTAAAGCCCCCCGGGGATTCCAAGTGTTGATGATTGTATGAGAGGACGGATTGGAGAAGAGTGTTGAAAATGGGTTATGCTTGCAATGAGGCTATTACTTAAAGGCTAGCATTTCTGAGTTTCATTTACAAGGAAGACCAACCAAACAAGGCCCTTAATTCATTAAGGGTAGAATTGTAATAGCTTAGTTGTCTTCCTTAGCCTTTTAGTATAATAACTTGTCTAAACATTTCCTAGGGTAGATTTTGATGAATGAGTAGAGAGCTTGTGAAGCTTTTGATTGTGAACCTTGTTGAGAGGATTGGTTGCTTGGGATCACAAGTCCCTTGAGGTCATCCTAAGACTTTGATGCTCTATTTGATTACAATTTGGAGGTCTTAGTGCCCATTTGTCTTAGCTTAAAAAAGAGCTTATGAGCCAAAAAAAATAAGTTGGGCTACCCCAACTTATTTTAAGCACAAAATGGTTTATAAGCTGGCCAACCAAATACTTAAAAAAGCTGAAAACAGCTTATAAGCTGTTTTCAGCAACTTATAAGCCAACCCAAATGGGTTCTTAGTTATTATAGAACTTTGGTTGCCAAATTGTGTCTTTAGGTGTGTCAATCTAGTTATCCTTAGCTTTCCTTGTTAATTTCTTGTCTTTTCATTTCCTTTGTTGTATCAGAAAAGCTACTTAGCCCAGAAGCTGTGTGCAACACACCATATCGTTTTTTTTTTTTAAAATTATTATAGATGAATAGAAATGCATGTTAACAAGAAAGCATTCAGGTCTAAGATATTAGAGAAGTCATATCCAGAACGTCTAGGTGAGTTTCTTATTTCATCTAAAGATTCTGTCCTCTAAAAGACTTCTCCACCCATCTGAGAAAATCGAAGCGTAGACTACTAATGGCATGTGACTCTATGTTAAACAGCCCAATTGGCAAATGTCTAGCAACTATTCTATTTGAGCAAGAAGCACAAGTATGTAACTAATATCAAAGAATAAAAAGGTGTAACAATGAAACAGACGCCTTCAAAAGTGAGTACATTGTGTCAAGAAATGAACCTTGGACCTGACTCGACCTCAAAATCTAGCTTATGAGGTGAGGATAGATAGCCCACGACCATATAAGGAGATAAACAACATGGGATGGTAAAACATATCAGAGCAAGCAGATGTCCTGGATTCGAGTCCCACCTCCGATCATTATCAAAAAAAAAATTCATGTTCTTGGTCCATGAAAAAGAATCAGTCTCTCACGTAAGGCGGAAGACATAATTAAGAGTATAAAAGAGTGCTCCCTCGGACAACTTTAAGCTTTTACATAAGATGGTCATACATTTCAATGCACTGGAATTAGACCAAAGTAACCTCAAAAGAAACTAAAAATTCTTTGAAATATAGCATGAAAGCGGGAGTCAAACCTGCAATAAGGTTTGCATGTCACAAATTTGTTTGTTTTGGCATCACTTGAGTTGAGAGTAATTTTACAATGTAGGATAGAAAAAGGTCTAAGGTCGAAAATCAAATAAATCAATTATCAAAGAATATGTTTTGAAGCTACAAACCTATTTGGTATCATATCAATTTACATGCGATGGTTTGGTCATGTCATGCGTCGACCTACAAATGCACTAGTATGTAGGTATGAAACTATAGTGAAAGAAGGTGTTAAAAAGGGATGAGTTAGACCTAAAGTCACATGAAAGGAAGTTATCTCGAAGAACCTATAATTTATTGGAATCAATGCAGACTTAGTTAAAGACAAGGCACAATGGATTAGTTAAAGACAAGGCACAATGGAAGAAAATGATCATATATATATATATATATATCTACTAGTTAGGATGTGGTGTGGGAATAGGACTCTAGTTAGTATGTTAGATTTTGGACCAATTGCATTTTAGGAGTATTTTCACCTTATCATAGATTTATGCAGTAAAAATATAGAGAACTTCTAATAATAGTAATAATAACAATCACAATATTACTCTTATTTATATGTATTTAACTTATTTTCACATTTATTTGTATTTGGTATGATGATGACAAGAGTTTAACTTAAATGAAGAAACATCGTCGATGAAGATTCATATATCCGACCCCAATTGTTTTAAAACTGAGGCATAGTTTATTGATGAAATGGCTTTGGAGATATAATGAAAAGGGGCAAGCTCTATGGAAGGATGTTATCAAATGCAAATATGGTACATACAATCCTTGGTGCAGTAATGTCAGCATTGATACTTATGGAGTTGGGGTCTGGAGAATTATCAGAAACTTATGGCCAAAGCTTGAAGGCAATTTATATATAAAAGTGGGAGATGGTAAGAGAACAAAATTCTGGGGAGATGTTTGGAATAATCAGACCCCTCTGAAAGATTCCTTTCCAGATATGTTCATTCTTTGCAACAATCCAGAGGCTAATGTCAGTGATTGTTGGACACCACAGGTTGGAATTTATCTTTTAGGAGGCTACTAAATGATTGGGAAGTGGAGAGAGTGGCCAAATTGCTAGAAGAAATAGGGATGTTTCCTGGCACCAACAATGCACCTGACTCATTGAGATGAAAACATAGTGAAGATGGGGCTTTCACTGTTAGCAGGGCTTACAAAATGGAAAGCAAACAGCAAAACAACAGACGCAAAAGCTTGTGGAGAAAGGTTTGGAGAAACTTAGCACCAACCAAAGTAAAATGCTTTACATGGTTGGTTGCTAGGAGGGCTTGCTTGACACAAGAAGTTCTGAAGAAAAAAGGAATGATTGTAGTATCTTGGTGTTCATTATGTGGGAAAACAAAAGAGACCAACAACCATTTATTTTTGCATTGCAGCTTCACAACACAAATTTGGGCCATCTTTCTTAGTCTCACAGAAACAAAGTGGACCATGCCTGAACATACTGCAGATCTGCTAAGTTGTTGGATTAGAAGAGGGGGAAGTACGAGTCAGAAGGCATGGTGGAGGATAATCCCACACTGCATATGGTGGACAGTGTGGAAAGAAAGGAATAGTAAAAATTTTGAAGATAGGTCCAATTCCATTCAGAAGGTTAAGTGGAATTGTATTGTATCTTTTTATTTCTGGTGTAAAGAAAAAGATATAGAGGAAACAGAACAGTTGGTAGAATTATTGGCATCTCTGTAAGTATTTCTCTCTTTGTTTTTCTTTTAAAGGTCCCCAGCATCTCCATAATGCTGAAGAATACCAATTACCATTTTCCAAAAAAAAAAAAAAAAAAATGAGGCATAGTTATTATATCAAACCCAATAACCAAATTGTCATGCTTCATATCCTCCTCCAAAAACAAAAAGATATCTGCATTACCTGATTGTAAAACTTCTCAGGGTTTTCCTCCCTCATATTATGGATTTCTAATGCAACCTTTGCATCGCAACCGACACCTAGAATGTCATTGAACATTTATCAAATTCTATATCTAAGAAAGTGAAATACTCATCGTAATATCTCAAAGCAGAACATTTACATTTTTTCAGGTCACTGGAGATAATTTAGTAATTAATACTCCCCCCATCCCAATTTATGTGGCACCTCTCGGATTTCGAGAGTCAACCAAGTTTTTCTTTGACTGGAATATTTTTATATGCCTTTTAAATATTTTAAGTTGTTAATTACTGTGATTTATAGTATATTTTACATAGTTTCCAAATATAGAAATTTGATTTCAAAAAACTTAAAGCTTCTATGTCCAAATTCACGGTCAAAATTTAGAAGTTTGAAATCTTGAAATTCCAACTGTGCCACATAAATTGGGAAAGAGGGTGAATTATATATGACATGAAAAAGATAAGTCATCATACCAAGGTAGTTGTTCAAGAACTTTGGAGGTTGAAGCAGCTCTCCCTGTTGATTTAAGATTGATACTTTCCAACGATCAAGGATGGTTACTGCTGCTTGTTCTATATCGTGCAAAAGTGTACAAAGACCTCCTTGCCTCTCAACCGAACCCAAGCCAGCGCCCCAGGAAAGAACTCGAGCCAAATCATTTCCCGTCCCAGCAGGAAGTATTGCTACTGGTGGGGGTGAAACAAAGTTTTGTTTATCTATAGCATTCAAAACCCAGCCAACAGTTCCATCTCCTCCACATATGAGAATCCGGAAGTGAGGGACCCTTCTGAATAGATAAAGACCTACTTCTGGTCCTTCTGTTGAACTCAACTCAAAGACCTAATTAGCATATCCATAGCAACATCAGATCAGGACACTCGCTCATGGAGATCAAATTGTTGAATCTACTGAAGGGTGGACTACACTATGAGAGTTAATAGTAAAATAATAAATCACCTTCCATGATATTCATTACGATTGGAGCTATAGTCAAGCTGGCATAATAAGTAGAACCCAGGAATTAGCTATTCTACATTAGAACTCTGTAAACGAGGAAAAATAAACTTCTTTCTATCTTAATTCTCTCCCTTTAAATTGATATACCTGTGTAAGTCCACTTTTACAATCCTCAAGTCAATTCAACTGAAAATGAAGATTAATGAGTCTCCTTTGACAAATGCCTTTATATTATACGTATGTCACCAGCCTATAAGTCTATTGGTGAATTTTGTAATCCTTATCAATTGAAATGTTCTCAAACAGATACCCTAACAAAGTATATGTGATATAACTGAGGCCCAATGGCCCACAGGTCAAAACTTTAGCTTTTGATATGGTAAACCCTATTTTGTAACCAAGTCATATTCCCTTAGGTAGTAACATTTCTTAACATGTAAGTAACTGTTCTACTGATTCACAAATTTCCATACATGCATAGATAGAGGGTGAACACATTTCCACGTAATCGTGACTAGCTAAGGGATGTTGCTCTAAATGACCTGACCTGCACAGGATTTAACAAAATGTTCAACCGCTGCCTAAGTGAATCTCCTCGCTGAGCTCCACTTTTCTTGTTTAGGAAAACTAGCAGAGGCCTAGCATCTGGAGGCAAATCAGTCAATTCATATTTCTGTTTCATTCGTATTGACTGAGACTCGTCCTTCTGATTGATTGAAGAACTCCTCTTGAAGCTGGGTATAGATACCAGCTTTTTCAGAACACTTCCTTGCTGCTGATCTACAGCCTCTCTCTGTATACTACCATTACAATTGTCCTCTACTCTGGAAGTACCATTTACTTGATAAGTATCTGCAGTGCTATCAGTAGTTGTGTCACCAATAGTGTCACCATTGCCTGTGTCAGCAGAGACCTCATTTCCATTTTTTTTGTTATCGTGTTTGTGTTTGTGTTTGTATTTCTTGCTTTGACTTCTAATACTAGCACGTACTGAAGAAGCAATCTCATTGGCTCCTTGTGTGATAGAACTCAGCAGTCCACCAGAGGATGTCCTAGTAAACTCTTTAATATGAAGAGGCGATAAAATAAGCCTTCTAAAAGGGCCCAAGTCACAAATATCACCTGTTTCATTGAACATATTAGCATGGCAATCAACGTGAACCAGGCGCTGACACCATAAGCAACACCATACAGGGGAACCCCCAAGAAATGAACTGCTGCATGGCTCTTCACAGTAGCTGCAGAAATAGGATTCATCTGGTTGATCTGCTACCTCCGTCCACCGAACTGCCCACTGATGTACCACGTGCTTATATCCAAACATTGATACACATTTGCAATCCTTATGAGCACTCGATGAGCAAATGAGATGAGCTGCAGCACCACAAGTGTTGCAGCAATTAAAAAAACTCTCTGACGCCACCATTGGTCCAAGAGTTTGAGATGGACACATGGACTTTAAGCAGACACAGCAATTTAAACTCTTCCCTTGAGATACGGATTCCAAAGTCCAAGTATGAGGAGCTACAGGGACCTTATACTTGGTTTTCGGATTTTTCTTTGACCTAGCTATGGCTTTCATCCAACTAATGTTTACGTTCCTTCTCCACTGGAAAGCTGTATAAAAGATAGTGAGAATGCCAACTAAACCAGCAATGAAACAAGAGAGAATGAAGAACCCCGATTCGGCCATCTTGGAGGGATTTTTGCTGATCCAGCTAGGAAGCAGAATCTCTAATTCTCGAAAGTCTTCCATTTCCTAAATTCTATATTCCCATAATGTACACAAACATCTGCAGAACATATCCTAAAGTAACAAATTAACAGCCATAAAGGGCATTAACCTAACATATATAACTGACTAATGCAACTTCTACTGAAACAACCATTTGAAGCCCCACAAGCTGGTTATGAGTTCCCTGATGTCGGTTACCTTGTCTCCCGAATAATTACATACGTTGCGGTGAAGTACTCAGGTGATGGTGGTTGTACACTCCAAATTTGTAATCCTGCTCATTTTGTTTGCTCTCTCAAAGGGCTTCAAACCTTTCGATGAAGGTAGCAAATCCCAAAAAACACCCTGCAAGTAAGGAGAATAATATTTACATCAAACAAGTCTGCACAAAAATAATCCTTTAGTTATTGTAACATTAGCCTCCCTTTGGATTACAACAGCACAAGAAGTAGTTATCACTCCCTCTCTTCTAAAAAGAATGGTGGGTTGCAAAATATGAGCTAAAAGCATCTACTTATGGTTTCAATTTGGACATTGATTTCGTGATGACCTTTTACATAGTTACACATTAAGTACTACAAAATCACAACTTTATCATCATTAGAAGTATTTAGAAGATGTTTATAAAATCATAGTCAAACAAATATTAGTTTTCTTCCCAAAAAGTAAGTACAATACTCCCTCCGTCCCAATTTAAGCGTCTTAGTTTGACTAGGCACGGAGTTTATTTGAATCTTGTGGTCCTACATTAAAGATGTGTAAATGTACTAAAATGTCCTGTGAATCTTGTGGTTATTAAACATGTCATGTCCTATAGTATGTTTAAACTGTCGACTTACTAAATATAGACAGAGACATTCTTTTTGGGACATACCAAAAAATAAAAGACACTTAAATTGGGACGCAGGGATTAGTTTTCTTCCCCAAACAGCAAGTAAATTATGGATCCATATTTTTGTGTGTGTCACTAATACAACCATGGACTGCATAGTGTGTTACAGTTGAAGGTTTAAACATATTTGCAAACCCCTCCCCCACTCCCAAAACACACACACACACACAACCACCACCAGGAAAAAGAAAGGGTAGGATGTTCAGTCTTCAATATTCCCATTCATAACACCAAGTGCTATACTTGCTTCTCTAATCAAATCAAGTTATAAAAGGACAGATGGCTTCAAAAAGCATAAATAAATTGGTCAGAAGAAAGATAGTGCTACTACCTAAAAAGGTAGTATCAATCAAACTAACCCTCAATGCCATACTAGTCGGGTCAGTATACGAATCCTGTATATCCATTACACCCTGTTTAGATTATATATCATTTTAATACTGGTAAATAATTTGTGTTTTAAGGTAAATAAAGGATTTCCTAGAACTAAAGATATTATCATAAAAGTTTCCAACCAAACGCAGAAAAAGATATAGGAGAAAAATAAACATAGAAATTTGAGAAGCACGTTACGATCTTAAAACAAAAAACAAAAAACAAAAAAACAAAAAAAACAAAAAAAGGAAGAGAAAAAATGTGATCACCAATGTAAGAGGAAGAGCCATACCAACAACATCTCAACTTAAACAGTGTGTTGGGGCTTTACGAAATGAAGAAAATAAGAAGAGATCGAATCATTGTCTTCTCTCTCACTGCAAAACCCTAGCTGACGAAGAAACAAACGGGTAGAATCAAAGCAAAACAAACGGAGAATTTTGTTAAATATAATTAAGGTCATATATTAATGGGTTAATGTTCTTAACTTGCTGTCTTGGGTTTCCTTAATTTATTTATCCATTTATTTTAACTAGATGGCAGCACGGGCACAATACTTTACATTATAATGTATCTATGTGTATGTAGTTGTGTTTGGATAGTGATATAATATATATATATATATATATATACACACACTATGTTTAAAACACAGATTAATATAACATTGTAGTTTGTGGTCCGTATCTAAAACTTTATTATATTCGTGTTTGCTACGAATACAAAGTCGGCAAAAAATTTATTAATACTTTTTAAAAGAGAAGACTTGTTTAAAAGAAAACTATTTTCCTCTCATTGAAATAAAACAATAGTAATATTTAAGCATCAGTTGATACTTTCAATTTTAATTCGATTAATTTAAAGGTGTAAAATACTTATTATTTTGTCAAATTTTAATTTGGATAATTCTAATTCAAATTATTAAATTCATTTTATATCTTTAAAATAAAACAAAGTAGAAATTGATTTTCTATTTAAACAAAAAAATACTATTTTTTAATTTTTGGTAAATAATCTCGGTCTAGCTCATTTTACTTGTCATGTTGTTTTTTGCATGATTTTTTAAGGAAACGTCAATTAGAATTATAATTTGACTAATTTATCTTGTTTATTATTTGATCTTCATTTGATATTAATCTCTTTTCACATTTATTAGAGTAAGAATAAAAATGAAAAAATAATTAAATTCTAACTTATTTTAAAATATAAATATTTTAAGTATATTTATTTTAGTAAACATAACAAATAAATGACATAGCGGAATAGCAAATACAGCACTTAAATATCTAGATTAGATATCAGGCTAATATAAGAAAAGAAAAGAAATTGTATGTATTTGGCTACTTAACCTTTTGAAGAAAAGCAATAATACGGGGTCCATATTTTTTGTTGTGCGATAATTTCATTTGCTCCCACTAATGGGTTGATACGCATGTGGCAATGAATCCACTATTATTGACTTGATGGGAATACTTTGGGAATAACATGAATATTGTTTGATTTTTTAATATACGGGGTGCACGTTTTTTTTTTACATTGCTTTTTTTTTAATATGGGGTTTACTTTTCTTTTTTTCATGAGTTTGGAGAGGGTGGGTCCACTTTTTTTCCTTTTTCTTTTTAAATATTGCTTGGTGTTTTTAGTATGAGGTCCACCTTATTTTTTTTTAAGAGTGACTGACGACGAAGCATGGGTAAAGCGATGCTTCTATGTAGTAGAAAAATAGAAATATAATAAAGTATTTCTATCTACTTTTTAGAAGAGTTGGTAATATAAAGTATAAAATGTCATCTTTTTGCCCTTAAATAAAAAAATGGGTGGGACCACAGAGGATTTTTTTGCCCTTAAATAAAAAAGTGGGACCAAAGGACGGACGATGATCTTGCTTATAAACCGGCTCTTCTATATAGTAGTAAAATATAAGTATTTTAAGTATAATTATTTCAGTAAACATAACAAATAAATAACATGGTGGAATAGCAAATACAACAGTTCAATATCTAGATTACATCTCAGGCTAATATAAAAAAAAATTTGTATGGTTTGGCTACTTAACCTTTTGAAGAAAAGCAATAATATGGGTCTATGTTTTTTGCTGTACAATAATTTCATTTACTCCCACTATTGGGTTAACACGCATGTGACAATGAATCCATCATTATTGATTTAATAAGATACTTTAGAAATTACATGAATATTGTTTGATTTTTTAATATTGGATGCACTTTTTTTTTACATTGTTTATTTTTTTAATATGGGATTCACTTTTTTTTTTTAAATTGCTTGATTTTGTTAATATGGGTTCATTGTTTTTTCCCGTGACTATGGAGACGGTGGGTTTCAATTTTCTTTTCTTCTTTTTCTTTTTAGTATTGATTTGTATTTAATTGTCACGACCCAGCTAGGGGCGGCGACGGGTACCCGGAGCTAGTTACCGAGCACCGCTCACTCTACTACTTATCTTACTCACTCAATAGTCTATTACCAACTTAGTATACAAATAGCATGAGAAATCATATTCTAAATAAAATATAAATACTTATATACATTGCCTCTTGGCCATCAAAATAAAATATACAATAATAGCATTTTTGTGAGACCATCTAACCCACACTGCGTATCTACGAGCCTCTACTAACATAATGAGTACATAGACGGAACAAGACTCCGTCATGCCCAAAATATGCATATATGAATGTACATCAAAAGAATAGCCATAAGCACCTCCGAACAATGGAGTGCTATCTATCAGCTGACAGCTACTGAGGACCTGGGCCAAGCTCTCCTCCCTGTCTACCTGTGGGCATGAACACAGCGTCCGAAGAAAGGACGTCAGTACGAATATTGTACCGAGTATGAGAGGCATACATAATGAAAGGAGACATCAATAATATGGGGATAACATCAACACGAGACATCTGGATCTGACTGATAATCATAAATGAAGAAATGCATGCTATCTTACTTATACTCATCATCATAACATGTATGCATCATATGCAAGCTGCCCGCCCATGTCGGAACGATGTGATAATCAATAATATTAGCCCGCGTCCAGGCCTCCCGCGTCCGGGGTACCATCTCATGCCGCCCACTAGTGGTGTCTGCCCACGCCTGAAGGTCGTGGTGTATCCGTATCGCCGCCCGCCGAAGCGGTGTCTGCCCGGCCAACTAGGCCCGGTGTGAATGCAATCATGACATGCTTAATGTAAATACTCATAGTAATATGCTTATCATAAAATACTTATCTTATCATAATGCGTATATAAGACTCATGATCAACCTTACTCTATCGGGGTGACGTAAGGTCGTGATCCCCCGATTACATTATGGAACCATTATGGACATTCTGCCTCACCTTGAAAGGACTAGTACATAAGGTGAGTGTAGGCAAGGAATAACATCATCATCATTCTAGTGTCATCATATCGTATAACTTATCTCATATAGACATTCATAGGTATGAGCTTTTAACTTCTTAGAATGTGAGAACTCATGAAAGGAATAGGGATTCAAGCTAAAAGATTCATGCCATTAGAAAGAAGGACTAGCCTCACATACCTCGGTCGTTTAGCTAAGATATCGCTCACTTGTTCTCCGTCGATATCACGTCGTTACCTTCATAAGAGAATTCGTATCAACATTAGTAAACTAACTATAAGAACGCATCGCTAATTCTAGGGAAAGTTGGGCAGCGTCTCTTTTGCTCATACTACTTTTCTCTCGTTCTATATCAACTCCCAATATTCATAATATTATTCGCAATATCATAATCGACAATCATCATTTACGTGCGTCTAGCAAAATCCACCATTTTCCTCCAATTTTCCCTTATTTCTACTTCTAGCTCATCCTTGCGTTTTCATGCATTTAATGCTTGTTTCATGATATAAACATCATTTATAACGTATTTGTACTCACAACACTTCAATATTCATAGTTCAATTCCACTATCATTCATTTATGTCACTATTCACTCAATAATGACCCATTTCTATGTTCTTCTACATTTCAAGTGTCTAAGCTTTCCAATACTTCAAACAACATGGAATAATCATGAAATTTACCTTGGATGATGGTTGAACAATCCTTAAGTTGAAATACTTCAATTAGCCAAAACCCTAGTTCCACCTTCTTTGAAATTTCTTCACTTAGATGATCCTTTGTTGTGTTCTTACACTTGATTCCATGAATTTGGTGTTGACAATCTTAAGTTTCCTTGGATTTTCTTGATATTCTTAGAGTTGAAGTGTTGAAGAACACTCTAGAGTTTTCTTGAAGTGTTTGGATGAAAAAATGACGTGAAATGGGCTTAAGTCCCTCTTAATAATCCCAAAATCTAATCTTTAATGAATTCTTGTCGGGATGAACAGTGGTCGTAAACCACCATTTACGGACCGTATTTTGATTTACGGTCCGTCCTCCATGGCCGTATTTAATCATTTCAAAAACAGAAAGTTTTGGCTGAGGAACATGGCATTTTACGACCTGGTTTACGGACCGTAAACCAGTTTACGGGCCGTAAACTGGGTCGTATTTAACCATATTCAACACTTTGACAGAAACTTAGAATTTTTGGTTGATGGAAGACGATTGCACTATACGGTCCGTAAATCGCTTTATGGGCCGTATAGTGCCATATACGATCACTGGGCTGAAAATTTTTCCGCGACTTTCTTATTTCCAAAAATTCATAATTAACCATTCCCGACTTAACAAAACATCATACACTCAAACTCTTCATCATTCCACTCATCATACAAGTACGGAGAAATTTCCGAGGTGTAACATTCTCCCCCCCTTTTGGAACATTCGTCCTCGAATGTTCGACACTCGGGGATTCTGGATAAATTTTGCCAGAGCTTCCTTTGTAATTTGGACACTACCTTCCCATTACAACAACCCACAATATCTTCGCCTCACAGGGCTATATCACAATATCAACACATTTATGGCCACACACGACCAAAAACATAAAATTAAAACATACATACCTTACATCGTCGACGTCTCATCTTGAATCTCTTCTGGGGATTGGAACAAATGGGGGTACATAGATTTCATCTTCTCCTCCGCTTCCCAAGTCATTTCTTCCCGATTATTGTTCCGCCATAGAACTTTGACTGAAGCAACCTCTTTATTCCGAAGCCTTCGTACTTGTCTATCCAAAATGGCAATGGGCATTTCCTCGTATGTTAGCTTCTCTGTTACTTGCACATCATCAACCGGAACTATTCTTGTTGGGTCTCCAATACACTTGCAGAGCATCGAAACATGGAATATTGGATGCACGGATTCGAGCTCTGAAGGCAAATCCAATTCATAGGCTACTCGACTCACCTTGCGAATGATTTAGTAGGGTCCGATATATCTGGGGCTTAGCTTTCCCTTCTTGCCAAATCTCATCACTCCCTTCATCGGCGATACCTTCAGGAACACCCAATCGCCCACTTGAAATTCCAAGTCTCGTCGGCGATTATCTGCATAAGAATTTTGGCGACTTTGAGCTGTTAACAGTCGGTCTCGAATCACTTTAACCTTTTTAACTGCTTATTGGATCAAGTCGGGGCCTATCAATTGTACTTCTCCGGTTTCAAACCATGCAATTGGAGATCTGCATTTTCTTCCATATAAGGCCTCGTATGGAACCATTTGAATACTGAAATGATAGCTGTTATTATAGGCAAATTCAATAAGAGGCAAATGCTCATCCCAACTACCACCAAAGTCCAGCACACACGCTCGTAGCATATCCTCCAAGGTTTGAATAGTACGCTTGGCTTGTCCGTCGGTCTGCGGATGGAACACCGTGCTGAGTTTAACTTGAGTACCTAGACCTTCTTGAAAGGACTTCCAGAACTTGGCTGTGAACTGTGCCCCTCTGTCTGTGATAATGGCCAAAGGAATGATTAAACTATTCGAGGTGTCTACGCCAGTTGGCGATCCGGTCATAGCTAGGCGAGTATATTGAGATTGTGTTGTTATAGTTTGTGACCGTCACTCTGTAGCAGATTTGATTGAGTTAGATATGATTGATTTCGACGTTATTATGGGAATGGATTGGTTGACTTCCTGTTATGCTAATGTTGATTGCTGAACAAAGATGGTTCGATTTCAGTTTCCCGGCGAGCCAGTCCTAGAGTGGAAGGGTAATGCTGTTTCGCCTAGAGGTAGCTTTATTTCCTACCTTAAGGCAAAGAAGATGATTAGAAAATGGTGTATTTTTCACCTAATTTGAGTTCAAGATGTGCAAGCAGAGTCGCCGACTCTTCAGTCTGCCCCTGTGGTTAATGAGCTCCCAGAAGTGTTTCCAGATGAGCTTCCAGGCATTCCCTTAGAGAGGGAGATCGATTTCGCTATTGACCTATTACCAGGCACTCATCTAATATCTATTCCTCCTTATAGGATGGCATCTGCGGAGTTGAAGGAGTTGAAGGAATAGTTGAAAGATTTGCTCGAGAAGGGCTTTATCAGGCCTAGTACGTCACCATGGGGAGCACCGGTGTTATTTGTGAGAAAGAAGCATAGCTCTTTGCGAATGTGTATTGATTACAAGCAATTGAATAAAGTGACTGTAAAGAATAAGTATCCGCTTCCGAGGATTGATGATTTATTTGATCAGTTGCAAGGTGCCAAGTATTTCTCGAAGATAGTTGAGGTCAGTATACTACCAGGTTAGGGTGAAGGAAGAAGACATTCCGAAGATGGCATTCCGGACTAGATATGGCCACTATGAGTTCTGTATTATGTCGTTCGGGCTAACTAATGCCCCAGCCGTATTCATGGATTTGATGAATTGTGTATTCAGGACCTTTTTAGATTTGTTCGTGATTGTGTTCATAGATGATATTCTGGTCTATTCGCCGTCAGAGGCCGATCATGCAGAACATCTGCGGGCAGTGCTTGGGATTCTCCGAGGTAAAGAGTGGTATGCAAAGTTTTCTAAGTGTGAGTTCTGGTTGAACTCTGTGGCTTTTCTGGGTCACATTATTTCAGAAGAAGGTGTTAGAGTGGATGCTCAGAAGGTTGAGGCTGTGAAGAATTGTGTCACACCCTAACCTTATTAGGGTGTGATGGGCACTCGACCCCACATACAGAGCCGAGCGAACCCGCAGACCCTGATTACACACCTAATTTTTTTTTTTGAATTCTGAAAGTCAATTACAAATAAAATACATGTTGAGCTTTCAAAATTTTCTGCTTACTATTTCCAGAATTTAGCAAATCTGTAATTATATAAAATTTACTACATAACACAAAATGACATATCGGCTGATGGAGCCGCTTACAGACTGAGTATCATTACCCACGACGCTGTCTGCAAAATCTCTAATACTGATCAGACATCACAGCATACATACTCTGACTCGGCAGCACTCCTGGAGGAAATGGAGCCCGCCAATCCACTGGATCATCTTCAGCTAATCTCGTCTATCCATTTGTGGGTGGGTACCTGCGCGGCATGAAACGCAGCCCCCGAAGAAGAGGGGGTCAGTACGGAATATGTACTGAGTATGTAAGGCATGAGTACAGAAAACGAAACCATGACTGAGACAGATAGACCAACATACAAATAGCCTATCCAGAATACCAAACACTTATTATTTTTCTTTTCCAGACACGAATCATACTTACTCATCTCGTATGCCAGACGGATTACAGAACGTACAAATTACTCAAATGATGTCATATAGCAAACGGAATACAGAATATACGGAAGGTCAGAATGCTTACTCTCCAACACAAGTCAGGCATATCGGAATCGGATATCATATCACATACGCGGTAACCCCGGGGACATATACCACGCCGGGACAAATACCATATCATACATACAGTAACCTCGGGGACAAATATCACGCCGAGGGACTGGTCACATCCTATCATATACATGATAACCTCGGGGACAGATAACACGCCGAGGAACCGGTGAACAATGCCAAGGGATGCACACGATAACATAGGAACGTGGTCGCCACTCCTACCTTTTGGCGCCATAACACCTCATACTTCAGAAAATTTGCTCCGATCTCCGTCACACATCAAAACATAACCACGGTACCCGGGGGCGGACAGATAACACGGCACCCCGAGCCCGGACACATCATACTTCATAATATATCCTCGGTAACCGGGGACGGACATATAACACAGTACCCCGGAACCGGACACATCATACCTCGGAATTCATATATGGAACCCGGCCCTCAACAGAGGACTCGGCGAACCATCCGCACGATACATACCGGCCCGGGACTCGGTGAAGGAAATCATAACATATGCACGAGCAGAATAGTGAGAAACCACATGCATAGGAATCAAGACTCGACAGACCAGTGTACTTACCGATACCTGGAGGCTCGGAACAGATTTCAGGTCTATCCGACGTAGTATGAGGAAGTTACGAGCGTTCGAAGTACAGAACGCTTTATAAGCATTTCAGAAGCTTTTTTCGGGGAATCAGAGTCATAGTCATATCAGACGCCTTCAGATGTCCTTACGAATCAGATCAAATAGAGATTTTGGAACCATATGTACATACAGAAAGATCATGAACGTTTTTGGTACCGGAACCTCTTCGGATACTTCTAAACAATCCGATGTCATATACGAAAGTTAGAGACGCTAAAGCTTACAGAGAACATTCACATTGGATACTCGCATCAGAGTACTTATATCAGAATACTCATAGTAGAATACTTATAATAGAACACTTACATCAGAAATCATGTTTCAGAATGCTTATGTCGAATACTTATTTCAGAAGGCTCATATCATAATACTTTATCCGGATACTTATATCAAAATACTTACATCAGATTACTTATATCAAAATACTCATATCGAGATACTTGTATCAAAATTCTTGTAACAAAAACTTATATCAAAATACTTATATCAAGGGGTGAGCAAAAATCATAAACTCGGATCAAGACTGAGTTAGAAACATAATTAGACTCAGAATCACAGAACAGAGTTACCCCAAGGCAGCATATCATATCATATCTTACGTGGCTCTAGGGCATGCCAAAAGAAAGAAATGTAAGCCTCACATACCTGTGCGACGACCAACTAGATGCGCTTACTTGTCCGAGCCCGTAAGTCTACATTTAAGATGATTCACACTAATGTTAGCCTTTTCATCGTACATTTGTACCATACTTCAAATTATACTATTTTATATTCTGCCGAAAATCGGGCAGCATCTCCCCTGTTTATATGCCTAGCCCAAATTCTCAATCCAGCAACCAACAACAACAACAACAATTCCAACATCAATTATAATGTTTCCAATTCCAAAATATCTCATAAAACAGCCCACATGCTGTTTTCCAACTTTTACAACTAATTAACTCAGTATACAATCATTTAATCGTGCTTTCTTCGTAAATAATCCCATATTAATACAAGTAGAAAGAGATTCATACCTTTCTCCCTTTAATATTGTTGTATCTTCCCTTTTTCACCTTAGTTTTATGCCACAATGCACCACCATACGATTTTGCAGCGAAAACTATACGCTATCCGGACTGGAATTGGGAAATTATACCTGGTTTGGGCTAAAAAGTGGGTGTGGAAATGTTGGGGAATTTTCCAGAAATTTTGGGAGGTTTTTGAGTATATTTGCTGAAAACAATGGGGGTTTACCCCTTTTTATAAGGTTCTGGATTCGGCCCAGAACCGACATAAAATGCTTCTGCGCGTTCGCGTACCCTTTGGGCGCGTTCGCGCAGAGTTAAATTTCCTGACTGGACGTTCGTTCAGTAAAAAGGTCATAACTCCTGATCCCGATATCGTGTGAGGGACCACGACCTATGGTTGGAAAGCTATTTCAATTATCTACAACTTTTATTTCTGGGCATTTTCCCAAATTCCAAAATTATAATGCCGTTTTTTTCCCTGGAAGTCAAATCATCCAAACATGTTTCCTTAAATCGTCCTTTTGGAGGGCTTATGCCCATTTTTGGCTTAAGGGTCCTTCTTAGGACTTGCTCAACTTTCCATATACTATTCACATATCTCTTCACACGTCTTTTATAAGACTCCAGCATGTGGGTCCCACTTAGCTCGCAGCGGCAAGGGCTTTTCGTCAAATAACCTATGAACTAATTCACACCATATGATCTCTAAATGTCATATATATGTTATTATTACCTCCCTGTAACACAACCTTCATTCCGAACTTGATTCTCGAGTTTTTGTTCAGCGCGTTCGCGCCACGTGGGGACGCGTTCGCGCTGTATCGGCCCTTTGGCCTTCTGCGCGTTCGCGCCACTCGCTGGCGCGTTCGCGCAGACCATTTTTTTTTCTGGCTTGCCCATCCAACTTGTAATGTCCATATTTCCTTACCCTGAGGTCCGATTGAGGAGCCGCTTGTTCCGTTGGAAACTAGACTTTCCGAACTTCACTTTAAACTTTTGTTTTACTTCAAAACTCTTAATATACTAGAACATATCATTTCTTCCATTTATACCAAAATTTTCGTATCAGACCTTGCCTAACTTTCTTTCAAAGCCTCGGAAGCTTAACCTCCTTAACCCTGGCGTAACTTTACTCTCCCTTTGACCCATACTAAGCCGTCTATAGTTTTGGTAACGTGAAATTTTTCCGGGGTGTAACAAATTGGCCAAGGCCCACGACACCAATGGAGATACGTAGTTTCTTGGGCTTGGCAGGTTACTATAGAAGGTTTGTAGAAGGATTTTCCTCTCTTTCAGCCCCATTGACCAAATTGACTCAGAAATCAGTTAAGTTCCAATGGACAGACGCTTGTGAGCAGAGTTTTCAGACGTTGAAGGATAAGCTAACTTCTGCACCAGTTTTGACTCTTCCAGAAGGAGCAGACGGCTATGTGGTATATAGAGATGCTTCAGGTGTTGGATTGGGCTGTGTATTGATGCAACACGGTAAGGTTGTCGCCTATGCTTCTAGGCAATTAAAGAAGCACGAGAAGAATTATCCAACCCACGATCTTGAGTTGGCAGCAGTGATTCATGCCTTAAAGATATGGAGGTGTTACACCTCGGAAATTTCTCCGTGAACGTACAATGAATAGACCAACGAAGAGTATGAATGTACGATGTTTTACTAAGAAGGGGATGGCTACTTATGAGTTTTGAAAATGCGAAAGTTGCAGATTTGCACTTCGGCCCAGTTGGTCGTAAAATAGAATACGGCCCGTAAAGTGGTTTATGGACCGTAAACTGCCATCGTCTTTCAACATTCCAAAACTTCAACTTTCTGCCAAATGTCTAAATGGTAAAATACGACTCAAAATACGGACCGTAAATCGAAATACGGCCTGTAAACTGTGACCGTAAACCACCATGACTCCAACAAACCTTTCTGGTTCTGTTATGCTTAAATACGGCCGTGAAGGACAGACCGTAAACCAGAATACGGCCCATAAACTGGGTTTATGGCCACTGTGCACTTCAACTACTGTTCATAAAAATCAGATTTTAAGTTAAGTATAAGGGACCCTTTTTCATTCCATTCATTTCATTTCACTCCACACTTCAAGAAACATCTAGAATACTCTCTAATATTCATCCACAAGAGAATCAAAGGAAAATCAAGATTAACAACACTAAATCCATGAAATCAAGAGTGTGAAACTCATCAAAGTTCATCTACACCAAGAAATTGCAAAGGAAGTGAAGTAGGGTTTTTGGTATAGAAGAGTATTGCTACTCAAGGCTTGTTCCTACCATATCTAAGGTAAGTTTTATGACTTTCTCATGATGATTGAAGTATTTATACGTTGAAACACTTGGATTATAGAAGAGTGTAGTAAGTGGGTTATAAAATGTGAATAGTGCCATAGTTGAATGATAGTTGGATTGAATTATGAATGTTTATGAGTTGGGAGTATAAATATGTTATAAATGACGGGTATACCATGAAATAGGTGTGATGTATGAGAAACTGTGATGATGAGCTAAAACCCATAAATGTGGAGAAAAATGGTGGAATGTGGTAAATGTAGATAAATGACGATTGTTGATATGATATTGTGAGTGTTGTTGTGAATGTTTGGTAGTTGAAGTGAAACATGGGAAAAGTAGTAGAAACAAAGGAAATGCTGCCCAATTTTCCCTAGAAATAGTAGCGCGTTCTTCTCGTCGATTGACTAACGATGGTATGAATTCTCTCTTGAAGGTAGAGACGTGACATCAAAAGAAATCAAGCGAGCGATAGCATAGTTAAACGACAAAGGTATGTGAGGCTTATCTTTTCTTTCAAAAGGCATGAATCCTTCAAGTCCTATATAATCCTTCTACAAAACGAAGCCTATGAGTCCTTCGATATATTGAATTACATATGAATATGATGGTGATGATAATGAGCTAGAGTATAGCGATTCAAGAAATTGTGGCATGATGTTCCTATAACGCTAATGATGTTATCCTTGTTAACACTCGCCTTATGCTCTATTTCCTTCAAGGCGAGGCACGATACTCATAAACGTTCATAATATAATGAGGGGTTCACGACCTTACGTCACCCCGACATAGTGTGGTTGCCCTTAAAGCTTAACGTATGCACTTAATGCTAATATATGATGTGTCCATAAGATGATTAACAATGCTAGTTTGTAATACGATGATGATATGTATAAGATACCGAGAAATGATAAGATGATGCTATGTGATGAGATGTGTAATAGTGATGTGTTATGATTGATTTTGTGATGATAAGATTCCACCGTGCCTATTTGGCCGGGCATGTCACCGCGAATGCGGGCTGCATATGATTCCACCGCGCCTATATGGCCGGGCATGTCACCGCTAATGCGGGCTGCTATGTTTACACCGAGCCTAGAGGGCCGGGCATGATCACCACTAGTGGGCGGCATATGAGGATTACCCGGACGCGGGTAATGATGCGGAGTACGATATGACGATGTACGTGATGAAGTATGTGATGATGTATGTGATGATGAATGTGATGATATATGGGATATGACAAAACATATACTATGATGATGTAAAATATGATATATGTAAAAAGTATGTTGCTTATAACACTCAAGCAGGTCATGTCTTTTCTTATGATTCATGATGCTTCTATGATATTGTTCATTTCATTCCTGCCTTACATACTCAGTACAATGTTCGTATTGACGTCCGTTTTCTTTGGACGCTGTGTTCATGCCCACAGGTAGACAGGGAGGAGATCTTTCTCCGGACTCTTAGAAGCTATTAGCTGACTGAAAGCACTCCCTTGTTCTGGAGGTGCTCATGATGAATCTTTTGTGTACAGTTGTATATGTAATCCGATAGAGGCTCGTAGATACTCAATGTGGGTTATGTGGTTTCACGACGTGGATGTTGTGTAAATATATTGATATATGTTATTGTATAAAAGCATTATGTTTTGTAATGAAAAACAGTTTCTTTTGTAAAATGAGCATGAAATCGATAAATGATTGTTGAATGAGTCTAAGAAGAATAGTACGATCGGTGCTCGGTGGTTAGCCCCGGGTACCCGTCGCGGCCCCTAGCTGGGTCATGACAGGAGGCACTACTTGTAAGGTGTCCATGTTGATATCTATACTGATCATAAAAGCCTCCAGTACATCTTTTCGCAGAAGGATGTGAACTTGCGTCAGAGGCGATGGTTAGAGAGGTTAAAAGATTATGATGTGGACATTCTATATCATCCCGGGAAGGCTAATGTAGTAGCCGATGCCCTCAGTCACAAATTTATGGGTAGCTTGTCTCACGTATCGCCAGAGAGAAGAGAAATGGTCCGTGAGGTTCATCGATTGGCTATCCTCGGAGTACGATTGCTAGATTCAGGTGATGCAAGAGTTACTGTTCAAGACATAGCGGTATCATCCTTGGTAATTGAGATAAAAGAGTGTCAATACGAGGATCCTGTTCTAGTTCATTACCGAGATACAGCACCTCAGAAAGAAAAGAAACCCTTTGTGATCATATGTGATGGGGTACTCAGATATCGAGGTTGATTGTGTGTCCCTAGTGTTGCAGGACTCCGTCAGCAGATTATGGGAGAGGCACATTACTCCTGCTATTCTATTCATCCTGGCTCAACAAAGATGTACCATGATCTCAAGGAAGTTTATTGGTGGGATGGTATGAAAAGAGATATAGCACGATTTGTTGCTCAGTGTCCAAATTGTCAACAAGTCAAAATAGAGCACCAGAAGCCTGGAGGTCTATTGCAAGCTATGGAGATTCCGACATGGAAGTGGGAGGTAATTAATATGGACTTTATTACAGGGTTACCCCGTACTCAGCGAAAGTGTGATTCGATATGGGTCATAGTTGATAGGCTTACAAAGTCAGCTCACTTTCTGCTTGTCAGAACTACTTATGCAGTAGAGGATTATGCGAGGCTTTATCTTAAGGAGATTGTACGACTCCATGGTGTTCCTTCAGCCATTATTTCAGATAGGGGAGCATAGTTCACAGCCAGATTCTGGATGTCTTTCCAGCAGGGATTGGGGACTCAGGTGAGTCTTAGCACTGCATTCCACCCGCTTAGAGCTTGTGTGCTTGACTTTCAGGGCAATTGGGAGGATCATTTGCCTCTTATCGAGTTCGCATATAACAACAATTACCATTTCAGTATTCAGATGGCTCCTTATGAGGCCTTATATGGGCGGAGGTGTAGATCGCCCATAGGATGGTTTGATATTGGGGAGAATCAGTTACTAGGCCCAGACTTAATACAGCAAGCAGTTGATAAGGTGAAGGTAATTAGAGAGAGGTTGCTAACAGCCCAGAGCCGACAGAAATCCTATGCGGATAATCGGCGACGTAAGCTAGAGTTCAAGATGGGCGACGGGGTATTCCTTAAAGTTTCACCTATGAAGGGAGTGATGAGGTTTGTCAAGAAGGGTAAGTTGAGCCCTCGATATATTGGGCAATATAAAATCATTCATGTAGTGGGTACAGTGGCATATGAGTTAGAATTGCCTTCTGAGTTAGAATCAGTACATCCAGTATTTCACGTATCAATGCTTTGTAAGTGTATCGGAGATCCTTCAAGAGTTGTACCAGTGAATGATATCCAGGTGACCGAGCAGTTATCATACAAAGAGACTCCAGTGGCTATATTGGACAAACAGGTCCGTCGGTTGCGAACAAACGATGTAGCCTCTGTTAAAGTCTTGTGGAGGAATAAGAATGTTGAAGAAATGACTTGGGAAGCGGAAGAATCGATGAAGATTAAGTACCCGCATTTGTTCGCAGCAGTACAGGAGGTGCAGTCAGAGGCATCACTTTTCTCAGGTATTATTTCATTTCAATTATCGTTATTGGTCATGTGGGGCTATAGTATTGTATGTTATAGTATGTGTCCCTGTGAGGCATTATTTTGGGTTGTTGCGTACAGGGCGGATTCATATAAGTACAGGGGAAACTATGCCAAAATTTCTATAACCCAGGATTGTTCGAACATTCGAGGACGAATGTTCCTAAGGGGGAAAGAATGTTACACCCCTCGTCTTCGTAGTGGTAGAAATTATGATTTCCTAGTTGGGTATGCCATGGGAATTGATACCCAAGCCCGTGTTTTGGAGATAGAAAGTGTCCTACCCCGTGTGCAATGGTGCCAGCAGGAGTTCCTGGTGAACTACGGGGTTAGAAGTTGAACGAATCGAATCGACGGGATCTGAACCGAATTGGAAAAGTCTGCAGACACCAGTCAAGATCGACGGGTCGTCGAACCTGTCGACGGACCGTCGACACATCGACAGGGTTCCGCAGCCCTGCATTCTGCAAGCGCAGGTCGACGAGCACGTCGACGGTCGTCAACCCGTACCACTGAAGTATTTAATTCTCCGAGTATAAATACATGGTCCACGACTTTATGTCTTATTTCTCTCTTTCCCAGATCAAAAAACCCTAATATTTTGCTCTCCCAACATTTATGGCATAGCAGTGAAGATTTGAAAAGACCCAGACCCCGTAAACCCGAGCTTGTGAAGAAGAAGGTTGTTTCTAGGGTTTCTCCAAGAATGGGAAGTTTAGGGAGTTGAAGTTAAGGTTATTCTTGGGATTCTTGACCCCTCAAGGTATGTAAATGATTCCTACCCTTGTATTTGAGTTGCTATCAAGAGCTTTAGTGATTTTAGGTAAAGAAAGGGTATTTGTGGAAGTGATAGATTGATGAAGGGTAAGGTAGTGGCATGAGACTATTTTAGAGAAATGATTAGGGATGGATTTACATGTATTTGGATATATATAGGCGCTATCATTGTAAGCTTATAAAGGAGATGGTCATCTATGATTCGTTAAGCTTTATACGTGCTTGGGAATGATTAGTAAGCAAAGCAAGTAGCCTAATTAAGGCTTATGTTATCTTAATTGTAGATTTACAAGTTCAAGAAGTAGAAGTTGGGCGATTTGATATGCGTCAAGGTATGTTAAGGTTATTGCTTCTTTTTTTGGCATGATCCTATGATATGAACCGATAAACGAGTAAGAGAGTTTCCATATTACTCTATTCTTATAAGTTCTAAGAGAAATACAGTTTTGATGTTCCCGTACCGCGGCTATGGTATTTTTCCCCATATACAGATCTTATGATTTCCTGTCCTAGTAGTACTAGTTTAGTAAGGCCCATGAAGAGGCAAATTGTCATTATATTATTTGAGAATCCTGTTGTTCAGTCTTACTTGTATTATGCATTCACTTTCAGTTCTCAGGGGTATAGTGAAAGGCACACTTGACAGGGGTGAAGGTGTGACCTATGATATTACGTTCTATATGTGAAAGGCGCACTTGACATGGGGTGAAGGTGTGGCCTATGAGTGGTCCATGAGTGGCCTATGATGTTGGAGTATATACATGAGAAAGGCACACTTGACAGGGGGTGAAGGTGTGGCCTATGATGTGACGATGAGGTTTGTACCTACTAGTTGTATATATACGCATGTCCATACTTCCCGACATATAGATTCAGCCAGATGGAGATAGATACTAGTTCATACAGGTTTATGTAGATAGTCATTTCAGCTTATGAGTTTAAATCTTATTTATTATTTCTGTACATATTTATACATGTTGTCGTTATGCCTTACATATTCAGTACATTATCCGTACTGACTCCCCGTTGCTCGAGGGGCTGCGTTCATGCCCGCAGGTACGGGTAGACAAGGAGGTGGTCCGGCTTAGTAGGACCCTTATCCAGCAGCGATCAGTGCACTCCATTTGATCCGGAGTTGCAGTCTATTTTGGTAGGCCATTCTTTTGAGATGTATATAGATGGGTACGACGGGGGCCCTGTCCCGTCCTTTCTACAGCTTTATTCCAGTAGAGGTCTGTAGACAGTTGTATGCAGTAGTCAGACGATGTAGCCTTGTCGGCTTATATTCTTTTGCGTACAGTATATATGACAGCCTTGTTGGCTTGCACTGTTCTTCTGCATGTTATGTTTATATGTATATGAAGATTGTACAGAGTTCAGATGTTTTCCTCTTTATGAGATTAGTTTGTGCCATTTATGGGCTATTGATGTTCAGTATGTTTCAGATACGTGTTTAGGGGTGTTTGGTCGCTAGAGGTCAGACTCCCATCACGGCTCATCGGTTTGGGTCCTGACAGCATCTCCTTCAAAAATATGATTATTTAGGAAGGCAGGTCAGTCCGTCCAGGAAAGCTCCTCAAACAGGATCTCGAGCCTACTTGTCAATTGGTCTTTGAGTTTATGGACAAGGTGCTCATACCAAGAAGTAGAAGGGATGGCAGTGTCACTTTAGAACATTCGATACTCATAGAAGCTTTGTCAACTCTTGAACCGATCAATCTACCAGCAATCATGATCAATCACATGATCAATGCAGTGAGCACCAGTGAAAATGATACCGGTCTTTCTTATGGCTTTCTCCCGACAAAGGTCCTTGGGCATTTTAATGTGAGGACTAGCACAGCCACCCTGGGAGTAGAAATGAATGTGATCTGCATGGCTACTTTGGAAGATTATGATTGTGTGCCTAAAGGATAAGGCTCCACCATCTATGTTCTGACCAAAGTCCTGAAGGCAGCACATGCAGAAATTAAGCAGATGAAAAGTGAGAATGCTCTTCTAAGGGATCAGTTGAAGATCAAAGTGAAAGATCTTAGGAAGCAAATGCTCCAAGATCAGGGCACTTATATTGAGAAAATTGATAATTTTCTTCAAGCCTTGGATCACCCCCAATAATCGCCTCCTAGCATTTTCCTTCAGTCTCTGCTCCCCTCCCTTGTCCTCCCTTAGCTGATGTTGTAACCCCTATGTTCTCTACCTTTCTTATCTGATTGGCATATTAGTAGTTTATTTTGACATATGCTTGTACTGTCTGAGCTACTTCCCATTCTGATGATGCCAAAAGGGGGAAGAATGAATATTGCATATGTAGTGAAAGTGTGGTGACGGGATGAATGTGTCATGAGAAAGAATGTAGTGGATGTGCTGGAAGATATACGATGATTAAGGGGAAAGAACATGTCGAATAACTGTGCTGAAAATTCACAACTGGGGAAGATGTGATGTGCTGAGCAAGGAGGACGAACTGGAAGATTGATATGTGATGACATTGTGTATTATGTCAAATTTTGTCTTCTAGTAGAAATTGGTATTATGTTGATAACTTATTGCAGGTGCCTTGACAATGATGGTCTGCTTCGCAAAGGGAACAAGTGGAAAGCTGGTTCTCCGGGGGAACATCCGTTTATGAGTTTGCCATCATCAAAATGGCGGAAATTGATAGTTCCAAGTGCATTCGTGTTTTGATGATTGTCAAACTATTTCAGAACCAGATAGAGACCTGCTCTCTGTGCACCTTACACTATCGACAGAGACAACTGTACAGTCGAGTCACTTGCTGTACACAAGTACATCAGTTGAGCTGGCCCATGCTTTAGGTCAAAATTGAAAAGTGGTATCTTTTCACTCCACATGTTCCCACTATATATACAACATGATGACAACATATTGAGTAGACTTAACAAACCTAATCCAAATTGTGCAAAATCTGCCGAGGCATGTTTCTCAAGATCTCTCAAGAACAAGTCCATCTACATGCTGAAGAACCTGATCCAGACACAAGATATTGTCTATGTTCTTTAGGTTACTGTAAGTCTTTGTTCACTTGTGCTTAAACTGTAAATCTACTCTTCCCAAAAAAGAAGTTGTTTGTAGGTGTTCTAAAATCTCAAGGTTGCTTCCACAAGCTCTTGAGTGGTACACTAGGCTAGAGTTAGCTTAGTTGTATTAGTTGAATTCTCAAAGGTTGCTTGTTGGAAGAGTGTCTTCACATGAGCCTTAAGTGGTACACTAGGCTAGAGTTAGTCTAGGTGTATTAGTTTCCTTGGCTAGAGTTAGTCAAGTGGAGGTGTTTGCAATTGGTGTGTTGCAAATGTGGAGGGACTATGAGAGTTAGTTCTTAGGTTGCAACTATTATAAGGGTGAGGGATTATGGGAGTTAACTCCTAGTTTGCAATAGGTTGTAATATGAAGCTGCTAGGTTTAGTGGAGTTAAAATCCTACTAGGGTAGGTTGTGGTTTTTAATCCCTTGAGCAAGGAGTTTTCCACGGTAAAATCGTGCCTTCTTTACTTACTGCATTGCATAAGGGATCTGGTACACAACCAGGTTCCTCATATACTATTTGGTGAGCGCACAACCTACATCTATATGGATGTGTTAAATGAGTGTTAACGTGACATTTTAGACATGTTAAGTCCTATCGGGTTGAGTTTGGATGGAAATAGTTGCTATGGAATCAAGACGAATAGTGAGGTGCTTAAGATTCGATAGAATCGACTAAGTTTTCAATATGTTTGCCTTCCGGCATGACTTCGTGAAAATCTGTTAAGTATTTGAGAAAACTTAAAACATGAAAGTTGTAGATCTTTAAAATATCTTTCCAATGGTATATTGTGGAGCTCGAATGGAGCAATGTACAAGAAGTTATGCCCAATTTACCTAACACTGCGTTCAAAAGACATGGGCTGCATTTGAGGGCGCGTGCGATGGCCTTGGATCGTAGGACGATCGTACAAAAACACCCTCTCTGACTAGGACCTGCAGGGGGCGTGCGTGCATATGCGTCGTGGACCCAACGTGAATGGGTTGGGTTTTCGGGTCAAAAGTCAGATTTTCATTTTTCTCTTATATTTAAGCTTGGGATTTAGTTCCCTAACACCCCTACTCATGAAAAATCATCCTAAGGCAAGAGATAAGTCCCAGGCCCCAAGAACCCTCCAAGGTCAGTTCTGTGACGATTCTAGGTTGATTTCAAGTCTTGAATCCCTTTCTAAGTTAAGTAAACTCTTCTAATCAATAAAGTTGTGATTGGAACAACATTATTAAGCAAAGAAACCCTAGAACTCGAATTCAAGAGAATTGAACTTTAAAAAGGTAATACTTCTGCTCTCTAATAATTTATAGTGTGAATTGATGAGTTTTTGGGAGAATAGTAAATGGGTTTGATAAAGAGAATCATATGAACTTTGCTCGGGTTTTGGATTGTTGACTTGAGATTGTTGGAACCATGTGGGTGATGAAAAATGATGTTAGTTATATCTATTTGGGATTGTAGAATCACCTAGAAGCTATAGAGTGTGAATTAGGTGAAGAAAACATCATTAATGAAGGTTGTGGAGCTTTATGCCCACCAAGTGTTTGATAAAATGCTTAGATGACCAAGCATGGATATTATTGCTAATATGGAACCCCTTTGACTTGTATTGCTATAGATTAAAGTTGAAAGGGGTGATGAATGTTGTATTATGCTCAAAGGCCGGAATTAAGATATGTGAGGCTAACTCTCAACGTTTGGGAATGTTAATGATTCTCCCTACGCTGCGTTTCTTTTACAAAGTTACGAATTGCCTCAGAAATATAGTTTAGCTTAGTCTCCTTGAATAATTTCAGAACTTCTATTCCGTAGTTTCGTAGTTTGTTCATGACTTTTATTTTGAACGTTGTGAACCCAGAACGTAATCTAATTAGACTCATGTTTTATACCCACGAGGCTCAGTCTAGAAATAATATGTTTATAAACTAGTTAAAGTTTCAGGTCTCATAATCAGCTCATAAATTCATGTCTCAGCTAGTATAGTAATAGTCAGTACTACATATCAGCACCTCGGTATGCTTCCATATCAGTATGAATTCATGTTCAGTATTCCATATAGTATTTCAGCATGGCTCTTAAAACCATGTTAGTATGCTTTCATGTCTCAAGATAGTGATGCTCAGATTTGCTTACGAATAGTTAATGCTTTAAACTCTATAATCAGTTCATGAACACATGTCTCAGTTTAGTTCTATTCAGTATTCCAGTATTATGTAGTCCAACATGATTCAGTATTTCAGTGTTATGCATTACAGTATGACTTTCAGCTCCTTGATATTCCATCAGTCTCAGCCATGAAAACTCAGTATGTTTACACTCCATAATCAGTTCAAAAATACATGTCTCAGTTCAGTGCTGACCAGTAGTTCAGCATCATGTATTACGGTATGATTCTCAGTTCCTGATTTTTAAATTCTTGAATGTTGAACACTTGTATTTGAGCCTGAGGCCGTAGTTTATGCATTTTTGGGCCTGAGGCTGTATTTATGTATATATATACTTGGGCCCAAGACCGTAGTTTGTGCAGTTATATATTAGGCCTGAGGCCATAGCTTATTTACTCAGATAAACAGGTGGTTTCTCATTCAGAACAGGGAGTACTTATGTTCAGCTTCAGTTACAGTTTTAGTTTTAGCAGTTATTACAAGTTTATTGACTTGGGCTATCCTTTACCCGAGCACCCTACTAACACTTCTTTCATTCAGTTGCTTTACATACCAGTGCAATTCAAATGTACTAACGTCCCTTTCGCCCGGGGCCTGCATCTCACGATGCACGTAACGGTTTACAGGTTGACAATTCAAAGCGTTAGGGTTCTCGTACCAGTTATGTGGTAAGTCTTAGTTCTTTTGGGGCATTATTATTACTTTACAGTCTTTCAGTATTTACAGACAGTTAGTGTTTTCAGTACTTCATTAGAGGCTTCACAGACTAGAGTAATAGTTAGACATAGTTGCAGGCTTTTCATGTTAAGCCATGTTGGCTACAGTTATGCCTCAGACTTAGATTAGTGTTTCCACACATTGAATATGTGTCATTCAGATTTTCAGTATATCAGCATGTGTTAGTTTATTTTCCGCATTCAGTATGTTATTGTCACGACCCGGCTAGGGGCCGCGACGAGCACCCGGTGTTACCCCACCCGAGCACCCCCTTATCGTACATAACATAACATCTAGGTGAGCCATAAGTCAGTTCGTGCTTTCCTTATCGTTAATCATATTGATCCCATTAGACGACCATCATCATTTAACATATCATAGTCACCTATGCCACATCATAAGTACAAGGCCGACGTGGATAACAAAAGATATACATAACATGGGCCGACATGGCCGAACATCTCTACCCACATACACATGACTACGAGCCTCTAAGAGTATGACATATCGTATGAGCGGGACAGGACCTCGCTATGCCCATAATTATATACACAAAAGAATAAGTACCCAAAAGCTACGGCTCCGAAAGAAATGGAGCTCTGCTATGCAATCTCTGAACAAACAGCTATGGATCAAGTCTGTCTCCCTGTGCACCTGCGGGCATGACGCAGCGTCCACAAACAAAAGGGACGTCAGTACGAAGAATGTACTGAGTATGTAAAGCATGATCAACATCAATATAGAAGCATAATAGATATCATATGAAATAGCATAGGAGGGGAGACAGTAATATCATCATCATAGTACTTACCTGCCTTTCGTAGGACTTTCCATTTTTCATACGTATTAGTACACCTGCGTCATCATCCGTATCCCATAATAGTACTCGTACCATACTTGTGCTCATATTCGTATACATGTCCTTATTCGTATTCTTATACATAGTCTTTTCACATTCATATTCATATTATATACATAGCCATACACTTATATACATACATAGCATGCCCGACCATAAGGGTCGGTGTTTCATACGTACTTAGCCAACCAAGGCTCAATGTTATTTCTACCTGGCCCTACCAAGGCTTCAGGGTTATCCGTACCATCTGCAGACGTGCGTGCGCGTTTCGTAATCATATACATACTTCATACATATTCATATACATATATTCTACCCGGCGTTATAAGCTCGGGGTTCATTATAGCCCTTCATAGGCACACATAAGTATAATAGCCCGTAGGCACGTTTTGCATCATTTTTGATATTATTATCATTACTATCCTCATCGTTATCGTTACATCTACATTGTGGACTTACTCGTCATACGAGGAACATAGTATAATCATAGTACATATCAAGGGTCGTGAGCTTATGGGCTCGGAATGTCAGCCATGTGAAGACAACATACTCATATAGAGGAATTAGGAATTTGGCCAAGAACCATGCCTTATGAAAGAAGGGTTAGCCTTACATACCTTTCCGTCGAACTATTCTACACTTGCACGTTCCCTTCCAATGCTAGTGTTTATACCTTCATTAATATCATAACAATGGCCATTAGTCATTCACATTATCCACATTATCTAGGTTCCTCAATTTGCCTCTAATTCACCCACATTCATGGTCATAACACCCATCTTCGTCCATTCGTCTAAAGTGTTTAGTTCATGATCTTAATACCATTTATAACACATTCATATCACAACACAACAACATTCATAACTGAATTCAAACTATTTCTCAAAATGTCACTATTCATCATTCATGACCTAGTTGACCACATTTTCTACAATCCATGTATTTTAATTCTCCAATACCTTAAACATCTTGTAAAAATCATGAATCTTACCTTAGAAGTTGTAGGAACAAGCTTTGGTTGATAATACTCTTCTTTGAGCAAAACCCTAGTTTTTCTCCATTTGGATTTCTTGACTTGGATGATCCTTGATGAGTCCCTTATCCTTGATTCACTTGTCTTAATGTTATTGATGGCTTATAATCCTTGAAAACTCATATAATAAATGTAGAGAGAATTTTTAGAGAGAAGTGGTGTAATGTTGTAATGAAATAAAATAAGTCTTGATCCTCATATTTAATGAATTGGAAAATCTGTGCTGGGTGAACAGTGGTCGTCCATGGAGGTTTACGGACCGTATTCCACTATACGGCTCGTCCTCCATGGGCGTATTTAGCCATTTCCAGAACCAGAAGCTGGGCTGCCTTCATGGTGGTTTACGACCATGGTTTACGGGCCGTAAATCACTTTACGGTCCGTCCACCAGGTCGTATTTAACCATTTCCTCGGCTGGCAGAAAGTTGAAGTTTGGCATGCCAGTTTACGACCTGGCAGTTTACGGACCGTATACCAGTTTACGGTCCGTATCTGCACTTTATGACCACTGGCAGAAAGCTGAAGCTTTTGCACGGCAGTTTACGACTGCCAGTTTACGGACCGTATTGCACTTTACGGTCCGTATTTTGCAATATACGACCACTGGGCAGTTTTGCCAACTTTCAATTTTTCTTATTTCTCGACTTTTCATTCTAATCATCCACATCCCTTTACATACATTTCCCATGAAACATTATACACTTGCACCCCTCGCACACATCATTAGTTCATTTACTTGCGTACCAACGAGAAATTTTCCGAGGTGTAACATTCTACCCCCCTTAGGAACATTCGTCCTCGAATGTTAAAGGCTTGGGGAATTCTATAAAAATTTCGCCAGAGTTTCCTCTGTAATGTTTGCACTACCACCCTGCCACAACAACCCACAATAACAATGCCTCACAGGGCAATAATACAACAACACTAGAAATTTGGCCACACACGACCTGAATGTATAAAAGGGAAAACATGCATACCTTATGATATTGACGTCTCATCTTGGACTTCTTCCAAGGGCTGAAATAAATGTGGGTATTTGGATCGCATATTCTCTTCCGCTTCCCATGTCATTTCCTCTCGATTGTTATTTCTCCACAGAACTTTAATTGAGGCCACTTCTTTGTTTCTAAGCCTCCGTACTTGCCTATCTAATATGGCAATGGGTATTTCATCATAAGTTAACTTTTCTGTCACTTGAATATCATTCACTGGGACGATCCTCGTAGGATCTCCAACACACTTCCGAAGCATCGAGACATGAAATACTGGATTGACTGACTCCAAATCTGGAGGTAGATCTAGCTCATAGGCCACTTTGCCTATTTTGCGCACAATTTCGTATGGCCCAATATACCGGGGACTGAGCTTCCCCTTTTTGCCAAATCTCATCACGCCCTTCATCGGCGACACTTTCAAGAATACCCAATCTTTCACTTCGAACTCTAAGTCTCTTCGACGATTATCCGCATAGGACTTCTGACGACTTTGAGCCGCTAGCAACCGATCTTGTATGAGCTTAACTTTCTCTATTGCTTGCTGGACCAAGTCTGGCCCTATCAACTTAGCTTCTCCGGTTTCAAACCACCCAATTGGGGATCTACACTTTCGCCCATATAGAGCCTCATACGGCGCCATTTGGATGCTAAAATGATAACTGTTATTGTAAGCAAACTCAATGAGTGGCAAATGGTCATCCCAATTTCCTCCAAAATCTATCATACATGCCCGTAACATATCTTCAAGAGTCTGAATAGTACGTTCAGCTTGCCCATCGGTCTGGGGGTGAAATGCCGTGCTTAGGCGCACTTGGGTCCCTAAACCTTCTTGGAAAGACCCTCAAAACTTGGCTGTAAACTGAGTTCCTCTATCGGAGATAATAGATACCGGAACGCCATGGAGTCTCACTATCTCTTTAAGATAAAGCTTGGCATAATCTTCTGCCATATAGGTCGTTCTGACCGGTAAGAAATGCGATGACTTTGTGAGTCTATCCACGATCACCCATATAGAATCATATTTACGCCGAGAACGGGGTAACTGTTATGTCCCGCGTTTTCGCATAATTGGAAATCGAGAAATAATTACGACTTGGGTGTTAGAAGGACATAATTTAATTTTAGTGGATATGACCATGTTGGTTGTGGAATCTTTAATGCTAAGACATCGGGGAAGGCCGAGGATAAATTTGGAATTTCGGAAATTAGTTTCGGAAATTACAAAACGAGGCGTTTCATGAATTGGGCCAAGAAAATGTAACATAAAAAGAGGCCCAATAAATTGAAGGGTGGCCGGCCTTGGGTAGGCCCAAACCCATTATGTGGAGGTCATGTGCATAGCACATGACCCTTAAGAGGATATATATCACTTATACTTGGTAATTTTCAAGAAAAGAGAACAAAATCAAGAACACCAACAACAAGAGGGCTTCGGCCGAACCAAAAAGAAAAGAGAAAGAAAAATTTCCAAGCCTTGTTTGTGATCCAAAAATCCTAATCTCTTCATAGTTGTGAAGTACTCAAGGCCCTCTTCAACGGGGTATAATTAGTTTGGCACAAGTACTACGTTTGCGACAAGTCGGAAAGTTAAGAAAAGGTAAGAATTTTGCCCCTCTAATGTTATAGAATTGATATGAATGTGTTAAGGATTGGAAATAGACGAGAATCCCGTAACGTGGATGTTAGTAAAAAGTCGTGGGTGTGTGTGTAGAGTGTGGGTTGGCCGTGAGCCATAGGGAGGAGGAAATGGTGTTAATTTACCTTGTTTGGTTGGTGTAATGTGTTGTTGTGATCCTTATGTTGTAATTGATCGATTGATGAAGGAAATTGACGTTGAAAAGTGATTTTGGATATTATCGGAAAGCGTATACCTTCGGTATCACTATGTATATCATTGTATATTTTGGGTGCTAGAGACTTTAGGTGTGAATTTATAATGATGTTAATGAATTCGGAATGAAACGACGTGAGTTAGAATGTTCGTCGTGGATTTTTGATGTTTTAAAGAATTCTGGAAAATAATGGATTTTGGTGTAATTTCGTGTATGGCTTGGATTGTAGTTAGGATGTGATTGTACAAGTTTGAATGTAGAAATGAATACAATTATGTAGATTTAGAAATTGAGTTTTGAAAGTTGGAATGAAAGTTGCCAACTTAGATAACAAAGTAGATCTTTGAAGCTAGAATGGTTTGATTGTTGTTTGTGTTGTTTGTTGACGTGTGGGCTGTTGTGGTGGATGTATTTTGAGTCGAGCTAAGCCTCGGGGATGTTAGATTTATAGGGGAAATGCTGCCGAAATTTCGGTAGGCAAAAATTGAAGTTAAAGGCATTTTTAAGCCTAAGAATCTCAATTGGTAACTTTGACCATTTGCAGATTTTTGACGAAACGGGACTGGACTTTCGGGAGAGCATACGACGTCTGTAAGGTATGTAAAGCTTCCCACTCCTTCATTTGGCATATCTTAGTGTGTTAGACGAATATGAGAACTTCCGGAGCATTTCTGCTCCTCGAAACCCGATCCACAGAAAAGTTACTATTCATTCAATTCGATTGAAGCCTAAGGGCTCTATTTTGGCTAGAATGCCACCACTCGTTCGAAACCTATCGAAATGTGGTCGGGTAACCTAGAAATGACCATGTATGACCTTTGGCATATAAATGTTCGTAAAAATAAGTTCGCCACCTCACTTTGACTCGAGGTGGGCCCGCTACCCTGAAACGCCCTATTTGTCTTATTGGGCTATCTTTGTGAATAAAGTTGGATACGATACTTTCGATTTTGAAACTCCCTCCTATGAGATATATTTTGAATATTATGATACGCTAAGTTACGTTTTGAGCTATACGTACTATTTGGAAATGTTTTGTGAAATGAAACCTTATATCGACTAAGTATTCGACTATTTTGTATTATGAAATGACTTATGGGATTACTCTGCTTTGACGGACTATTTTGAAGTATGATTTGCATTTGTTTGCTCATGACTCCGCTCGTGCCTTATTATGACTTTGTTCACCGGTTCCCGGGCCGGTTTTGATTCGTGCGCCTTATGATAATTCGGCCGTATGCTGTGTTACGGTTCCCGAGGCTTCGCCATAGGGCCGGGTTCCGTTTGGAGTTATGCTGTGATATGGCTCGTGATGCGATACGCTCACCTATGATTATGCTTGTGTTCGGGGATGTACGGAGATTTGAAACCTTCTGGTGTTATGCTGTGTGTGGCGCCAGCGTCGGAGTGGCGACCACGTTCCTAAGCGTTTGCATGATTTCATTGCATTATGTATACGTATATGATTTCGATATAGACTTTGACCTACCCATTTGTACTCCACTTTGACATTTGATTTGCTATCGGTTTTGATCTATATTTCTGTACTCCGTGCTTTACATACTCAGTACATATTTCGTACTGACCCCCTTTCTTCGGGGGCTGCGTTTTATGCCCGCAGGTGCAGATATCGGTGATCCTCCGCAGTAGGCTTCACTTCTTGCTATTCCGGAGTACTCCTATTTGATCCGGAGTCCACTTTTGGTACAGACTCTTTTTGCTTTGTATATATTCGGTATATTTGACTATTTGGGTACGGCGGGGCCCTGTCTCGCCATATGTCTTTGTTTTGAGTTCGTAGAGGCCTGTAGTCATATATGTGGGGCGAGGGTCCTATGTATGTTTGTCTGATTTCGTTTTCTGGTCTTAAGGCGGTCTGTTTGTTATGCTGGCCCCAAATGGCCCTTATGCTTATGTTTGCACTTTTGGCCGGCGATGTCTACTCCGCCGCTTCGTTTGTATTTGATATGATATTTTGATTTGGCACGACCGCTTAAGACATATTTGATATAAATTATGTTCGATATGATTTCGAAAAATTATGAAATAAGTTTGGATTTGAAAACGAATGTGTGATTCGGTCTGGGTACCCAGGTAGGGTGCCAGTCGCGGCCCACGGGGCTGGGTCGTGACAGTAACCATGTAATGAAATCCATATTAATCACTTCCCACTTCCAAGTTGGGATTTCTATAGCTTGCAATAAGCCACCCGGCTTTTGGGGTTCTATCTTCACTTGTTGGCAATTAGGACACTGAGCTACGAATTCCGCTACGTCTTTCTTCATCCCATTCCACCAATATAGTCTTAAGATCATGATACATTTTCGTCGCTCCGGGGTGAACGGAGTAACGGGAACAATGAGCTTCTCTCAAAATCTGATGGCGTAGACCTACCACATCGGGAACACATAACCTGCCTCGACATCGGAGAACTCCGTCTTCCGAAATGTCAAATGATGAATCCTCCTTCTGAGGGAGTGTATCTCTGTACTGCATAAGCATGGGATCCTCATATTGTCGCTCTTTTACTTCAGCTACTAACGATGAAACTGCTGAATTCTGAATAGTAGCTCCGCTGCTACCTGAGTCCACCACTCGGACTCCTAGGCTAGCTAGCTGCTGAAGATCACAGACCATCTCTTTATTTTCTGGTCGTACATCACTTAGACTTCCCATCGACCTACGGCTAAGAGCATCAGCCACAACATTTGCCTTTCCGGGGTGGTACAGGATTTCGACATCATAGTCTTTTAGCAACTCTAGCCATCGTCGTTGCCGCAAATTCAACTCTTTCTGCTTGAAGATGTACTGGAGACTCTTATGATCTGTATAAATATCCACGTGGACACCATATAATTAATGTCTCCATATTTTTAAAGCATGGACCACCGCGGCCAATTCTAAGTCATGGGTAGGATAATTCTGCTCATGTTTCCGTAATTGTCTAGAAGCATACGCAATCACCTTACCATTTTGCATCAATACACAGCCTAGCCCGACGCCTGAAGCATCACAATAAATAACATATCCTTCCAATCCCTCTGGAAGTGTCAAGACTGGGGCTGAAGTCAGTCGGTCCTTCAACTCTTGGAAACTACGCTCGCAAGCATCTGTCCATTGAAACTTAGCTGACTTCTGAGTCAACTTGGTAAGCGGTGCAGAAATAGAAGAGAAATCCTCAACAAATCTTATGTAATAACCTGCTAAGCCCAAAAAGCTACGAACCTCCGTAGGGGTCGTGGGCCTTGGTCAAGTCTTCACCACCTCAATCTTTTGGCTATCCACTCGAATACCATCAGCTGTAACAATGTGGCCAAGAAATGCCAGTGAGTTCAACCAAAACTCGCATTTGGAAAACTTCGCGAATAACTCTCGAGCTCGAAGAACTCCAAGGACAATTCGCAAATGATCCACATGTTCTGCCTTGGATCTAGAATACACTAGGATGTCATCGATGAATACAATCACAAATCGATTCAGAAAAGGCCTGAATACATTGTTCATTAAGTCCATAAACACTACCGGTGCATTAGTTAGCCCAAACGACATCACTCGGAACTCAAAATGACCGTATCTTGTTCTGAAAGCTGTCTTAGGGATATCTTTCTCCCTAACTCTTACTTGGTGGTACCCGGACCTCAAATCAATCTTTGAAAACCATTTGGCACCTTGCAATTGATCAAATAAATCATCAATCCTCAGGAGGGGATACTTGTTCTTAATCGTCACTTTATTCAATTGCCGATAATCAATGCACATTCTCAAGGAGCCATCCTTCTTCCGGACGAACAATACGAGTGCTCCCCACGGGGATGAACTAGGCCAAATGAAGCCGTTTTCAAGCAAGTCTTTTAATTGCTCCTTCAACTCTTTCAACTATGCGGGTGTCATCCTATAGGGAGAAATAGATATGGGATTAGTATCTGGCAACACATCAATCGCAAAATCAATCTCCCGCTCGGGAGGAAGGCCTGGAAGCTCTTTCGGGAACACATCCGGAAATTCATTCACTACCGGAACTGACTGAAGAGTCGGGGACTCCGCTTCTACATCTTGAACTCGCACTAGGTGATAAATGCACCCTTTCGTGATCATCTTCCTTGCCTTTAGATAGGAAATAAACCTACCTTTTGGTGATGCCGAATTTCCTTTCCATTCTAAGACTGGTTCTCCCGGAAACTGGAAGCGAACCATTTTCATTCTACAATCAACATTGGCATAACAAGAAGCCAACAAATCCATGCCCACAATGACATCAAAATCTACCATCTCTAGCTCATGCAAATCAATCACGGTACGACGATCACAAATCACAATCACACAATTCCTATATACTCTGTCTAGCTATTACCGAGTCACCCACGGGTGTAGACACCTCAAAAGGTTTGATAGACTCCGGCTCAATTATAAATCGACCCGCAATATATTGAGTAACATATGATAATGTGGAGCCCGGATCAATCAAAGCATATACATCATGAGAGAAGACCGATAATATACCTGTGACCACATCAGGAGAAGACTCAAGATCTTGGCGTCCAGCCAAAGCATAAATACGGTGCTGAGGACCGGTAGTACTGGGAGCTCTGCCTCTACCTCTACCATGGCCGACTGGCGCATGTGAACCTAGCCCCGTAGGGCGTACAGATGCCGAAGATCCGGCTACCGACCCTGATGGCTGGGTCCTACCTCTACCATGTACTGAGGGGAAATCACGCATAATATGGCCTGGCTGACCACATGAATAGCAAGCGTCTGAACCTGATCGGCACTGACCCCAATGCAACTTTCCACACTGAGAACATCGTGGTACGGGTGGCCTTGGCTGGCCTGAATCACCTCTGAACTAAGACCCCGAATAACCCTGACTCGGCTCGGAACGAGTAAATCTGTCAAATCTCTGCCCCATGAACTGTGTAGGTGTACTGGTCATAGAATAGCCTGAATGGCTGGGAAACTGCTGTCTGTGTCCGCCCCTGGACTCGCTCCTCGAACCCGAAGGTCTGGCCCTCTTGTTATGGCCCCTATCCTGCTCACGTTCATTTCTCCGCTGCTGTAGGTGTTCCTCTAATTCCTGAGCATGTGCCTGAATGCGTGCAATATCCATGCCATCCTGAAGGGACGCAGTCAAGCATTTATCCATCAAGTGTGGCCCTAGGCCTTTCACAAACTGGTGCACCCGATGGCCCATATCCGCTACCATGGCCGAAGCATACCTAGCCAAGGAATTGAAGTGGAGACTATACTCTGTAGCACTCATGTTACCTTGCCTCAAATTCAAAAATTTATCGGCCCTAGCTCGCCGAACTTCTGGAGGCATGTAGTGACGGAGAAAAGCATCGACAAACTCTTGTCATACCGGCGGAGGTGCATTGGCTCCCCGTGAAGCCATCCATACTGTATACCACTGGATCGAGATATCTCTCAATCTATAGGACGCTAGCTCTACCGACTCAGTGTCTGAAGCATGTATCAATTGGAGTCCGTAGCATACCATCAATAAAGTCCTGGGAATCCTCCTCCAGTTTCGACCTAAAGAATTCCGGGGGTTTCAAAGCAATGAAGTCACGGGCCCTTGCACTAACAGCCCTGTCACCTTGCCCTGCTCTTGGCCTCTGAGTCTGGGCCGCAACCAACTGAGTCAACAAATTAATGGCCTCTCTCACGTCTTGGCCCGAAGCATTCGGTGGAGGAGCTGGAGCTGGGGCTGAGGCTCCCACGTGCTCCTCAGTAATAGGCACTGTCTGGGAGGACTGAGATGGAGCCGCACTCTGGGACTCATCTTCCTCTACTACCGGTGGCGGTGCTCTTTCAGCCCGTTTTGCTGCCACCGTCTTGCCCTTTTGGGCTGCTGTAGCCTTTTTCTTTTTAGGCATCTCTTAAATACACAACACACAATTTAGGAACAAGAATTTCTTACATCATAGCTCTATCGCACGATTCTTATGAAGAATGAAGGTCATATATTCCTAAAATGTCCGCAGCTTCTCGTTTATAAGTGTGGCGCGCAACACACCCATAACCAAGACTCTACTAGACACGGCTCGTAGACACATCCTAGGACTGAACTGCTCTGATACCACTTTTGTCACGACCCGGCTAGGGGCCGCGACGAGCACCCGGTGCTACCCCACCCGAGCACCCCCTTATCGTACATAACATAACATCTAGGTGAGCCATAAGTCAGTTCGTGCTTTTCTTATCGTTAATCATATTGATCCCATTAGACGACCATCATCATTTAACATATCATAGGCACCTATGCCACATCATAAGTACAAGGCCGACGTGGCTAACAAAAGATATACATAACATGGGCCGACATGGCCGAACATCTCTACCCACATACACATGACTACGAGCCTCTAAGAGTATGACATATCGTATGAGCGGGACAGGACCCCGCTATGCCCATAATTATATACACAAAGAATAAGTACCCAAAAGCTACGGCTCCGAAAGAAATGGAGCTCTGCTATGCAATCTCTGAACAAGCAGCTATGGATCAAGTCTGTCTCCCTGTGCACCTGCGGGCATGACGCAGCGTCCACAAACAAAAGGGACGTCAGTACGAAGAATGTACTGAGTATGTAAAGCATGATCAACATCAATATAGAAGCATAATAGATATCATATGAAATAGCATAGGAGGGGAGACAGTAATATCATTATCATAGTACTTACCTGCCTTTCGTAGGACTTTCCATTTTTCATACGTATTAGTACACCTGCGTCATCATCCGTATCCCATAATAGTACTCGTACCATACTTGTGCTCATATTCGTATACATGTCCTTATTCGTATTCTTATACATAGTCTTTTCACATTCATATTCATATTATATACATAGCCATACACTTATATACATACATAGCGTGCCCGACCATAAGGGTCGGTGTTTCATACGTACTTTGCCAACCAAGGCTCAATGTTATTTCTACCTGGCCCTACCAAGGCTTCAGGGTTATCCGTACCATCTGCAGACGTGCGCGCGCCTTTCGTAATCGTATACATACTTCATACATATTCATATACATATATTCTACCCGGCGTTATAAGCTCGGGGTTCATTATAGCCCTTCATAGGCAAACATAAGTATAATAGCCCGTAGACACCTTTTGCATCGTTTTTGATATTATTATCATTACTATCCTCATCGTTATCGTTACATCTACATTATGGACTTACTCGTCATACGAGGAACATAGTATAATCATAGTACATATCAAGGGTCGTGAGCTTATGAGCTCGGAATGTCAACCATGTGAAGACAACATACTCATATAGAGGAATTAGGAATTTGGCCAAGAACCATGCCTTATGAAAGAAGGGTTAGCCTTACATACCTATCCGTCGAACTATTCTACACTTGCACGTTCCCTTCCAATGCTAGCGTTTATACCTTCATTAATATCATAACAATGGACATTAGTCATTCACATTATCCACATTATCTAGGTTCCTCAATTTGCCTCTAATTCACCCACATTCATGGTCATAACACCCATCTTCGTCCATTCGTCTAAAGTGTTTAGTTCATGATCTTAATACCATTTATAACACATTCATATCACAACACAACAACATTCATAACTCAATTCAAACTATTTCTCAAAACGTCACTATTCATCATTCATGACCTAGTTGACCACATTTTCTACAATCCATGTATTTTAATTCTCCAATACCTTAAACATCTTGTAAAAATCATGAATCTTACCTTAGAAGTTGTAGGAACAAGATTTGGTTGATAATACTCTTCTTTGAGCAAAACCCTAGTTTTTCTCCATTTGGATTTCTTGACTTGGATGATCCTTGATGATTCCCTTATCCTTGATTTACTTGTATTAATGTTATTGATGGCTTATAATCCTTGAAAACTCATATAATAAATGTAGAGAGAAGTTTTAGAGAGAAGTGGTGTAATGTTGTAATGAAATAAAATAAGTCTTGATCCTCATATTTAATGAATTGGAAAATCTGTGCTGGGTGAACAGTGGTCGTCCATGGAGGTTTACGGACCGTATTCCACTATACGGCTCGTCCTCCATGGGCGTATTTAGCCATTTCCAGAACCAGAAGCTGGGCTGCCTTCATGGTGGTTTACGACCATGGTTTACGGGCCGTAAATCACTTTACGGTCCGTCCACCAGGTCGTATTTAACCATTTCCTCGCCTGGCAAAAAGTTGAAGTTTGGCATGCCAGTTTACGACCTGGCAGTTTACGGACCGTATACCAGTTTACGGTCCGTATCTGCACTTTACGACCACTGGCAGAAAGCTGAAGCTTTTGCACGGCAGTTTACGACTGCCAGTTTATGGACCGTATTGCACTTTACGGTCCGTATTTTGCAATATACGACCACTGGCCAGTTTTGCCAACTTTCAATTTTTCTCATTTCTCGACTTTTCATTCTAATCATCCACATCCCTTTACATACATTTCCCATGAAACATTATACACTTGCACCCCTCACACACATCATTAGTTCATTTACTTGCGTACCAACGGGAAATTTTCCGAGGTGTAACAGTTCTGATACCACATATTGATTCAGTCGGCCATTTGGTTCGCTTGGTCAGATGTAGTCAGACACCGGGTGCCGTGTTATATCCAGGCCCAGGTTCAGGGTGTGACAGGATTTGTCCCTCAAATGACACCATTTTGGTCAAAATCTCATGATATTCGAGTCATTTGCCAATTTTTTTTTATCAAAATGGTGTCCTTTGATGGACAAATCCAATAAATGGGTTTGTCATAATTTTGTTAACCAAAATGGTGAAAACGCACCCCTGGTGGAGCACTTTCAGTGTGCGGTTTTCACCTCTAAAAACAGATAGTCCGTTAAAAGTATTTATACTGACGGTGCTTTGAAAACTATGAGCCTTTTTCAGTGGATATTTCAAACTTTGGAGAAAGGCTCATTATTATAAAGCACTTTCAGTGTAAATTTGAAAAATCGGAGAATCTGAATTTTTTTTTTTTTGCAATGATAGGACATAATAACATGGCAGCCTTTTCAAACCTAAATGCTCATAGTGTGCAAGACAGACACCTTCAGTGAACTTCGAAAATGCCCTTATGCTAGTGAGCCTTCTCAATAAATGATGGTATATCTTTCTCTTCCCCACCACTTTTTTGAGGCACCCTACCCCTCCCCCACCCCCCTTTTCCCCATTTCTGTCAAGAAAGCTCTCCCTAAACAAAAAAAAAAAAAACTTTCAAACATTATTTGGAAGGTGGAGATCAATTCTATCCAAATAATTTGTGCATTAATCAACCATTTAAATCAGAAAGCACATCTTCAAAAGGTAACCTTTTGCTTTTTATTTTACTTTTTTGTACTTTATTACTTTTCTAATTTGTGTATTAGTTTTTTACCACATTTATTTACTCATTGTTGTGTTTATTTGTATTATATTGCTGATTTTGTCTTAATAGTTTTAATATTATTAACCATTATGCTCATTTGTTATCCCTCCATTTGCTTTCAATAACCATTTCCACCATGCCATCTCTTCCAGATTGATTTCCACCTTTCTTTCCCACTCCATTGCCTCATAAATGAACTCGAACTCGGTGGTGGTTAATTGCCTCAACACATATTCACTGGTTATTTTAAGTGTTTATCTCTTATGTGTTGCACTAATTTAAAACTAACCACTCAAAGAGGAGAAAAATTAATTAGAAGAATAACGAAACCAGAACAACTAAAAGCAACCCTTCCAATTTGGTCTAGTATTTGCTACTTTGCTTTGGGTGATCGTTTTTTTTTTTCCGTTGGGTTTGCTTTGCTATAATTGTCCTTATTTCTTATTGCGTAACTATTTTCACATTTCATTAAGAAGAGAAAAAAGATATAGATATTGTTTATTGTTTGCTAGTTTTTCAACTTTACAAGTCTCAAAACATGTAATAGTATATTTTTTTCCATTCAACACAAAATAGTGCGGCAGAGTAGAACAATGAAAGGCTGGTATGTATCTTAATTTTTGTAAACTACTAAAAATTGAATCTTAATTTTCAAAAACCAAAATAACCCAAAAAAACCCGATGAAAACCGAAGCGATAAAAGACTGATTTAATTGGTTAGGTTTTGTTTAATACTTTATTTGTCACGACCCAAACTAGCTAAGTCACGCGGGCACCTACCTTTCCCACCTCGGTAGGTGAACCCTTATTCCAACAATTTCAAATACGTGAAACAACAAGTAAATCAGGTAAGTCTGACATAATAATGGATAGAATATGCGGAAGTACATCAGACCACCCCAAAAATCTGTCTAATCATACAAGAGCAACTAGCTAACATCTACGAGTCTGGAAATCTCAATAAACATCAAAAGTCTGAATATGTCTCGGAATATCAAATAAGACATAAAATAAGGAAAGAATATCTAAGGCGGCAGACGTCCTCGTGCTCACCCTGTAGACTCTCAACAGCAACTCTCGCACCGCAATCAACCACGAGAATCAGAGGTCGACCCTACCTGGAACTCTGCATTCACAAAAGAATGCAACAAGCGCAGGTCAGTACAAATAACAAGTACTGGTAGGTATTATAGGCGACTAAGTTTAGCTAACACATATCAAGTCAATAAAGTAAGATAAACATGTAATCAATCAAGTTATAAATCAAACACAAGCCAGAAATCAAATAAACATGTAATCAATCAAGTTATAAATCAAATACAAGCCAGAAATCAAGTACACGTCATCTCCTAGGTTATAGCATCTAAACCCAATTGCGTCAAGTCTCAAATACTCAGTTTGAATCCGTATATCACAAGTACATCACAAGAATATCACCACAACAGCCAACTGTAATGCAATGCAATAATGTATGAAATGTGTATGCAATGCAATGTTGTTGTAACATGTACTCCAGACGGAAATATCAACGTCTCGGTAGCACAACCCATGGGGGACCCGCAAAGTCCATGTACCTCACGGCTCTGGCACAAACCTCGGCAACTACTACCTCAAGATTCCGACAAAAACCTCGACAATCGCTACGCACAACCTCGATTCCGGGACAACCATCAGATATTGGTCCTCATGTCACTCTCATCCAATTGAGCCCAACTCATCATAGTGTTTCCTCAAGTATCATCAGTGTGTCAATAGTATATCATGAAGGATGAGAATGCGTGCAATGTATGAGTTCAATATCAATAATCAGATCAATATCACAAGTTCCAAATAAGGGTACGCCAACAATATTATGAAAAGGATACACAAGCCATATAGAACACTATCCTCGTATCAAACGTCAACAAGTAAGATACTATAATATCATGAAAAGGCTACACAAGCCATATAGAACACTATCCTCGTATCAAACGTCAACAAGTAAAATACTACAATATCATGAAAAGGCTACACAAGCCATATAGAACACTATCCTCGTATCAAACATCAACAAGTAAGATACCACAATATCATGAACAAGATATATCAATAGTCTCCAATATCTACTATCTCCACGTGGCATCAAGCCAAAAACAATAGAAAAAGATAAGGCACAACACAACGGGGTGGCTAACCCCAATCACACAACAGGACCCAACCTAAGACAATATCCAACCCAACTTCATACCCGAAGATTTACATGCTTTCTCCAATAATATCGTCTAAATATATGCTTAGCTAAACGAAGTCTCACCATAGGGTAAGCCATAACCTACCTGGAAGGCTGAATAGTAATATCACCAACAATCATACCTTAGCCATTCCTTTTGTTTGAGCCTAGAGATCAAGAAAGTCTAAGCATATTCGAATCATGGAATTAGAATCAAGAAGAATCATCAAACAAACCCTACTTCTATTCAAGACCCAAATCCCCAACCTATGGAATAGGGTTTATGAACTATAAGGGTGAAATTAGGAATCTAAAGGTCCCAACATGAAATTAAACCTCTAGGTGATCAATTCCCATCAATAGCAATCTAGAATAATCAACATTTCACTCAATTTCGAATTCTAGGCAAAACCCCCAAATTCGGGTATAAACCCTAATTTTGAATTCCAAAATTAGCCTCTAATTAGGAAGAACTTATGAAATAAAGGATTCTAATCGTCAATTCAATGCTTAAAGAAGCTAACCCAACCAACAAATCATGATTTAGAAGTCTAGAAAGAATATTCATTAAACCCCTTCGTAATCTTCAATCATTTAATGAACTATCAAGATAAACGGATTTTAAGATGATTAGGGATAATGGAATTGCAAAGGGATTAAAATGACTTACCACTAAGAATCTTCTCCCAGAATACCCTAGATTCGCTCCCAATAGCTCAGATTTTGGAATAGTAATAAATGAGAGACTAAGGGCTTTTAATACACAATTAATGCAATAACAGGCCCGATACCGTTACGGCGACAACAGGACCGTAGCAGCGATCCTGCCCCGACGGCCTCTCAGACCGCCGAGACGGTCGGGCCAAAAATACACTTGGTCGCCCCAGCGGCCCATCCCACCGCTGGGACGGTAAGGGTGCCGCCATGGCGGACACCAGCACTAGAATTCCCCAAAATAAACACAATATCAATCCGAAATCCCGACTAATACCGAGGACATCTGCTCACAAACCACATACACAGACACATATAAAAACACGCTACGAATGCACTCGGGCCTCGGAATTCCAAACAGAGGTCTCGTTGACTGAGTCAACCCCCGATACCTCAATGCCAACTTCCCAACCCTAGTCTCAAAATGCATCCGAGTGCATTGGGAATTGAACTAGATATGCACACAAGTTCTAAATGACCATCCGGACCTTCGGAATCGACGGATTTTCGAAAAGGGTCTGTTTACCCAAAAGTCAACTTTGAGTCAACTCTTTTTCGCTTAAAGTCAAATTTTCCCAAAAAGTCACCAAAATCAACCCCTAACACCTTGGGAAGTGTGTCAACGGTTCCCTCGGGTCAAAAGTGAGCTAACCAAGTTCGGGAAAGGGTCAAAACTGCCAAAAA